>NC_041395.2:52616055-52926215 GCF_900747795.2 Erpetoichthys calabaricus | reverse complement strand
TAGAGTGAATCTGCAGAGGTTCAGTAGAGCTGCATCTCATTTACACCTTCACAGAATTAACATATTTGGGTTGGAAGTAGCTAAATTCTAGATTCCACTTGTTTGAATTTATCCCGTGACCTACACCTCCTTCCTGGAGTCACTTCAATCCCCTCTTGCAAGACCTTTAAGTCTCTGGACTCACTAAACTGCACCTTACTCACAATGCTAATGGGGAGCCTAACCCTATTTTCTTCTTGTACAAGACAATTCTACTAAATGAATGCTGTTAGTACCAGTCTAAATTGGGTGAGGTTATAGATCCAGGTGACTGGCTATGATCAGACATCAATAAATCCTCCTTGGCCAGTTTCGTACCCAGGGACCTTTGGATATGTCAGAGGATAGCATGCTGGACCACCTTCTCAAAGAATTTATAAAATCTTTCACCAGACCTGGATTTTCTTGAACACTGGATCATTGGCAATCCTACAATACAATTTCAGGGCTCCACAGGTATGTAACTGAACCAACTTCAAGTTAATATCCTCCACTAAAATGTGACCGAGGCAACAATTTAAATAAATATCAGTCAACATTTGTAGATTTGCCTTAATACTATGGATTAACCTTGCCTGCATTTGCCAAGCCATAAATACTAAGAAGCTGCTGTGCCAGACTTTGACAATTGCAGAAGTCAACTTCCATATAAGTTTTTTCTGCCATGGCCTGCTTTACTGTATGTAACATGCTCAAGGAAGAGTGGCAGCAAGAAACAATTTATAGGCATTTCCTCTTTGTGTGAATGACTGTATGTATCATTTTCAGCTATATTCCCAAGACAGAAGTATAATAAGTTAGAATGCTAAATTATCCAATATTGCCAGTTCTGTCATTAAAAGGCATAAACCAACATATTGCATTCTGGGAGACCTCATGACGGGGACTTCAGAAATTGTGAAAAAAAGGATTATAAAATGTCTGGCCTGCTATGACAGCAGAAGAATCATTCAGTAAAAAGTGACAGTAAACCAATAACAAGTTTTGAATGTATCTCTTACAATCTATCCTTTACTGAATTGCTTAACCCAGGTCAGAATTATGGCCAGACAAAGTCTGATCTGCAGGATCTAGCATAAGGCAGGAGACGACACTCATCCATCACAGACCACACTTAGACAAACACAATTGTATGGGACTAATTTAGAGCCACCAGTCAAGACAACCTTCATCTCTATTACTGCTCATTGTAAATGCCATATATTAGATGGGCTAGTATCTTGACTGGGATGGAGGCTGATTCCTTGCAATATAAGCTCAACACAGATTGAAGCATAACTCAGCCGGGATGGGTCTCAGTTGTTATCTTAATTGGGGTAAAAGGATAATGGATAGATTGGGGGAGGCACATTATCAAGAGCAATTTTTCCCCCAGTATATGTGGTGGCAGTGCTCCTCTGGCTTCATCCCAGTTTGGACACCTGCAAGGTTGCCTGGGTTTTGTAGTTCAGAGGGTGCTGCCAGGAGAAGATCTTCCTACTTTGTGCAGCCTCCATATGGCCCAGACGTGCTTCCATTGTACAATACTGTGGCCCAAGAAGTACTGTCGGGTTCAACATAAAAGGAGCCGTCTACTCTCAGTCAAAGAGTCAGAGTCATGAGGAAAAGGAGAATGCTCGCCAAGGAGTAGGTGTAGGCGTAAGCAGAAAGGCATTGATTTATTATATTATACTGAAAGGATTGACCTAAAAGCCGTTCAAAGTATTTCTATAAAATAAAATAACTTTATTTTAATTTGGAACTATGACCTTGGCAGTTGTGTCTGGTGTTCTGGGCTTACTGGCAACCCCCTGAAATCCACATCATTTAAATATTGATGTGTGATCATCAAATGTTGAAAATCTTTACACAATAATAAATTCACGTTGTTACTTCTATATAGACAGTTTGCTTAAAGTTTATATTGTCTTTTTAAACATATTTATTTCCAAAGGAACTTGAATTATACTCACACAATACAGGCATCTAATGTATAAAATAAATTAATTGGAGTCAAGTCTATTTGCAATAATTTATGTCTTTAAAATATAATTTGTACTTCAGCTCAATGGAATTTATTTTTAGATGATGCATTACCCAGTCATATGCTAAGACCACTATACATATTTATTAAAATATAATATGGATGAATCCTTCCATCAATAAATAAACGTTTGCTTTATATATGGAGCTGAGACATGGTCCCTCACGAAGGCACAACATGCTAAACTGAATGGTTTTGATTCATGTTGTCGACAGTGAATCATGCACATACGATGCCAAGAAATGACCACTACAGATATGGTCCAGATAAGAGCTGCCAAGTTGCCCATCAGTCTCAAACTACAGAAAATATGCCTGGGTTGGTTCGGCCATCTAATACTTATGAACAACAGCAGATTATCCAAACAAGCAATGCAGTGAAGTGAACCCTTCATGGAAAACTCTGACCAGGCAGACCAAGGATGACTTGGGTGCAAAAAATTAATGAAGACCTTAACTTATTGGATATGAATGGGTATGAATTGGACAGAAGTACAATCACTGGTACTTGACAAATCTGCTTGTCATCATCTTATTTCTGGCTCATGTACCACGGAGCACATAAAGTCTTAAGAAGAAGAAGTTTCATAAAATGTCTTCCTATAGTCTAGTCTCAAATCATTGCATAGCCTGCATACCAATGGTAAGCAAAAATGCGGGAACACCTTTACAGTATATTACTTGTGCACTCATAATTATTAAATAAGCCATTTAATTACATGGGACAAGAAGTCATTGAATACTTCTAATAATGCATGCTAACTTGTCTTGTTTAATTTTGCAGTCTCAGATGAGCAAGACACATGGAGGTAGCTATTTAAAGTACTGCATCAAAAAAAAAACATGAACATACAGTATTAGAAAAAAGGTATCCCACATTGTCAAAATATTCATAGTATTACTAATAACAACAGAAATAAATATGAATAGTAAAATCATTCATCAAGATTACTTTGATATAATACATAGTTTGTCCAAGAAGAAGGTTGCTATCAAGTGGAAGTTTAGGCTGTGCTCCCAAACTCCCATCTCACATGCTACTTTGTTGAATGCTGCCTGTCTGCTTGTGTTATACAGAAACACTAATACTGCAGAAATTAGAAAAATGAAGAGCAAGGAAAGTAAAAAGAGGGCATTAAAACAATTATCTAACAAGGTGTCTCTTGGTTTCTGTGAAAGCATTCTGTTTTGTTTAATACCATAGTCGCCTGGTGTTTAAGAATTTTGCCTTTTGTCCTGTTTTGGCTTTTTTACACCATACATTTTAAAATAATGAAAGTATTTTCTTCACCTACTTATCATGCTTTCGATCTACTTTGTCTATGACTTCTTATGGATACTCATCCCATTGTACAACATAACATGCTGCTACCCTCCACCTTCTAATTCACATAGCCATCATACATGGCACTGTCAAGTAAAGAAAGTCTAATATTTAGTATATTTCATTGAATAGAGGAAATACAATTCAGAAGACAAGAAAATCAATATTTAACTGCACTTGATTTGATTGTTATTTTTAAAATTTAAGACTTATTAGGGCATAATATAACTCCATCCATCCATCCATTGTCTCCCGCTTATCCGAGGTTGGGTCGCGGGGGCAGCAGCTTGAGCAGAGATGCCCAGACTTCCCTCTCCCCGGCCACTTCTTCTAGCTCTTCCGGGAGAATCCCAAGGCGTTCCCAAGCCAGTCGAGAGACATAGTCCCTCCAGCGTGTCCTGGGTCTTCCCCGGGGCCTCCTCCCGGTTAGACGTGCCCGGAACACCTCACCAGGGAGGTGACCAGGAGGCATCCTGATCAGATGCCCGAGCCACATCTTCTGACTCCTCTCAATGCGGAGGAGCAGCGGCTCTACTCTGAGCCCCTCCCGGATGACTGAGCTTCTCACCCTATCTTTAAGGGAAAGCCCAAACACCCTGCGGAGGAAACTCATTTCAGCCACTTGTATTCGCGATCTCGTTCTTTTGGTCACTACCCATAGCTCATGACCATAGGTGAGGGTAGGAACATAGATCGACTGGTAAATTGAGAGCTTCGCCTTGTGGCTCAGCTCCTTTTTCACCACGACAGACCGATGCAGCGCCCGCATTACTGCGACTGTCGATCTCACGCTCCATTCTTCCCTCACTCGTGAACAAGACCCCGAGATACTTGAACTCCTTCACTTGGGGCAGGATCTCGTTACCAACCCTGAGAGGGCACTCCACCCTTTTCCGGCTGAGGACCATGGTCTTGGATTTGGAGGTGCTGATTCCCATCCCAGCCGCTTCACACCTGGCTGCGAACCGATCCAGAGAGAGCTGAAGATCACGGCCTGATGAAGCAAACAGGACAACATCATCTCCAAAAAGCAGTGACCCAATCCTGAGCCCACCAAACCGGACCCCCTCAACGCCCTGGCTGCACCTAGAAATTCTGTCCATAAAAGTTATGAACAGAATCGGTGACAAAGGGCAGCCCTGGCGGAGTCCAACTCTCACTGGAAACGGGTTCAACTTACTGCCGGCAATGCGGACCAAGCTCTGGCACCGATCGTACAGGGACCGAACAGCCCTTATCAGGGGGGCCGGTACCCCATACTCTCGGAGTACCCCCCACAGGATTCCCCAAGGGACACGGTCGAATGCCTTTTCCAAGTCCACAAAACACATGTAGACTGGTTGGGCAAACTCCCATGCACCCTCCATGACCCTGCTAAGGGTACAGAGCTGGTCCACTGTTCCACGGCCAGGACGAAAACCACACTGTTCCTCCTGAATCCGAGGCTCGACTATCCGACGGACCCTCCTCTCCAGGACCCCCGAATAGACTTTTCCAGGGAGTCTGAGGAGTGTGATCCCTCTGTAGTTGGAACACACCCTCCGGTCCCAATTTTTAAAGAGGGGGACCACCACCCAGGTCTGCCAATCCAGAGGCACTGTCCCTGATGTCCATGCGATGTTGCAGAGGCGTGTCAACCAAGACAGTCCTACAACATCCAGAGCCTTGAGGAACTCCGGGTGTATCTCATCCACCCCCGGGGCCCTGCCACCAAGGAGTTTTTTGAAAAAAACTCCTTATATATTGGTTTACATTATTTTCTCATTCTTGCAAGATCTGGTCTTGTCATCATATTGACACTCCATTTAGGGTCGCCTTCAAAATCCGGGGTCATGGGGGTCTGCTGGAGCCAATTCCAGCCTGCATAGTGTAGTGAAACAGGACAGTGAGGAGAACCCTGCCCAGCTCCCCCCCGGGGCCCTGCCACCAAGGAGTTTTTTGACCACCTCGGTGACCTCAGTCCCAGAGATGGGGGAGCCCACCTCTGAGTCCCCAGGCTCTGCTTCCTCATTGGAAGGCATGTTAATGGGATTGAGGAGGTCTTCGAAGTACTCCCCCCACCGACCCACAACGTCCCGAGTCGAGGTCAGCAGCGCACCATCCCCACCATATACAGTGTTGACACTGCACTGCTTCCCCTTCCTGAGACGCCGGATGGTAGACCAGAATCCCCTCGAAGCCGTCCGAAAGTCGTTCTCCATGGCCTCCCCAAACTCCTCCCACGCCCGAGTTTTTGCCTCAGCAACCACCAAAGCCGCATTCTGCTTGGCCTGCCGGTACCTATCAGCTGCTTCCAGGGTCCCACAGGACAAAAGGGTCCTGTAGGACTCCTTCTTCAGCTTGACGGCATCCTTCACCGCCGGTGTCCACCAACGGGTTCGGGGATTGCCGCCACGACAGACACCGACCACCTTACGGCCACAGCTCCTGTCAGCTGCCTCAACAATAGAGGCACGGAACATGGCCCCTTCGGACTCAATGTCCCCCACCTCCCTCGGGATGTGGTCGAAGTTCTGCCAGAGGTGGGAGTTGAAGCTACTTCTGACAGGGGGCTCTGCCAGACGTTCCCAGCAGACCCTCACAACACGTTAGGGCCTACCACGTCTGACCGGCATCCTCCCCCACCATCGAAGCCAACTCACCACCAGGTGGTGATCAGTTGACAGCTCCGCCCCTCTCTTCACCCAAGTGTCCAAGACATGTGGCCGCAAGTCCGATGACACGACCACAAAGTCGATCATCGAACTCAAGCCTAGGGTGTCCTGGTGCCAAGTGCACATATGAACACCCCTATGCTTGAACATGGTGTTCGTTATGGACAATCCGTGACGAGCACAAAAGTCCAATAACAAAACACCGCTCGGGTTCAGATCGGGGGGGCCATTCCTCCCAATCATGCCCTTCCAGGTCTCACTGTCATTGCCCACGTGAGCATTGAAGTCTCCCAGCAGAACGAGGGAGTCCCCAGAAGGTATGCCCTCTAGCACCCCCTCCAGGGCCTCCAAAAAGGGTGAGTACTCCGAACTGCTGTTCGGTGCATACGCACAAACAACATTTAGGACCCGTCCCCCCACCCGAAGGCGAAGGGAGGCTACCCTCTCGTCCACCGGGGTAAACCCCAATGTACAGGCTCCAAGTCGGGGGGCAATAAGTATACCCACACCTGCTCGGCGCCTCTCACCGGGGGCAACTCCAGAGTGGTACAGAGTCCAGCCCCTCTCAAGGAGATTGGTTCCAGAGTCCAAGCTGTGCGTCGAGGTGAGTCCGACTATATCTAGCCGGAACCTCTCAACTTCGCGCACTAGCTCAGGCTCCTTCCCCTTCAGAGAGGTGACATTCCACGTCCCAAGAGCCAGCTTCTGTAGCCGAGGATCGGACTGCCAAGGTCCCTGCCTTCGGCCACCACCCAACTCACACTGCACCCGACCTCCTTGGCTCCTCCCATAGGTGGTGAGCCCATGGGAAGGGGGACCCACGTTGCCTCTTCGGGCTGTGCCCGGCCGAGCCCCATGGGTGCAGGCCCGGCCACCAGGCGCTCGCCATCGAGCCCCACCTCCAGGCCTGGCTCCAGAGTGGGGCCCCGGTGACCCGCGTCCGGGCGAGGGAAAACGCCGTTCAAAATTGTTTTTCTTCATAGGAGGTTTGTTTAATATAACTCAGCTTATCTCAACTTCAACTGCACTAGTTAACCAATTGAACCAGAGTGGCTTGTTGTTTTTTTTAATTTGACCATTCATGATTATTAAGATCAAGACAAATGAACATCACAATAACAGTGTTATAAGACTTTAAAGTATGAATTGCCAAATTACAAATACAATTACAAAAATGTTGAAGGAAAGTGGCCTCTACAGTAGGCAAATAACAAAAACGGGGTTAGTTGTCAAAGCTAATAGTAAACTAATTGGAGCAGGATATTTACAGTATGTCAGTTTAAAATTCTCATGCAATACTTCAGTAATTGAATTATATTTGGTGCCCCGCATGCGCATTAGAGGACCTCCTCACAGGCTCAGTTGAGGTATGTAGTAACCCACCAAAATTACTGGGGGGCACTTCCAGTAACCTTGTCATTGCCTTCTTTCCCCACAGGTCATCCCAGAAGGAGGCATCATTATTGACCTGCTGGATGGAGGTCTGTTAGCAGCAAAAGCAAACTCTGCGACTCTACTTTTGTTAAGTTCCCGCCCTTAGGATAACTCCAAACACTGCTATTTTCTTTTTGTTTATTTCATTTGTCTAAAGGCAATAAAAGGGATGACCCAGTTGGCACTCCAAACTTTCATTTTGCTTTCCTGTAGACCTGTTTTTCTCGCACCCAGCCACATTGGTAATGTATAATGCAACGTCATGAACTGCTTTTACGACAAATTGAAGGACACTAATAGATGACCCTTAATCAAATGCAACTACTTCAAGACTGTATTGCAGAAAAGACCAAAATGACAAGTAGGTAGGAAAGGTAATGAATCCTAATGGAAAAAAGATAAGGATTTGGAGAAGAATAAGGAAAACATCTGCACAAGGTGTTACTTTATTATCCTTTATTGTAGCCCAGTGAGATGTAGGAATGCTTTTGTTTTGATGATTCCCTCTCATTGTCCTCCCTCTCTGTGCTGCCCATCTGGCTTTCATTTTGTGAGAGCCGACTGACTTGTCAGATATTTTATCCAATGACTATTGAAAATGGGTTCTTTTTTCCACATGGGTAAATAATCAGTCTAATTATGGTGTGAATGTAAAATATAAGGAAACTCTGGCTAATGAACATTAATTTGACATTTTATAAATGTCATAGCCGTAGAGCTTGAAACCTTGTGTATTCTTATGTACAGTATTTCTTAATTAATCAATAATCCTATCAAAAAATCTAAATCCTATCAAAACAACTTTTATTGACACTAATTCCTGTGGTGTTATTTAGTGACAAGCAGGTAGCACTGTTCTCTCACCACTCTTTCGTTCTGGTCTCAAATCTCAGCCTAGACACTGTTTGAGTGGACTTTCCATATCTTGTTGATGTGGTCATAGAATTTTATTCAGGCCCTATGTTTTTCCTCCAATATCCCAAAGATGTAATTAAGTTACATAAGAAATTAGTTAAGTTATGCATATGTGGTTGTGCTAGCCAGTTTTGGTTCAAAGTTTGTAACCAAAGCTCTGAGGGTAACTTCTAGCAACTCACAACTGGCTGAGAAAGGAGGAAAACAAATGATTATTATTTAATAATTTGATTAACTGGACAGAAAACAATAAAACCTTGAACATTTTGTGAGTGAACACCAGTGGTGGAATACTATTAACTGGGAAGTCAGGCATTTGTGTAGCTCTAGAAAGGTTTGTCAAACCAATGTACATTACTGATTTTGGCATCATGTTCTCAACATAGATAAAACGTAAAACGTATCTAAAACTGAACTAAACGGGTGAGCACATTGACACAGTGGTAAGTGCTACATCCCCACAGCTTAAGCAACATAGATGAATTTTCCAACATGCTCTATCCCTGGGTTTTGCACATTCTTACTGCAGGGCAACTCCAGGTGCTGATGTGTTCTACCACATGGTAAACTCTAAATTGGCAAATATGAATGAGAATTGGTGGCTGTGTGCATAAATAATGGCTGAATATGAAATGGCATCCAATCCAGACTTGGTTTCCACCAATGCTGTTATGGTATGTTAAACCAATTTTTGCACTGTGAAAGAAAAAGGCGATTTCATAAAATGGATGCATGGAGCTATGGGAAAAAGGGTTAAATTTAATTTATAATAAGGAGAAGTGATGTAGTTAGCAAGTGATGGCATTCACTCAACCCATTTTATATTTGTAACTTTTCAAAATGGCAGAAATGCAACAAGGAAAAGTAACTCAAGGATTATCTTTTCTTAAATGTGAAAGTATGTTTCCATTTTTCCTCACTATGGCGAAAACCTCTGCACCTTTGATTTGAATTTCTTTGTTCAGATGTACAAAAGGGCCATGAATATTCTAAACATTTGGATTTTTTTTTTAAATTTTATTAATTTTTATCATTCCATACAAATAGATCAGTTTTTACAAAAAAAGTATTGGAAACAGATCGACCCCCACACCAGAGAAAGAGAGCATGGCCAATGCGGTAAACCTTAAATACTTGTAAACATAACTAAATTGATTAGTTTAATAGGGCAATAGAGATGAATGAAGAAGAGAAAAGAATGCGGACATAATTGCTTACTCGATGCTTTAAGAGCTTATTCTAAAATATTATTGATTAGATCCTGCCAGGTTTTGAAAAAGTTCTGTACAGATCCTCTAACTGAGAATTTGATGTTTTCCAATTTCAAATAGTATAAAACATCAGTTTCCCACTACCTTTAAAGAGGAGAATTAGGATTCTTCCAGTTTAGCAAAATAAGTCTGCGTGCCAAAAGTGTAGTGAATGCAATCACAGTTTGTTTGTCCTTCTCCAATTCAAACCCATCTGGAAGAACACCTAACACAGCTGTTAATGGGTTAGGAGGGATTGTGACCCCAAAGCTGTCTGAGAGGCATTTAAAAATTTTGGTCCAAAATTATGTTAATTTGGCGCAGGCCCAACACATGTGACCCAGTGAGGCTGGGACTTGATTGCAGCGTTCGCAGGTTGGCTCTTGCCCTGGAAACATTTTGGACAGTTTTAAGTGAGACAGATGAGCTCGATATATAATTTTGAATTGAATAATTCTATGCTTTGCGCATATGGAGGTTGAGTGAATTCTCTGTATTGCTATTTTCCACTCCTTTTCTGATATATTGATTAAAAGATCTTTTTCCCAATGTCCTCTTGGATCTTTGAAAGGGAGGGACTGTAAAATAGTTTTATATGTTGCAGAGATGGTGTCTAAGTCCTTGAAATTGAGCAATATTTTTTCCGGCATGGAGGAGGGTGCAAGATGAGGAAAATCGGGCAGGTTCTGTTTAACAAAGTTCCTAATTTGAAGATAGTGAAAGAAATGTGTAGCTGGAAAGTTAAATTTGGAATGTAATTGTTCATAGGATGCAAAGATGTTGTCTATATAAAGATCTCTAAGCAATTTAATCCCAAATTTTTTCCAGATATTAAAACATTTGGAAATTTAACGAGCTCCACGAAAATGTTCATGGTCAGGCATCTGAGACTACTGATATCAGAACCTCTAAAGAAAAGCAGGAAGCTGTGTTACACTTAGCATTCTTCAACAGCCAAATGTCCCAAAATACAACTATCAAATATAAAGTTCAACAACAAATTTTCAGTGTCCGGACTGGCGTTAGGAAACAGCACTTTTGCTTCTGTGATAAATATGATGTTAACAAGAAAACTAAGGTAATGTATGAAGCCATTATGTAATCTAATGTAGCAAGACTGAGGTTACCACTCATTATACCCCAAAAAACTCATAAGAGATTTCATGAGCACTACATACAAAGATTCTCTGCATCAGCTGGAAGGACTATTACACCAATGGGATTGTTCTCACCAAATGTCAAAAAGAAAACCCTTCTTGGGTATCTAAGGGAAAATCTTATTGTGTGAATTTGTGCTTGAAACTTTTATGATTTTTTTTTTTATTTTGTTCTCTGATAATAATTTAACATGAGAAGTGTTGTTATATGAGCCAGATATTTATCCAAGACTTTAAATCTGAATCTTTTACTGAGGAGAGGCTTCTGTTTGGCCACTCTGTCATAAAGACCACATTAGTAGCATGTTGCAGTGATAATTACTCTTTTGGAAGTTTCTCCCATGTCCTCACAGGTTTTTTGAAGCTCTAACAGAGTGATGTATAGGTTCTTGATTACCTCTCTTACCAAGACCTTTCTCCCCTAATTGTTCAGTTTGGCTGGGAGGCCACCTCTAGAAAGAGCTGTGCTTATTCCAAACTTCTGTCATTTAAGAATTGTGAAGGCCACTGGACTCCTAGGAATGTAATGCTGAAGAAAGGTTTTCATAGCCTTCCCCAGATCTGTGCCTCAACAGAATCCTGTTTCAAATCTCTATAGGCAAACCCTTCAGCCTCAGCGCTTGGTGTTGCTGTGGGATATTATATAGAATAGTCCAATCAACTGAATTGACCACAAGTGGACTCCAAACAAGGTCTAGAAAAATCACAATAGAACAGAATACGCCTGGGCCAAATTTAAAGGATCATAGCAAAAGCTCCAAATACTTATGTCTATTTTACTTGTGTGCGGCTGAAGGTCGCGGAGGTAAGGGCACTGACTGCCATATGTGCCTATGCACCAAATGTCACCTTGGAGCACCAGACCTTCTTGGGGTCACTGGAGGGGATCTAGGAAAGGATCCCAGCTTAGGACTCCATAGTTCGGCTGGGAGACTTCAGTGCTTGCGCAGTTAATGAGCACTGATGATTGTTTTGTGCTTCTCTGTTTCTGCTGCTGAGTATGGTTTTTATTTTATATTTATGATTAAACCCAATTATTAATTTCTATATTGAAAGATGAAAATAGTTACATAGAAAAACATTGTACAAGGAAAAAAAGGAAAACTAGAAAAAGGAAATATGTCACACCTTCACTTTCTATTTCTACAATCTAAGTGAAGCAATCTTGAATGACTGCAATGCCATTTTTGTTCTGCAAAAGGTCATTCATTTTCAACTGCATTCCTTTGAAATGTTTGCAAATTCGCCAATCTGATGAATCAAAAGTCCTCATTATTTAAATTTGGCAAATAGACAAACAAGGAATTGTACATAATGCGTTCAGAAGTTCTGACACAAAGATTCAATCTTAAACAAAGTTTCCCAACATAACTACACCATGTAATCAAAATGAAAACACAAGAAACTGACAGTATATAAACACCACAAATTATTTAATTATTAGGAGTTGGGACACTTGCACAAAGCCATTGATTTTGTGTACATTTTAGCCAGAAATGCAGGAAAAGTACTTAATCACAGGAGTGCAGAGTCTGATAATTTAAACGTTTGTTACGATAGAGCATGTTAACAATGCACATCTTATAATGATAAAGACAATCACAGTTTTGTCTTATAAATATTTTAATTGGGAAAGATTTCATTTTCAGAGTAACTCATGATATCTCATATTTTATATGCAAATACAGTGCTTCAGGGGCTATCCCAGCAGTAACAGTACTCAAAAATAACTGAGTGTACTAATAGTACTAGGGTGCTGTACCGTGTTAGCCATTATGAATGTAGAGAAAAGCCAAGCAAAATGACACCTTTTATTGGCTAACTAGAAAGATTACAATATGCAAGCTTTCGAGGCAACTCAGGCCCCTTCTTCAGGCAAGAAACCCTGCCAAATTAATAAGAGCTGTTTGTCATAATCTCTGTTTTTCACCAGCCACCAATGTGGTATTTTATTCTCATTTTTAAAAACTCTACTATGAGTCAACTAAAATATGTTTAAGATAAGCAGGCATCCGTTTAATAAATGGTGTTAGTACTAACCAGGAGATACAGCCTACACTGGCAATCATAATAAGAAGGTAGGAAACAGACCCCCAAGTTCATATGAGACCATCGCAGAGCACACATTAAACAGCCACACAGCTCGCTCACTCACTCACTCACTCACTCACTCACTCACTCACTCACTCACTCACTCACTCACTCACTCACTCACTCACTCACTCACTCACTCACTCACTCACTCACTCACTCACTCACTCACTCACTCACTCAGACTGGTTCAACTGAGAGGCAGCAGTCATCCTACCTGGATATTTCCAAAGTGTTAGAGAATGGCTGAATCCTTAGAAAAATCCATATGAATACAGCAAGAACATGCAAAGGCTTATACTCGAGACAAGAATTTAAGTGGGCACCAGTTTTGCAGACCTACAGTATATTATTCCTTATTCATGACTTTCTGCATGCCTAATTAATGACAGGGTAGAAGAAGGACAAGTAAAATAAAAAAAGAGTGTACCACAGTAGAAATGGAGTAATCGATTTAAAGCAATATGGGAAGCTTTGATATTTGTCACTATCCAAGAATGATCAAAAACAAATGGAGGAAGTTAAGCATATAAAAAGTTGTTCTGCAGATGTGACTGTGCATTAACATAGTAAACTGGCAAAAGTGTGTCCCATGTGCACAAACAATGCACAAGTAAAGGCAATGGAGGGACTAAAATAAAGAAAAGGTGAAGTGTTGCTCCTAAAATGACCACAGAAGATGCAAATCTACTGTATGTGCAAGTCCTACTGTTTAGATGCACTTCAAATGGTGTAAGAAATGCCCTCTCAATCGTGTCTGGGTTAAAAAGGATGGAAAAGAAAAGACTCAACGGGAAATCAAGAATTATCAAGGTTAAATGTAATTGAAAAAGAAATACTAGTTGTTTACAGGTCTTAGGAAGTTCAACTTTTAACAAACATTTTCTGTGAATGAGGGAACGCTATAAATACCCAAGGAGATCCTCTAGTTTACAGCTTACATACACACTGTTATAAATGCTGCATATTTCAAATATCAGTGTACTAAATGGCTCAGGCACAGCAAGCAGATTGACTGGTAACTCCTAGTGGAATACAGGAACTGCATTTGTGGTAGGTGTGCTAAGTTAGGCTCTGAAAGAAGACAGAACTATATATACATTAACCAAGTCAAATACATTTAGGAGTCTAACAAAGCTCAAATATCTAAGGAACTCAATTAACACAACATGACTTCACATTCTCAGACACTTTAAATTTAATTGTGTGCTGCAGGGACATCTATGTGTGTCACAACAACACTAGACATGGTGCCAGACCATTGCAACACATACTTACTGTATGTACTCACCCATGCCCATTTTGGAGTCACAGTTTATCCTAACCTTTATGTCTTTCAGACTGTGATAGGAAAATGTGGGCAGCAGGAGAAAAAAGAATGTAATCATGGGAGGAATGGGCAGACTCTCTGTAGACAACAACTGGGTATAGGATTTGAATCCAGGACCCTAGATCCTTGAGGTAGAAGAGTTAACCACTGTGTTATGTGACTGACCTCTGTTCAGTTAGTAGGGGCTAAATCGTATACCAACAAACCAGATTGTTACAATTTGGAATGGGCCATTTCCCTACTACTAAAAGAAGGTGGGAGTACTTTAGGATTTACAAGCTATTAAACCACTTTGTCACCAGTTTTTCCACTATTATCACACCTTTGTGGCATGTATCACATAGATACTATAGACTTGAGGTAAATTGAGCATTTGCTAGTATAAAAGAGGTGCTGCCCCCAAGCCTAGTAATGAAGTTTTAAGATTTTTGGCTTTTTTTTGAGGGATAGAACTGTTAAATATTTTCATATTCTGAAATGCATGCCTGAGGAGAATGTATGTACCATACAGAAATGGTCTTTGAAGACATCTACATATTGGTATACATTTTATATTTCTTTAATATTTGGCATTTTAGGTTTACTGTGAAAACTGCAAATCTCTGTATTAAATCCCTAAACCAGTCTTGTGAACATTAAAATAAATGTACATGACTAGGAAGCATGCTGAATCTGAATAATTGTGCACACCACATAAGAATTATGTGAAATAAAAACTTCTCATTCTTTTGAGGTGCTATGAAGATTGTAATTATATTAACCGTCTAATATTTAAGAAAATGAATAAAGGAAAATGAAAAAAGCTACCACTTGGCACATCTTTCATGTAGTTTTTCAGATATTCTTATTCCAATGTAGCGTCTCAGGAAGCTTTTATCAATCCAATAACAGGAGCAGAGAAGATAAAATTACTGGATGGGATAATAATCCATCCAAGGACACTCTCAGTCATTCATAACAGAAAACTCTGTAATAGTCAGTCTGTCCTGTATGGGTATAAGATTTTGGAAAACATTAAAGTACCTGGGGAACAGATAGGTCATGGGAAGAACATGACAACATCACACAGACAGTGCCTGGTCCGGGATTCAGATCCAAGTCTCTAAAGCTATGAGACAACGGTTATGATTTTTTTTTTAGTGTGAAATTAAATGTTATGTTTTTTTAAATTTGCAGATACTTTTTTATTGCTTCGTCTCTCTTAATGTGTATACATTATGTTTAAACTACTTTGTCCACAATGAATAAATTATGTTGGCTATAAAAGGGTTAAACCTATTGTCATGTGCTGTAAACTGCATATTAAATATGAATGGCAGAAAAATGTTATCTGCTTAATTTAGCCAAGAATAAATGGTAAGCCCCTGTTCACATTGTTTTTATAAATACTGTCAAGTTGGGGGTCTGCTGGAGCCAATCCCAGCCCACACAGGGTGCAAGGCAGGAAACAAACCCCAGGCATGGCGCCAGCCCACTGCAGAGTTTCCAAAGTCCTGCTGTCTATTGCCATGCTTGATAACTTTTTGCATATGTGTATTTTTACTTGGCCTGAAGAAATACTTTATACAAAGTGGAAAATTTAACTTTAACAAATTTCCAGCTTTGTATAAATTTGCAAAATTTAGTTTGAACACTTGCATATCTTAGTTATTTTGAAAACCAAGATAAATAAAACAAATAATATAGTTTGCAATTGAAGAAAGTATGTTTTGTTTTATACAATTAAAGCATATTACTGAAACTCAGTAACTTTTTGTGACTCCATGTTAACTGTTTGATAATACTCTAATAATTACTGCACACTTTTATCTTTAAAATTTATTTCTGTTAGATTTCCTGTAATTAGGATTGGTTTAGTAACCTTTACAATTATTGATAACTATGCTGTATAGGCTTTCCTTATAACATATGCACCGATCAGCCAGAACATTGAAACCATGGACAGGGGAGGTGAATCACATTGATTATCTCGTTACAATGGCATCTGTCAAGAAGCATGATATATTTTTTAAAATTCATATTGAAATATCTGCACAATATTTATTTATTTATCGATTGATATGAGTATAAATAGTTGCTTTTATGTTTCTGCTGCTGTATGCATCTAAATTTCCCCATGGGATTAATAAAGTTTATCTAATCTAATCTAATCTGATCTAATCTAAATCAGATCAAATTAGGCAGCAAGTGAATAGTCAGTTCTTGAAGGTTATTTGTTAGAAGTAGGAAACACAGGCAAGCATAAGGATCTGAGTGACTTTGGTAAGGGACAGACTGTGATGGCTAGAGGACTGGATCAGAGTATCTCCAAAATGGCAGGTCTTGGGTGGTGTATGCAGTGGTTAGGAAGGACAACCAGAGAACTTGTAACATGGTCATGGGAGCCCAAGGCTCATTGTTGAATGTGTAAAGTGAAGGCTAGCCTGTCTGGTCTGTTCCCAAACAAGAGCTACTATAGCACAGATTGCTAAAAAATGTGATGTTGGTCATCAGAGAAAGGTGTCAGAACACACGGTATAACCAGCTTGCTGTGAATGGGGCCAGGTAGCTGTATACCAGTCATGTGCCCATGCTGACCCCCGTCCTTCACCAAAATCACCCACAATAGGCAGGTGACCATTAGAACTGATCCATGGAGCAATGGAAGAATGCTGGCTAGTCTGATGTAGCAAACATTTTTTATGAATGGTATGAGAGGCAAAGAGTTCAAGGTATTAACTTGGTCTCCAAATTCCACACATTTCAATCCAATCAAACATCTGTGGGATGTGCTGGAAGAACAAGTCTGATCCATGGAGACCCAACCTCACAACTTACTTTACTTAAAGGATCTGTTGCTAATGTCTTGGTGCCAGATACCACAGGACACCTTCAGACGTCTTGTGGAAACCATGCCTCAACATGTCAGAGGTGTTTTTGCGGCTCTAGTGGGATTTACATAATATTAGGCAGGTGTTTTTAATGTTGTAGCTGATTGGTATAAATAGTATATACAACGTTGTAGGTGAACAATATAGTGAAGTTCACAGTTACATGTGCTCATCAACTTGCAATATGACCTTATACCTAAAGGATATTGTGTATCACACAGTTTGGTCCATCACCTTTTCTTCCTAGCTTTTTTCACACTTTCATGCAGGGTCAACTGTGGAACATGCCAGTCACCACTTGTTCCAGTCAAGAGAATCACTGGAATGTTGACTTGCAGCATATAGTCTTTGATTTGGTTGAGCCAGTGTTTTTTCGGGCTTCCTCATTGTCGCTTGTCCCGTGGGCTCAGGCATAAACCTGTCTTCGCCACCGAACTGTCATCACTTCGGATGATGTGTCCATACCATTGGAGCCATGCATTACGTAGCTTCTCATTAATACGCACCATGCACATGAGTTTCCGGACGTCTTCATTCATAACATGTTCGAATCTGATAAGACTGAGTACCCATCACAGCATTCGCATCTACATGACATGCAACACTTGCTCATGCTTGGTGGAGGCAGGCCAGCATTCAACCCCATACATGACCACTGGGCAGACGACCTCTTTATAGATCTTCCCCTTGAGATAGTTCAGAATCTTGTGGTCACCGAGGACACCAGTGACCTGGCGCCACTTCAGCTATCGTGTGTTGAATTGAACTTGAGCATCTGGGAGGATGTCACTATCTGTACAGACTTTCTTAAGCTCTTGTCCATCAACTTGGATGGTCCCATCGGTCTGCAAGCCACACTTTATGTGTTCCGTTTTCTTGATATTCAATCAGAGAACATATTTCGAGTTGTGTTTCCCATCACTGCATAAGATCTTCTAAGGCCTGTCTGTTTGCCTCTGTAAGCAAGACATTATTGACGTACAGGACTGTCTGTAGATGCAGCATCTGGAAATCCACAGTGGTTGTGTCCATGCATAGGTTGAAAAGCATGGACTAAAGTGTCGATCCATGGTGGACACCCATGTTGATTGTGAAGGGTGGTGAGATGCCGGCTGGACACGAGACGATGCTAGTGGTTTCAGCATAAAACTGTTCTTTTGATGTATGCTTCTGTTACATCATGAGTTCAGAGGGCTCACCATATGAGGTCTCGGGGCACTTTGTTGAATGCCTTCTTCAGATCTAGGAAGGTCACATGGAGCTGTTTGTTCTTTTCCTGGTGTCTCTCCATCAGGAGTTGAAGGGCATGTATGGTGTCCTTCGTGCCCCGCCTACTGACGAATCTGCATTGATTGGTTGAGAGAGCCACAATATTTTATAATCTTCTATCCAGCAAGCATCCAAAAATCTTCATGGTATGACAAAGTCTCCATTGTCTTTCCATATCGAGATCATAATGCTAGTGGACTAGGCATAGGGGGGTCTTGCCTTCTGCAAAGATGTGATTGAAGAGTGTTGCCAGCAGATTGGCACCACTATAGGCGAGTAACTTCCAGACCTCCGCTGATCTATTGTCTGGTCCTGTGGCTTTCCCGTTCTTCATCTTTCTGACTGCCTGTTCAACTTCCTTGGTAGTTATCTGGGGAATTGGGCACTCAATCAGGTTGGCAGGTGTGGGAATTCTTCTTCGGAGATCTTTGAGAAGTAGGCATTCCAGTGCTGTAAGATATCGATTGGGTCCCATAGGATTCTCTGGTCTTCTGTCTTAATATTCTTAACTTGTCTGATATCTTGGGTTAATTGGTGATGTGCGTTGGTAAGACAACATAGTTTGTTGGCACTTTCAGGTTCATCCAGCTGGGTATACAGTTCTTTCTAATGTTTGGCCTTTGCTTTGGCCATAGCTTGTTTTGCTGCTGATTTGAGCATTTTATATAATTGTCGATCGTCACCAGATCGCAATTTATGCCATTTCTTAAGCACTATTTTTTTCTCTTTGATTGCCACTTGTACTTGTTCTTCTGACCACCAGGCCTGTTTGTTGATGAATCGCCTACCAGGCTTAATTTTCCCCAGTGTCTGGGTGGCCAGTTCTTGGATCTGATTAATGAGGCCTTCTACGATTTCTACGTGATTACCTTGGTATCCCATTACCAGCCTGAAGTCACAATGCCAGATGATGCAGTCATCAATTTCAGTGGAGCTCCCACCACTATTGTATGTTACCAAGTGTGATGTTCTCTTTCTGTAGAAACTATTGGTGATGACGAGGTCGTGGGCCACTGCACAGTCTAATATCTGGTGTCCGTCGTTGTTTTGGGTGCCGAAACATTGGCCGCCGTGTTGCTTCATGTAACCATCTCTGGTCAATCCAATGTGTCTGTTCTGATTGCCACAGATAAGTAGGTGGTTGTTATTGGGTATAGATTGCAGGAGTGCAGGATTGCAGGAGTGTATCAACACTTTCCCAGAATTCCTCCTTCTTGACTTCTGAGCAGTTGGTTTGGGGCACGTGGCATGAAATAATTCAGAGTGTGGATGTTCTGCAATCAAGTTTGATGGTGATGAGACAGTCAGAGATTTGTTTCACTTCCACCATGCTGCCCCTGAGTTTTTCACTGACTATGATTGCCAATCTATTTCAGGTGGCAATTTGGCCATGGTAATAAAACTTGTAACCGTCTCTGATCTCCCTTGCTTTGGAGCCTTTCCATTTTGTTTCTTGGACGCAGACTATGTCCACTCTTTGTTTCTTCAGTACTTCAGTCAGCTCACAGCTGCGGCTGGTGAACGATCTGATATTGATGGTAGTCATTCAAAACCAGTGATGATGTTGCTGTTGTCGGTGTTGTCTATGGTCCTGGACTAGCTTCTTTAGCCTGCCCCATCCATGGGCAGGTAGCCTTACGGGGAACACCCTAGCATGACCAGATAAATGACGACTGTACGATTCCATAACATGCAATGAAATGCTTCCAGATGTTGTGTCGCAGCACCTGATCTCAGACCCCCACCGTTAGTCAAGTCCCTATAGGGTCTTGTTACCAGCACTGCAAAAGGGTGGTCATGGGATTTCACTGGCCTGAGGAGCTAATACAAAAAACATTTTCCCTAATGTGAATGCCACACAGAAGTGATGTCAAGCATCTACTGAGGACTTCTCCTCCATTTAAGGAATAGAAACATAAAAGAATTTAGCAACAGCGTCACACCGATGTTCTTACCCCTCCATGTGTATGACATTATACAAGAGGAAATGTGTCATTAGATTTAAAACACAAGAACAGTAATGATTAAGTGTGACAGGAGACGCTTTTGATTATTAAATTCTAATTATGTAATATTGCCATTCTCCAAATTATCATATTTAAATAAGTCACTATAAAACAAAGGAGATAAACACATGGATAGAAAATGATAATATCTTAAAGTTATGTATTATTAAAATGCAAGATTATTTGAGCAAACTGAAAGTGCAAAAAGATTTATTAATTGGAAACTCTTGTCTAGAAACAAATTAAAATTATGTCCCAATAAAATAATTTGTAAAGCCAACTATGTTTAATAAGTGAAGACAGAAGGAAAGTAAACTGAATTGTTGGCTTGCAAGAACAAAAGCTTTACAAGAGCAGACAAAGCATTTACCAATTGCAAAGAAACTGTAAACCCTATCTGCCCCCCTTCGTTTTTTGAATTAGGTACTGTATATTCATCTGCCAAAATTTTACAACACATTGTTCTAAGAGATAAAACAAACTGAAACACTGCAGAGATGTTTATGCCATCCTAAACTACTGTGTGAAAAAATACATTACTAGGACTTCAAAGACTCACTAGTATGTGTGAAATACTACACACAACACAGAGTACTTTTAACATAAATGTGTAAGTCAACACCTTGGTGTCGATATGCATATAATCAAAGTGTTCTTTCTGGCAGGTGTATCTCTTGCACCTGGATTTTATATCTCATTTTCAATAACTTTTATTTTGCATTTGGTGACATGGTGGTGCAATGTTTTACACTCCTGCTTCATGGATCCAGCAGCCTAAGGTTGAATATCGTAATAATTTGTTGTTTGTGTGGAGTTTGCATGTTTATTCTGTGTGTCTGTGCTTTTTCTGTGCACTCTGTTTTTCCTCTTATATCCCATATATGCATGTGTCAGGTTAATTTGGAAATTCTAAGCTGAGCCCAAGTGGACTGGCACCTTATCAATAGTGGGTTCCTGTCTTGCACCTGGTGCTGCTGGGAATTGGTCTAGATCCTATATTAGATTAATCCAGTATGAAAATGTGATTCAATGTAATGTTAATAAGAAAAGGTAAGATAATGCGTGGAAAGAGAAGTTCCATAGAGAATAGCAAAATTTGTGAATGTCCCTCATAATTTAAAAAGAAGATTTTTACTTAAAAGCCCAGCACATTATACAATAATTACAAAAATGGAAAGTCCTAAATACAGTATGTGCAGCCTAAACTTAAAATAACCCATTTAAGCAACAGTTAATACACTGCACTTTCTCCTGAGACCCTGAATTGAATTTAAAAAGTTTCTAAATGTTATTTTACTTTTATTATGGCGTTCAGAGTACTGGACAAAAACATTCACAGCTGATGTAGTAAATGGTAAAACAGCAATTCGTTTGAATTTTATGCTTTTGGCATATTTTTGCCATTTAATATGAAGCAATATTTTATACATTCCAAATCAAGGACAAAGGTAATTGTCTTTCAAATAATGCTAACTGGAGTGATTCTGATTTTCACAGAATAAAATGAGCCATTTTATTAAAATATTCTGGTGTTCACAGTGCAGCAATAACAACACTGATGAATATGCTACAAGAAGCTACTCCGGAGAGGCTACGGCACTAATAAGCTTAAAGGAATTGTAGGACTTACTGGCGTTAATTGCCTTCTCCCTGTATGTTTTAACCATTTTGTGCATTTTGAAAGGTTTTTCATTGGAAAAGAACATTCAATCCTTTGTAAATTTTAGAAGAAGATCCATTCTGTCTCTCAGAATAATGTGGGAAAAATGTCTTAGGATTTGCTGAGAGCAAGGTCAAAATTTTTGCTCTTAATTCTAAAAAAATTCTTTTACAGCAGGTCATTACCTAAAAAACAGCAAACCTAATTTTAAGTATGGTGGTGGCAGCATCATGCTGTGGGGTGGATTTTAATTGATTGGGATATGGACTATGGTCAGCATATCAGTGTTTTTTGTGTTAAAACCTGCTTCTCTGCCAGAAAGCTGAAGCTCAAAAAGAATTTTATCTTTAAAGATAATAACAACCTCAAGTAGAGGAGGAGAGGAGCAATGTCCTGGACTGGCTCTGTCAGGGTCTTCACTTGGTTTAATATATTTTGCTGCTGTTGAATGAGTTTGTTGGCTTTTTTAATTAAACTTATTATTAATTGTTTTCATTTTTTGCTTGCTGATTCCTTGTTGTCTTCCTGTTATGCTTTATTTTGCATTTCTAAGAACATGTTCTTGTTCTAGAATGCCTAGAAGGGGCTGGGTGGTCTCGTGGCCTGGAACCCCTGCAGATTTTTTTTTTCACCAGACATCTGGAGTTTTTTTTTTGTATTTTCTGTCCCCCCTGGCCATTGGACCTTACTATTCTATGTTAATTAGTGTTCCCTAATTCTATTTTTTTTATGTATTTTGTCTTTTTTCTCTTTCTTCATCATGTAAAGCACTTTCAGCTACATTATTTATATGAAAATGTGCTACAGAAATAAATGTTGTTGTTCTTGTTCAAATGCGCTGCTGCGCATGCATCTAATGATGACATGTCCAACCTATTTAAGATCCAGGGGTTGCAGTTCAAACTCTGTCTGTACTTTACTTTAAAAAGTAAATAAAAGATGAGATTCAAAAAGAATAAAAAAAGGAATTTGTTTAAAAACTAAAAGGTTAAAACTAACATTTCACACTATGAGTTCTACTTTTCCTGTTTTAACAATCTTTGCTCAATCACTTGATTTTTTCTTGTCCCAAGTCTGTGTCTGCAGTTTATCATTTTCAGATGTCTGTCACTACAAAAAAAATAAGTAGCACTTTGCTTTTTTATATGGAAATGCACTCTTATTCCTTACAGATCCAAGCACAGAGTGGACTTCAAATGTGTAGAAGGAGAATGCTGAACACTGGAAAATCTCTCACAATTTGATTTAACTTGAATTCTTTTCAGAGATGACTGGGTCACAATCCAACTGGGCTGAGTAGAAGGAGTCCTATCGAAAGAAATCTATTTCTATAAGCAAAACAAAAAGGACCTCCGTCCTTTGTGTTAAACGGTGAGCACAGTTATGCTACAGATGGTACTCTGTTCTTAAATATTTTTCTAAAAATGATCTGCTTGCTTTTCAGTTAAGGATCATTGACAATATGATTTTTATTAAACGTGGAATGAGGTCTTATACCATTTGTTTTGGTGTCAGCCTTTACACTAGCAAAAGCTGAAATTTCCATAAGGTTATGCAGACTTATAATATCCGGTACATGTAAAAAGGTATGCTATAGATTTGTACCAAAAGATGTTGAGTATAGCAAAGAAGATCTAAAAATAAAATGCATAATTCAAGTAATGAAAATGATTCATTTGTCCATCTCTGACACATGGAAGAAAGAGCCTGTACAAAGGAGTTGTTGATATCGGTGATAGTGAGGATGTGCAATCCTCAATTACACTGCTTCACTTCCTGCTGCACCCTTAGTCAGTCTTAGTCAGGACCTCACCTCTGACCTTGCTACTATGGGTGGCCCTACCAGGAGGACACAATGGCATCACTCAGGGGATCATTGATCATGCAAACCACTCAGCCACATTAAGGCTCTAACTCAATGGAGGGAATACATAATTACTGTGACATTTTGTATACAGTTATGTTTTCATGGCTAGAGTTTGCTCTGCCTTCTCAGAAGGCAAATGCCAAGATCATGGGGGAATCCCTAAGCAAAAGGGAGAGGAAGTCCATATGTCTCTGAGTGCACTCTTCTCCCTTTAGGTAAGGAATAGAAGCATGTCTAGTGAGATTTAAGAAATTATCCAGAAGGTAGTCTGGTTCAAATAGCCCAAAATAAGAATATGGACCTCATCTTCCACTCAACTGACTTCCACAGTGCCATTTAAAATGAGCTCATCTCAAAGGTTCCTGCTGTTCAATTTCAGTGCCACAAGGGAGAATAACTCTGTTCTGAACCATGTCAAGTGCACATGGAGCTGAAGAAGAAAAGCCAAAAGAAAAGATGGAGACCTCATTGTTTTTCCTGAATGGATTGCTATAAAGATTAGTCGACCAGACCCAAAACTCTGATAATGCAGAGGAGGTGGACTGTTTTGTATGTAATGTTGTATGTTTTGGATTTTTCCAAAGATAAAGGAATTTCTGAGGCACAGAGGTGGAATATCTGTTTAAAGAGTTTGTGTAATAGTCAGGGAAGTGGTCACATCATATACAGTTTTTCATAGCGATATAAAGCAGGCATGCGGTGTGGTGTAGTGGTAAGGGTCTAACCCTGAGGTCATGGGTTCAAATCCTGCTAGTGACACTGTGTGTCCATAAGCAAGACACTTGACTTGCCTGTCCTCCAGTTGGAAAACCCAACAAAATGTAACCAATTGTATCATAAATGTTGTAAGCTCCCTTGGATAAAGGTGTCAGGAAAATGTAAACCTTTTAGAATGATTAGCCCATAAAAAGAAGTGCCTGCAATGATCAATAGCTCTCAAAATATAGAATATATTTTCCAACAATCACAAACAGTGTCCCAATTTCAGGTAGTCTGACCTATATCTTTCACTTTTTCTATTTTGTTGCGGTATTACCAACTTGAGAAAAATTGGTCAGACATGTCTCTGTTTTGTTAGCATAGTCCAGACCACCATTGTGGCCACATTGTATGCATTGTAATTCCATCTGAGTGCTCATTGGTTGTCAGTTCTCATACTGACAAGTGACCAACACTGAAGGCTGAGATTTTGTCTTTGCGAGTCACATGCAACTATTAATGAATTTCTGTGAATTTCTCACAACATGACTTGTATTCAAAACTCACAAAGATTATGTAAATAAAGCGTCATGATCAAAAAAACAAAAATTACTAGTATGATGTTGACCTGAGATATTGAAACTACAACATAAAACTCTTCCTAATAGAAACAGCAACAATTTTATTTATTGACTTAACAATAAACTGCATAGGATAAGACCATTCCATCTGCACTACTGCAGAGCTTCTATTATGTCATTTTTGACCCAGGACTCTACATCTACATGGCTAATTGGCATGCCTATCTGGTAGTCTGCAGATGCTTCTTATACAGTTCTCGGTGGGGTTTACATACTCAAAAGTCACCCAACCTGCACTCCTTACTGTGTATCTCAAGTGACAAAACTCACTTAATGTACATCCTTTACCTGCTAGTCATCTGTCTTACTATCAGCTGAGGGGTCAGGGTACTGGCTGCTACAATACTGATATCCATTTCCAAGGCAAAATGTTTGATGAATGTCCTGAACAGAAGAAAATTGTGTGCCAGTAATATTCTGTGCAAACTGTACCACTCTCTGCAGTGGTTTGTGGTCCTAAGGTAAGCAGATGGCATACCAGGATGTTATGTAGCCAGTGATGATAGATAGCGTGTAGTCTGCCTTCCCTTCTTGAAGTCAGTGATCAGCTATTTGTGGTCACTAAGGGAAATACTGTTGTCTTAACACCTAGCTGTCTCATCATTGTTTGCAATCAGGCCAACAGTGGTGATGTCATCTGCAAAGTTAATGGTGGACTTGGAGCTGTGTCTGCTCACAAGGAGCTGCAGGCTCAACATGAAAGAAGTGATGCTGCCAGTTGGTACACACTTGCAGTCATAAAGTCCAAAATCCAGTTAGTAGTAGTGGGTGGCACAAAGTACCTTGTCCAAGAGCATGAAAAATCTGATGCTGATAAAAGTCTGACAAAAGAAGATGTAAATGCCCCATTCTATATTTTTGAATATGCCACAAGTTGTAAATGTTAAATCTTTGCTGCACTCAGCGCTCTTTGTAGTGTACAAATTTTTAATTTTGTTAGTTTTTTGATGCATTTTCTATGTAAATAGAGCATATGACTAGACCTTCATTTTAAAATTTTAATCTCAAACAATGAAGATTAATTCGACCACATTTCCTATACTGGTTCCTTTCAACTATGAAAATAATAAGAATATATAATGTGATGTGATAAAATGGAAAAGAAATTTCCACCAGAGGGCTGCACAGAAATTTGTATTAACTGTTTAGACTTTATATAAGTGGAATAACAAAATTATTTTCTTTGTTTGATTGTTTTTTATACATTCAATTAAGATTTAGTAATTCTTGTTTGCCAATTTATTTAAGATATTAAGCTATCCACCTTAATAAAAGGACAAGTGTCTGTGTGTCTATCCAGTTGCTATGTGTCTGTCTATACAGTTTAAGCAAAAGATGATTAAGAGGTGGCATGATTGAACTGTTTAAAATTATGAAGGGAATTAGTACAGTGGATTTAAAATGAGTTCATCAAGAACACGGGGACACAGTTGGAAACTTGTTAAGGGTAAATTTCGCACAAACATTAGGAAGTTTTTCTTTACACAAAGAACAATAGACACTTGGAATAAGTTACCAAGTAGTGAGGTATACAGTAATACGTTAGGGACTTTCAAAACTCGACTGTTTTTTTGAAAGAAATAAGTGGATAGGACCGGCGAGCTTTGTTGGGCTGAATGGCCTGTTCTCGTCTAGAGTGTTCTAATGTTCTAATGTCATTCCAACAGATGATGCATCGCAAAACATTAACATTTCTGTTACGATATTGCTGCTACTTCTTTGTCTTGTCTTTGCACAATGTCTTTTCTTGTTTGTGTTTTAATTTTAATTAAAATTTAAAATTTTAATTTAAATTTTAATTCTATTTTTAAATTATTATTTGCACGTCATGTTGTTACACTGTGGACCCTGAGCTTCGCAATTTCGCCTATCTGTATACTTGTATATGGTTGAGATGACAATACAGTTCACTTTGACTTTGACTTTGAATTCCATACCAAATGTCATATAACAGAGATATATGCTTTGCATTTGTCATTCCAACAGATGGCACATTGCATACATTTGTAATAATCCATTTTATTACTACAAATGTTTGTGGAGTGCTGTGTGATGGAATGACAAATGTAATGCATTTTATTACTGCATGCTTTACAAAATGCATTCCAATTGATGGTGCACTGCAAATGCTGACACAGGTTGATTACTTAGATTTCAACCATCTTAGACAGGTAGCACAGCTAGTTTACTTATAAATAGACATGGTCATTTTTGTTTTGTGTTAAATTTGTTACATTTGTAAATGTGTGCATGACTCTAGGTTTTTCAAAGGAGAAATATGTTTTATTAAATATAAATTATTTTAATACTGAAATGGGCATGTTTCACTTTTTTTCCTTAAACTGGACATAACCCTTTGAAATCTGGTAATCCAATTCAAGGGGACAGATGATGGAGTCATTTCCAACAGGATCAACCATAAGGCAGAAACCAATCCTGGACAGGGCACCAGCCCATTGCAGAACTGACCTTCACAAACACCCACATTCTCCAGTTTACAGTCACCAATTCATTTATTACATATATCTTTGGGATGTAGGAGGAAAACTGAAGTACTTGAAGAAAAAATCACAGACACGGGTAGAACATGTCACCTGTGCACAAACAATGGTTGGGAGCCAGATTTACACTTAGGGTTCAGGATATATGCAGCATCAACTCTAAATACTGTGCCACCATGCCACACATATTTAAAATGTGTTAATGTAATGTGTGAATCGCTCATACTGTAAACTGTCTTGAAATAGAATGTATAAAAGGAAAAACAAATCTTAAATTTACTTTGATTTTATTATATTTTTTGAATTGTGTCTTCTATTTTAGATGTTTGAATTATAAAAATGCAATTTTATTGAATGTTTTTTTTTAAATTATAAAGTAGTTAATGTAGTAAAAACTATTTACTGAGTTTTAAAAACATATTCATTTCGTTACTTAAATTGCTTATTTCCTTTCAGACTTTTTTCTGTTTGTAAAAATTCAGGAAATAATAAATGAAAATGTGCCTAAATTAAGTAACAATATCTTAAAAGCTGATGATATGTTAAACAATAATTTATAGTTCAAAATAAATCTATTGGAGGGTGGCACGGTGGCACAGTGGTAGCGTTTCAGGTTCGCTTCCCAGGTCCTCCCTGCGTGGAGGTTGCATGTTCTCCCCATGTCTGCGTGAGTTTCCTCCCATAATCCAAAGACATGCAGGTTAGGTGCATTGGCGATCCTAAATTGTGCTTGGTGTGTGTGCCCTGCATTGGGCTAGCGCCCTGCCCAGGATTTGTTCCTGCCTTGCGCCCTGTGCTGGCTTGGGAATGGCTCCAGCAGATCCCCGTGATCCTGTGTTAGGATATAGCGGGTTGGATAATGGATGGATAAATCTATTGACGAATGAACCTGAATTAAATAACAAATATACCATTTGATATAACTGAGCATCCGAAATTATTGGCAATACAAAGGATAAATTAATAAATATTCTCAATAAATTGACAAATCTGTGATTTGTGACTTTTCTAACACACACAACAGATAGGGGGGCACGGTGGCACATTGGGTAGCGCTGCTGTCTCACAGTTAGGAGACCGGGTTTTGCTTCCCGGATCCTCTCTGTGTGGAGTTTGCATGTTCTCCCCGTGTCTGCGTGGGTTCCCTCCGGGTACTCCAGTTTCTTCCCACAGTCCAAAGACATGCAGGTTAAGTGCATTGGCGATTCTAAATTGTCCCTGGTGTGTGGGTGTGTGTGTGTGTGCGCCCTGCTGTGGGCTGGTACCCTGCCCTGGGTTTGTTTCCTGCCTTGAACCCTGTGTTGGCTGGGATTGGCTCCAGAAGACCACCGTGACCCTGTAGTTAGGATATAGCGGGTTGGATGATGGATGCATGGACACAACAGATATTAGATCAATGGTAAAAAATAAATTAATAAAAAATAATAACAGTGCTGTGGTGGGTTGGCGCCCTGCCCAGGATTGGTTCCCTGCCTTGTGCCCTGTGTTGGCTGGGATTGGCTCCAGAAGACCACCGTGACCCTGTAGTTAGGATATAGTGGGTTGGATGATGGATGGATGGATGGATAATAACAGTGGGTAATAAATTATTCCCCTAATTAACCAGAGACAACAGAAACTGAGGTCTTACATTTGTGTTATTTAGAACCATAGCTAGTGTCATTCAGAATTAGATGAATGACCAGATGAGAACAGTCCTAAGTAACAGAATGTTTTGTTTGCCTCATTGTTGACCACTGGTTCAGTGTTCCAGTGTTGAGACTTGTTCTTTACTGCAGATCCACTATCCCAGCCCAGTCACATGTGGAGTCTGCAGGCTCTCATGATTTTAATAATAATAATAATAATAATAATAATAATAATGTTTTATTCATGTAGCACTTTTCATATACTCAGGGATACTTTACAATTCAATAAACACATTAACAAGACAATAGAAATTACATACAAGAAAATGAATAATACTAATTGATAAGATGTGAGTTTAACAGGAGTTTGAAATGAATAATAGATTTTTCCTCACTAAGGCTGAGAGGAAGAGCATTCCAAATTATAGGGGCTATCACACCGGAAGCTCTGCCACCCATAGTTACTAACCTGTATTTAGGTACAGTCAGTAAGTTAGCATCCGATGATCTTAATGCACGAGCAGGAATGTAAGGAAGCAGCAGCTCAGACAAATAATGAAGGGATAAACCATGAAGGGCTTTAAAGGTGAGAAGAATAATTTTATACTTGATTCTTGAATAGACTGGTAACCAATGCAAATCATAAAGTACAGCAGTGAAGTGAGCAGATTTTTTTAGTGTGTGTAAGTAGACAAGCAGCAGAATTCTGAACATATTGTAATCTATTGATATATTTTGCTGGGAGGCCATAAAACAATGTGTTGCATCGGTTTTCACTTGATATTTCATATTACGACCCCATGCTAAATATTACTGATTAGGTTAAATAACATCTCTTAATTTCCAGGTAATGAGGGTATCCATGGTAAGTTCTTGTCATGAATCTAGTGCTGGAATCCATCTCCCCACAACTCTAAAAATGAAAAAGAAGGTTAGATGTTTGGACTGATTATAAATGAAAGTCTTCTAAAACTGTAATTTAGGATGAAGAGGATAAACTGAAAATTATAAACATGCATTTTCTCAAGTTTACAAAGTGAACTAATTTGTAATTTTCAGCAAAGATGCAGAATACACCATTTTGTGATCGTTTACAGAACCGTTGCACCTCCTAGTGGTGAGGTGGTGGGCAAGGACATTCAAAGTTAAGACATAATAACAGAACTAACTGATTGAGAGTGGGGAAATGGCTCCCTCGTGTGCTTAACAGCAAGAACTGAGAGTGAGAGAAAACAGTTGTTGGCTACGAAAGGCATTTTTGCAAAGCTTGTTTCTTTAATTTTACTTTAATTCAGGTCATAAAGAAGCCACCATGTAGAACTCGGGTCAAATTATTTCAACTTTTGACCTGTCTATCATGCTTGACGTTGAGTTAATTTTACCATTTAAACTAGAGCATATGTAAATAGAGCCTATGACTAGACCTTCATTTTAAAATTTTAATCTTAAACAATGAAGATTAATTCTACCACATTTCCTATACTGGTTCCTTTCAACTATGAAAATTGTAAGAATATAGAATGTTGTGATGTGATAAAATAGAAAAAAAATTTCCACCAAAGGGCTGCAGAGAAATTTGTATTAACTGTTTAGACTGTATTTAAGTGGAATAACAAAATTATTTTCTTTGTTTGATTGTTTATTATGCATTTAATTAAGATTTAGTAAATTATTTTTGCCAATTTATTTAAGATATTAAGCTACCCACCTTAATAAAAGGACAAGTGTCTGTGTGTCTATCCAGTTGCTATGTGTCTGTCTATACAGTTTAAGCAAAAGAAGATTAAGAGGTGAAATTATTGAACTGTTTAAAATTATGAAGGGAATCAGTACAGTGGATTTAAAATGAGTTCATCAAGAACACAGGGACACAGTTGGAAACTTGTTAAGGGTAAATTTCGCACAAACATCAGGAAGTTGTTCTTTACACAAAGAACGATAGACACTTGGAATAAGCTACCAAGTATTGCGGTAGACAGTAAGACGTTTGGGACTTTCAAAACTCGACTTGATGTTTTTTTGGAAGAAATAAGTGGATAGGACTGGCGAGCTTTGTTGGGCTGAATGGCCTGTTCTCGTCTAGAGTATTCTAATGTTCTAATGTCATTCCAACAGATGAAGCATCACAAACATTAACATTTCTATTATGAATCCCATACCAAATGTCATATAACAGAGATATATGCTTTGCAGTTGTCATTCTAACAGTTGGCACATTACATACATTTGTAATAATGCATTTTATTACTAAAAATGTTTGTGGAGTGCTATGTGATAGAATGACAAATGTAATGCATTTTATTACTGCATGCTTTACAAAATGCATTCCAATTGATGGTGCACTGCAAATGCTGACACAGGTTTATGTTGATTACTTAGATTTCAACCATATTAGACAGGTAGCACAGCTAGTTTACTTATAAATAGACATGGCCATTTTTGTTTTGTGTTAAATTTGTTACATTTGTAAATGCGTGCATGGCTCTAGGTTTTTCAAAGGAGAAATATGTTTTTATTAAATATAAATTATTTTAAAACTGAAATGGGCATGTTTCACTTTTGTGAAACAGTGATAGAAAACAGTTGTTGGCTATGAAAGACATTTTTGCAAAGCTTGTTTCTCTTATTTTACTTTAGGTTAGGTCATAAAGAAACCACTATGTAGAACTCGGGTCAAGACAGAGAGAAATTACTTTGAGAAATTATTTCAACTTTTGACCTGTCTATCATGCTTGATGTTGAGTTTAATTTTACCATTTAAACAGGTTTGCCAGTCTGTCATCATTAGTATTTCAACCACTGCTTTAGTTTGACTACTCCTTTGATGATGTCACATCTGTCTTGATCATTCCACTCTTAGTGAAATGGTCATGGCACATATAAATGTAATGAATTATTATTATTATTATTATTATTATTAGTGCAGTGCTGGCAGCTCTGCAAGAAGTGTACTTGACTGTCACAGTGAAGTGGGAACTACAGCAAGTTTTCAAAAGAAACATTCCCTTTACCATTCAGTCTAAACCCTCATGCCTGTTCATATGGACAAACGCTTAGAGTATTGACTGAATGAATGAAATTGCAGGTAATAGCAGTCTAAATTTGCTTCTGGTTTAGAATTGGTTGTTGAGATCAGTCTTTATGACAAAGTGAAAAGCTTTCCTATACAGGAGGTCTTTGGAGTAGAATTGCTCCTTCTCAGGATGGATGGCAGCCAATTGAGGTGTCTCAGGAAAAATGTCTTGTTGATGTTTCACAATGGCAGAGCCCACTAACAGACGGATATATCTCTTCAGTGTCTAATGAGTGCCAGGAAATATCTCAAATGCACCTGGAAAGTTTTGGTAAGGATACAGTTACCTGGTATGTCTAACCCAAAGTGTCACCATCCTGAAAAATACAAATGGATAAAAAAAGAAAGTGAGCAGCAATCAATTAATAATATTTCCCTTACACTTGTTCTCTAGTAACACAAGGCTATGATTTTTGCTCAGAGTAATGAGCGTAGACAGAATTAGGAATAAGTACATTAGAGGGAAAATACAGGTATGCCATTTTGGTGTCAAGCGAGATAAACTAGACTGACATGGTTTCATGCAGAGGAGAGATGAGGGGTACATCGGGAAAAGAATCCTGAGGATGGAATTTTCAGGCAAAAGGAAAAGAGGAAGGCCAAAGAGGAGATTTATGGATGTGATGAGGAAGGACATGAAGGCAATTGATGTGTCAGAAAATGATGTAAAAGACAAGAATAGAAAGAAACGAATGATCCGCTGTCGCGAACCCTAAATGGAAGTAGACAAAAGAAGAAGAAGACGAAATCAATGTATGAAACAAAGCTAATGTGGCTACGCAATTGGTAGTGCCATTTTTGTTTTTGAATATGTTCAGTGCAAAGGTTTGTGTAACATTGAATCACTCTTGCACAAAAGTAGAACTATACAGAAAAATGATGCATGTGTTCCAGATAGTTCTTGTATTTTCTACATTGCCATATATGTCACTTTGTCCTTATTCAAAGTGATAGAGTGATAGCATAGCGAGTTAAAGTAACACATCAGGTATTGCTGTTACCTCAGAATGCTTGAACTTCAGTTTGATTCTGGCTTAGGGTGTATTCTGTGTAGAATTTATCCACAATTATATCTGGGAACACTGCTTTCCTCCTTTACTCCCAGGACACACAGTTAAGTTTAATGTGTTGCTTTTCATTGCATTGATGTTTCTGTGTGATCCTTATGATGGACTAGTAAGCTATTCAGGGTTGGCTCCTGTCTTGAAGTAATTCCTACTGGGATATGCTCTGACTTTCCATGATCCAGAACTTACTAAGCAAAAAGAATATGCATACCTGGATGGACAGACAAATTGCACTGAAGAATGTCACTATGCAGAAAATCTCTTAACATTTATGGACAATAGGGTAATTTTTTACACAAATAAATAGAAAAGTATTTGGAACGCAGTGAATGATAGCATTTTCAGTAAAACGCAATAGAGAACATGTTGTTAAAAGTCACACAAATTTATTTTAAAAAGTGAAGACTATTGTTGGGTGTTGGACTGAAATACAGCCAAGCTCAGCACAGTACTCCCCAGCACATCCTGTTGCCCGACAACATCAGAACTAACACAATTTTATTTCATATTCAGTGTGGCATTTGATGAACAAAAGAAGAAATTACTCATGTAACGTAATAGATGATTATATCATGGTCTGTAATAGGATTCCTTAGTACAGTGTTTTATTGTAGAACTTCAATGAAAATGTCATGTAAGAGCTAAAGTAAATCAAGTGACTTTTTGAACACTATACAGCTTTCTTTATAAATTCTTCATTACTTTTGAATGACACATACTTTCTAACATTTACAAATTAAAAAAACTAAGTTACTAAAGAAATTATAATATCAAGAATCATTTCATTCATTTTTAACAGCAAGGCTTCTGTTACAGCTATGTAAAAACAAATAGTTTTGTAATGAAGGAATTCATTTAGTCTACTAACATTTGTTAATATTGTACTTTTTCAGACAAAAAGGAAATGCTATTAGGCTTCTGTGATTACCTCATCTTTATTACTGCATATATAGATCAATGGCACTTGAGATCATTCTTTTATTTTTACATACCGCACATCGAAATGTCCCTTCCTGTCGTACTTGTGAGGCTTGCTTGCCACCAAGATCTTTTCATCTATGCTGTATGGAGCCTTTAGTTGCCTGTTGGTTACTTCATACTAGGGGCATCCATAGGAAGGGATCCAAATTGACAATTGTGACAATTCAATAAAACAAAAAAAAAAGGCCCTGACTCAACAAGACCAAGATCATCCTCTTGAGTCAGGCCTCCTGTAAGAGTGATACTCACCAGTGAGCTCCTGCTGGCAAGATGACCAATAATAATAATAATTCATTACATTTATATAGCGCTTTTCTTAGTACTCAAAGCGCTATCCACACAGGGAGGAACCGGGAAGTGAACCCACAATCTTCCACAGTCTCCTTACTGCAAAGCATGTGGCCACTTACATACCTTCTTCAGGCACTAGTCTTTATCATCCATTAGTCAAACTGAGAGAGTTTGGTGCAAATTCTGTGCTGCAATGAGTATGACTTATACAAATATTGACTATGCATTGAAATGGAAACTGGTAACTGGTCAGGGGAGGAGCTGATTTGTATACAGAAGCATGAAAGTCATGGGCTAGATATAGTCAGACATACCTGTACATGTATCTATGGGTCTAGACAAATGAATTCCTGGACAATGGTAGTTTTTCTCCTGCTCTTCAGCAGAGGCTCCAGGAACATACTGGGATAGTCACAAACGTGTACGTTGTGTGGTAGAGAAGAAGGGAATCAACATAGTGACTTGAAATTATAAAAAGAAAAAAAAGATTAATTAGTGTGTATGTACATATCAGACATAAGACATAAAACATATAAAATCAAGAAATGTATGTATTTTTAGGACAAGAAGTAAATAACACAAAAAAACATTAAATTGAATCTCAACCCTAATTGATCCAATTCAGAGGTTTACTAGATCCTATCCAGGCAACACTGGCCCATAATATATAAATCAGCACTAGATTTAGTGGCAGTCCTTTGGGGGGGTTGGGGGGGGAGTCCACTCTCTTGCTCACTGTCACACATGTGCAGATGGGAGGCAGCTAAAGGGCGCAAGATAATGTAATTCCCAGTCAGACCTGGGGGGGGGGGGGGGGTTAGAGTACACTAATCCTTTCTTTTATCTCCCTGTAGACCAAATGCGGTTCCCATGACGTCAGACGTCACTTCCGGTTCTGAACCAGAAGACATCACTTCCAGTTCTGCCCAGAAGACATCACTTCCAGAGCGTTAGAAGATCTCACCTCCTAATGATGTAATTGCCACATTCCAAGAAGTCGCAGGCTGATGACTTCATTTCTAGTTCCGGTCCCAAGATCCCTCCTCTTCCTGTTTTTCAACTATATATCTGCCATATTTCCTAACCTATGCAGTTCTGTTGGGGACTCTTGTCTGTAAAAAACATTTCATTAAACTTTTTTCTTGCATCAGCAGCCAATTCTACCCCAAACCTCTTTATTGTGTCAAGGCTTGATTACTTCCACAATACATATATAGGTATCACCAGTTAATCTAACCTGCACAAATCTGTGGGAGGAATACTGTTGCTTTATTTTCAAGTACAAGTTCCGTCCAGTTACTTTCTAATTGATTTACAATGCATGGATTGCCTCCAATTCATTTTATATTTCGTAGAAGATCAGCCTGGCTACAAACAGACACACAGACTCAGAATGTCCAGAACACACACTCTTATTTATTTCAATGTCATGCACACAAAACTGTGCTCCAATATACTCAACTCAACTCAACTCAGTCCTTTCTTCTGCCACCTCCACTCTTCACTGGCAACCTCGTCCTCCTCCACCCAACTCTGACCATCTTGCTGGAGTGAGGTGGCCTCTTTTATACCGCACCCGGAAGTGCTCCAGGTGCTCCTCGATCATGTTCCGGCAGCACTCCTGAGTGTGGCAGAAGTGCTGCAAGAGAATCCGGCTCCTCTACTGGTAGCACTTCCAGGTGTGGCGGAAGTGCTGTAGACCACGGCTCCGGAACTGTCAAGGCACCCCCTGGTGGTGGCCAAGGGCCCTCGCAAGGTGGAGCGTCTAAGCCCCGATGTGCCCCAGGGGGGCTGCCCCCTCATATCCCAGGGGAGGTACTGCTGGTGATATGTCCACTCCTCCAGTCCTCTCCTCAAAAGGGCTTCCCAGCCAGGCAAAGTTCCCGGCCATCTATCACAATTTGTATTAGGAAAAGTCGACATAGAATAAAGATGAATAGTTTGTATGAACCATGCCTATGTGCCATTTGGTTGAGGCAAAGACCAATTTTGCAGGAAATATTGGGACAACTTGGCTTTTAACTAAACAAAGGAGTTTGATGTACTAATTGGTCAGATATTTTACATTGTAATATATACAGAAAATGCTGGGTCATTTCATCAAGGAGCCATTACACTCTATAACACTCTAAAACAGTTCACTCAACACAACCTTTTACCTTATATGATAAGTGCTAAAAGTCCTTGTTCAAACTGGAAGCTGAGATTTCAGGTAATGAAATATGAAGATGAAAGAGAGAGATATATCACTATTATTTCATAGTTAATGCAGTATATTCTCACCTCTCAGTTTTCTTTCTATATCCTATGCAATTTAAACATTCCATTTTCTTACAAAATCTCTTAAAGATGTTATATCGCTCTTTATGTTCAATACATGTGCCTGCTTTATTAGATTGGCCTCTTTATTTAAATCCCTGGCCCTGGTTGTCCACAAATGTGTCCACCACTTGCATACACTTTGAATTTCCTTGCTGCCTCTTGTGCACCGACTTGTATGTACTCTGAACTCTCTGGCTTTCTCACATTTATTTTGAGTTTCTATATACACTTGACCTAGTATCTTTATTATTTAGTTTATTAAGGTTTTCATTCTTAATTTCTTTGTACAGTCTCTTTTTTTGTAGCTCCTATAGTGTTTTTTTGTGATTATGTCAATTTCTTTAGAACCTATAGGAATGAAGAATCAAAAAAGAGATTTCCTTAATATGTTTTAGGTTTTTCCTAGACAACAATGAAATCAGAAAGAAATAAAATGGAGATGTTTCTTTTGTCTCCTGCTTCTTAGATTTTTCTCCTGAGCAAAAATACCATAGTATACTCACAAGTGTCTTCTCTTGAGTTTCAGCAGAGATCTCAGAAAAGTCACACAATGGGCGTCTTGACCTTCTTTTTTGCAATTTGAAAGTATTTGCATTGTGTGCTCAATAATAGCTGGTGAAATGTATGAACAGTTGTTTGTGGTAATAAAACACCTTACTGTGATTACAAAACTGTAGTCCTTGCTTCTGAGTAATACTATTAGTTGCTCTAATTTATATTAATGTGCTCCAATTAGATCATGTTCATTCTAGAAGAAAAGGCAGGCAATGCAGCATAATAGTATATGGCGTTGGATTTCAAATCCTGAGATTGTGAGTTTCAATCCTGCTTCTGACACTGTGTGACCATGAGAATATCACTTCATCTGCCTGTGGTCGATTGTAAAAACAAAAGAAGTGTAACTGATTGTAAATCAGATGTTATAAGTCACCTCGGTTAAAGGCATCGGTGAAATAATAAGTAAAAAATAGGAAAGAGATTAAAACAAGTGTAGAAAGAGATCTTACAAAATGTACCGAGCTTTTCAAAGCAGTTCTTAATTTTGACTCCTTTTACCTGACATGAGTTGTATTGCATGTCTCATGTTTGTCTAAAGCTGTTTCTTCTGAAGAATTTTAGGAGCAACATCTGAGAAACAAAGTTGATTCTTAAATGAAACATAAATGAGAAGATCAACCTTTGAGTAGTAAAAGTTTCCCAAGGGGATGTGCATTTTAGATGTTCTGATTATTTTTCTGTTAGAAATGTATATTTCCACTCTGCATATTTGTTTCTTTTGGTTATTATATTTTCATTTTTGTTCTTTTTTTTTTAGGTCTCAACACACTTGCATGCTTCTTTTCCATTATATTTCCTTGCTGATTATACTGTTTATTGATTTGATGGTCTACTCGGTTCTCCATGTTTCAGTATGATAAAGAGAAAACCCTTGCATGATTTAGCAAGAATTGTAGAAGACTTAAATCCGAGATCTAATGTACATAGGCAAGGCAAGTCATCATTGTAAGCAGAGCTCAAGGTACAAAAATGCAGGGTTTTAGTAAGATTTTCATTTTCCAACAAGTCTTTACTTGTTTACAATGAAGATGAAAAACAGAAACAGCATCTCCCCCATATAAAAAGACGACAACAATAAATGCATTCGCAAATACCAACAACGGCTTCCTGTCTGACAGCCAGTTCAACAACAAAACTGATGTCACTGGTGGAACACCCAGAACATAAGAAAATAATCTAAATAAATTAGGAACAAGCTAAACAAAATAACCTTAAATTAATCTGACACATTCAGTGAGGCCTCTGCTGAAAATTATATGTCAATCCTACACTGAGCTATGTGTCAACAGAGTATTGCACTGTCAAAAAATGTAAATTGTTTTTCTGTAATTCCAGCAGATTTGATGTGCTTTCACTCTATGAAAATAATATTACAATATGCAATCCCTGTATGGTATTGTGTCAAATCAATAAACATATTAATATGACTGCACAAATTCTTACCAAGTTATTTAGAGGCCCTTGATATTACCTTAATGATTAATTTGTGAAGAGATGTGAACACATCGAGTGAAATTGGCAAGATTATGTTAAATAAACTAAAAAAAGAGGATAAAGTGTTGGGGTCTCTAGGAATACCCCACTTAATGTTCTGAATAAAATAAAAATAATTCAAATAGGTGCAGTGCAACAAGTACAAAGAAGGAAACACTTCTCTCAGGTAGGAGCTCTGTTCTGACTGGAAGCTGGTTTGACACCAAATGCTATAACTTTCAAGGGGATGTTGGCTTAAATTCCAAACAAGAATGGGTGGAGTCTGTTTTGTTTGGGCAAAAGTGACATTAGACGTCTTCCAGTGGCTTTTCCTCCATTTTAGATAAAGAATTGAATATGTGGTCAGTGTTTGAGTAGCAAATTTAGTCTTACCCCATTTGTACTTTGTCATTAAGATAAACCCTGAAAGTTGCATGTGTGACATCTGTTGAATTCACCTAAGTACTAGTCCATTTTTTTCAGTTAGGCAGCAGCTTTCAAGAAAAAACATGTATAATAGCTGTAAAAGTAATTTATTGAAAACAGATGCCACTTGTCATCAAAATTCACTTATTTAATATATTACAAAATGTAGTGTTAAAAAATTTTAATGTGAGCGTCAGTAGGCTTTGCGCCCTAGGAACCAAGTCACCTGAACTATTCTATAACATTTCAGTAATTATTTTCTGCTCTGAAGCTGATTTTTCTGATCATGAAATAGCTGATTTTGATAGCAATTGACGAGAAAAATTGAAAATTAATTGCAGAATTATGGTATTTGAGGGTTCCTCTAGAGTGCCTCTTTCTCTTGCATGATTTGGCTCAAAAACTAATCAGCACATTTGTCATCCCATTAAGCTTTAAGTTTTGAGTGTGATATTTTTCTGTCCAATTGTTTTATCTCTAGACTGTCCTCAAGAAACTGTAACACACAGACACAGACAAACGCACTCATCACCGAGATATCAATGTTTTCGGTATCAGGGGACCCTAATACGTTGAGATCTGAGATTTAATTTTTTCACAAATCTAAAGCTTTCACTCCTACCCTATAGATGATAGATTATAGTGGTGGAGGGCGTAAGGCAAAAATCATAATTCGCGAGTAACCTGTTGAATTATTGTAACAGTTTCTTTCTTACTTTGTTGAATTGGATACTCATAGAGGACAGCATGTCATATTCTTTAACATAAAAGACACAAAAATATATATTTGATAAAATAAGAAATGATCCTGTGGTCTTACTATTGTGGTGAAGCACCAAAGCGATTCCAGAGACATGGATGTACCGCAATGGCTTCTTTCACAAGACTTTTTTATACTTACATTGTTTTATTTCATATTGTAGAAGCAAGCCTGTATGTGTAATTTAATGGTGAAATCAGTTAAATACAGGAAATGTGCACATTGCTCAACAGTTTGTCAATTCCTGGCATATGCAATTTAATTTAGTCCTACAGGGGTTACAAATAAAACAAATAAAATTATTTCTTTATTATATACACAATGACAAAGCACCAAATAAATAGGACTTTTGTGATGGTCACTAATTTTATAATTTTGGGACTATACTTTTTATATTCATTAAAATTTTACCTTCAGAATTTGAAGGTGTCTATAGATTTAGTGTGTCAGCCAACAGCATATCATATATATTATAGGTCTGCATGGGTTATATCAACATTCTGTGATTTTGTATTATAAGACAAATGCAGAAAGACGTTTACACGATTTCTTGAAAGTGCAATAATAACAAACAACCAAAAGTGTTTTTCCTTCCCAAACTCTGCAATAAATGTCATTTTTCTATCTAGGAGTCAAATTCTTCTCACCTCTCCTTTGTCTTCTTTTACAACAGGGGTGTCCAACCCTGCTCCTGGTGGGCTGCAGTGGCTGCAGGTTTTCATTCTAACCATGTTCTTAATTAGTGACCAGTTTTTGCTGCTAATTAACTTTTTTGCCTCAGTTTTAAGTAACTTGACTCAAACCTCTTAGTTGTTCCTTCTTCCTTAATTAGTAGCCAAACAATAATAAGACACAAAACAAAATTGGTTGGAGTTTGAAGCCCCAATTTAGCTGGTCATCTGTTAGTTCGTTTCATGTCTCGTTTTTGTTTGGCTGTCATTTAATGAAGAAACAAGTCAATTCAGAGGAGTGAATCCTTAAAAAAGGGCCATTAAAATGAAGGGAAAAGAATTAATTAGCAGTGAAAACTGGTCACTGATTAGGAAAAGGGTTAGAATAAAAACCTGCAGCTACTGCGGCCCACCAGGACCGGAGTTGGATACCCCTGTTTTACAACATACAAATAAAAATCAACATATTCTTCAAAAGCAACAGTGTAATATGTTTAATTGGGACAACTGGAATAATCATATTCTGCATTATTCTAATATCTCTGCTAATTTATAGTTAACCTCTGTGTTTTGATTTTTAGAAAAATAAAAATGAGTTGTGATATGCTTGACTGGAGAAATTGTTGAACTAAAAGTTTAAACAATTGTCATATAAGGGCTCGTTTATACTTCACACTCAGAATGCGTATGTGCACATATCATGGCTGTCATGCATTCCCAGCGTTCATTTGATGCCTCCTATAAGCACATCATCAGAAATTAATGTGACGCGTGCATGAGTTGCAGTACCAGCAAAAAGTCGAGGGGCGCAGTGTGATAAAAGTTGGAATGTGACGTCAGAGTCTCTGTTTACTATCTACATGTAACAGAAAGCCGCTATGTGGATCCTCTAGGATTGATTTGCGTGCTTCAATGTTTAATGAATGGTTCGATGTGGTAAAGCAAAATGCCGACATACAAATGCATTCGTGGTGCTTTACAACAACAACAACAACATTTATTTATATAGCACATTTTCATACAAAAAGTAGCTCAAAGTGCTTTACATAATGAAGAAAAGAAGAATAAAAGACAAATAAGAAATTAAAATAAGACAACCTTAGTTAACATAAGAAGGAGTAAGGTCCGATGGCCAGAGTGGACAGAAAAAACAAAAAAAAAACTCCAGAAGGCTGGAGAAAAAAATAAAATCTGTAGGGGTTCCAGGCCACGAGACCGCCCAGTCCCCTTTGGGCATTCTACCTAACATAAATGAAATAGTCCTCTTTGTAGTTAGGGTTCTCACGGAGTCACTTGATGCTGATGGTTATACAGACTTCTGGCTTTTAATCCATCCATCATTGTTGGAACATCATGGTGCTTTGGGTAGATGGTGGTGGCACAAGCCACCACCAATAGGACACCGGAAAAGGAAACAGAAGAGAGAGTAGGGGTTAGTACAGATTTTGAATGGTTATTATAATGAATTGGATATACAGAGTGTCAGGATTAAATTACAGTGAAGTTATGAGAAGGCCATGTTAAAGTAATGTGTTTTCAGTAGTTTTTTTAAAGTGCTCCACTGTATTAGCCTGGCGAATTGCTACTGGCAGGCTATTCCAGATTTTTAGGTGCATAACAGCAGAAGGCCGCCTCACCACTTCTTTTAAGTTTTGCTCTTGGAATTCTAAGGAGACACTCAGTTGAGGATCTGAGGTTGCGATTTGGAATATAAGGTGTCAGACATTCCGATATATAAGACGGGGCGAGATTATTTAAAGCTTTAAAAACCATAAGCAGAATTTTAAAGTCAATTCTGAATGACACAGGTAACCAGTGTAGTGACATCAAAACTGGAGAAATGTGTTCGGATTTTCTTTTCCTGGTAAGGATTCTAGCAGCTGCATTTTGCACTAACTGCAAACGATTGATGTCTTTTTTGGGTAGTCCTGAGAGGAGTGCATTACAGTAATCTAGTCGACTAAAGACAAACGCATGAACTAATTTCTCTGCATCTTTCGATGATATAAGAGGTCTAACTTTTGCTATGTTCCTTAGGTGAAAAAATGCTGTCCTAGTGATTTTATTAATATGCGATTTAAAATTCAGATTACAATCAACGGTTACCCCTAAGCTTTTTACCTCCGATTTGACTTTTAATCCTAATGCATCCAGTTTATTTCTAATAGCCTCACTGTATCCATTATTGCCAATCACTAAGATTTCGGTTTTTTCTTTATTTAATTTGAGAAAGTTACTATTCATCCATTCTGAGATACAGGTTAGACATTGTGTTAGCGAATCAAGAGATTTAGGGTCATCAGGTGCTATTGATACATACAGCTGTGTGTCATCAGCATAGCTGTGGTAGCTCACGTTATGTCCCGAGATAATCTGACCTAATGGAAGCATGTAGATTGAGAAGAGCAGCGGACCCAGGATAGAGCCTTGTGGAACACCATATAGAATATCATGTGTCTTTGAGTTATAATTACCACAACTAACAAAGAATTTTCTCCCCTGCCAGGTAGGATTCAAAACCAGTTTAAGACACTGCCAGAGAGGCCCACCCATTGACTAAGGCGATTCTTAAGAATATTATGATCAATAGTGTCAAATGCGGCACTCAAATCTAAGAGGATGAGAACAGATAAATGGCCTCTGTCTGCATTTACCCGCAAGTCATTTACTACTTTAACGAGTGCAGTTTCTGTGCTGTGATTTGTTCTAAAACCTGACTGAAATTTATCAAGAATAGCATGTTTATTGATAGTCAAGATTTGCATATTCCCCAAGCATAATGACATGATACATTTTAAAGTCTCACATTCTATCTTCTGTGCCTTGCACCTTCACAACAGCATCAGAATGTAGGCAGCATATTTGAGCCATACAAAAAAATAATAAGGGCATGGTGAAAGGGTCTATTTTGTGATTAAAGTGGAAATTTCGGCTTTAATCTCAAAATGTCCACTTTAATCTCGTAGTTTACTTTTTCATTAAAGTAGGCCGTCGTAAACGTCATCATAAAACCGACCCAATTGTAATTGCTACATGCTTCTGAGGCTTCCTCTTGAACTGACAAGAGCAATCGCCACACACAGAACACATTACGTTTATGATATTCCAGCTCTCTGCCCATTTAGAATCCTTAGATTTACACTTGATATCACTTTCATGATGAAATGCATTAAAGTATGTATGTTACATGTTACAGATAAGTCGTTAACTTCATTTAAATAATGAATACTGATAATAATTACACGTGTTGTGGTGACACAGTGGCAGAGTGGTAACGCTGCTGCCTCACATGGAGTCACGTCCCTGGAGTTTTCATGTTTTCCTGGTGGGTTTACACAATGTGCTCCGGTTTCCTTCCAAAGACATTACGTTTTGGGTATTTGGTGATCCAAAATGACTCTAGTTTCTGTGTGTGCTTGTGTTCACCTTGTGATGAGCTGATGCCCCATCCTGGGATTTTGTTTCTTTCTTGCGACAGATGCTTGCTAGAATGGGCACATCCCTGTATTGATGAATATAATCATTAAACATTCTTTTCAGAAATATTGTGGCAAGGTGTCCTCAGAATTTAATGGATGTCTCAGGCAATTCACAACACAGCGAAGCCGAACATTTTCTCACCGTAACGATATCTCACACTGCCACCTGGTGGATTCTTCCAGATTTACGTAAAGTATGTGCACAAGTATAAACAGTACACCGCTTGCATAGCAGTAGCATCCGCTGGAGCACGCATCGCAAGTTGTCAAAACCAATCAAATCTTGGACATGTTTAATGGATGTGGATAGTTTCCACTCCTGAATTTCCTTAACCGTATCATTAACCATACATTACCTTGAATGAATAAACAAGAAAAATGGCAGATTACTTGTGGAATTCCCACTTCTTGGTTTTGGTGACCAAATAATTTTTTCATACATGGGAAAGAAGCTGGTATACATTTCAAACATGTTTTCCCATATAGAAGATACAATTAGCATTTCATTCATACATAAAAGTATTTAAACCATCAAATTGATGTTGATTGATTGATTGATTGATCGATGTTGTTATTAAGGGATTTAACTAACACAAGTCTTAGGACATTACAAGGTATTTGTAATTCCCAGTGGAGGTGTTAAAAGTAGTTTTCTAATTTATCTCCAATACAAATGTTAATCAGATTGAACTGTATTTTCTGCATAAATTGTCTTTAGTAGACACTGCTGACCTGGTCACTTGATTTAACAATGATGAGATTATCGGGAGTGGGTAGTCATTTTTACACCTTAATTTTATTAATTTCTTAGTAATCAAAACAAGATAGCAGCAGGCCATTTCTTCCTGACAAAGACAAAATGGAGTCGATTTGACTATTAGATGGGTTGATAAAACCACCAGCCCACTCCTGTTTTTGTGTATTCATCCATAGTCACATTTAGAAAGTGCATAAATTTCCTTTTCAGGTAAAGATGCTCCATGTAATAAATCTATGGCACATTCATTGAGTTGACATATGAATAGTTCCAAACACTTCTATTCGCTGAAAATGTTAACATATTGTTTTTATTTTCATAACAATGTTTCATCTGAATAAAAAGGCTATTATTGGACAAATTAATTGAAGGTAAATGCATTTGTAAGCTGGGAAATGATCTCTGGCTCAGGTGTTTGAATGGTGACATAATAGATGATCTCTTTGCAATGTCTGGAGAACTAGGGTGTTGTACCGTGTTAGCCATTATGAATATAGAGAAAAGCCAAGCAAAATGACACCTTTTATTGGCTAACTAGAAAGATTACAATATGCAAGCTTTCGAGGCAACTCAGGCCCCTTCTTCAGGCAAGATGTAATCAACATTACATTACATTACATTACATCTTGCCTGAAGAAGGGGCCTGAGTTGCCTCGAAAGCTTGCATATTGTAATCTTTCTAGTTAGCCAATAAAAGGTGTCATTTTGCTTGGCTTTTCTCTCCAATGTCTGGAGATGAAGTTACAGATATGATGAATTCAAGTAAGCCATTACATTTTATTTATACACATATTCATTTAGCAGACACTTTTATTCAAAGCAACTCACAGATTAGGTCAACATAATTGAGTTAACATCAGTTAGAGGAATGTTTTGAAACAAGTGCTACAAGACTAGGTTACAAGAATTGAAAACAAGTGAAAAGTGCTCTAAATGTTTTAGATAAACAGCCATTAAACCAATTAAAGCTCAAGCTTAGTTAGCCTTATCTTAGCTACAAAAGAACCTCACATCAAGACCATCAGCAATTAGGAAGGTATTCACAAAAAAGGGAAAGTCTTCAAGTGCTTCTTAAACTCATTGGACTTTCATCAATTGAAAAGATATGTAGCTTAACTCTTAGTGGAATTTTGGGAATTTGTCATTGATGGAGGAGGCTTGAACTTAAAAAATCAGTGGCACCAGAGCCAATTAATGTGAGGAAATTCATAAATTAGTTTATTTGGACAGGCACCATTAAATTGTTCTTAAAATGTATTTTTTCTGCCGAGATGAACTGTGGCAGGCTGAAAAGACAAACAGAAAATGAATAGGAGATAAAATTTAATTACTTTAATGCGTGCAACATCTTTGGGGCAAATTTGATCCATTTTTTTGTTTCAAATCAGTAAAAATACCCTAAATTTTATGTTTGAAACTTTATGACTTTTACTATATTTCCTCAAATTGATTAAACCCTAAATAAAAATGTTAAACATTCCATAATTTGTACAGATGTTTACCATGTGTAAGTGCCATGGAGGAAGGATAGGCATCCTGGCCGGTATGGAGGATGATTTATTTTCTGGCCAGGAGGCCGTAATAAATTGAAGGATGGCGGGAGTGGTGATTTAACCAAGCAAGAATGACTTACAATCTTTGTCCCTGCTGGGAAAGGAAATAAGAATAATGAATGGAATGGGTGAATGTGGATACCAGGAGCAGTCCAATCCACCACAAAGCAGGTGCCAGTGTTCCTCTGGTCTGAATCCAATAAGGACACGTGCAGGGTGGCGTGGGAATTAGAGTCCAGAAGCACAGCCCTGTCAAGGTTCTTGTGCACTGCCAGAGGAAGCTGTCAGGGGAAGACTGCCATATGACACGGAAGAGCTGCAGACGACCAAAGCTGTGACACTAGAAGCAGTCACAGGTCCAATTCAAAAGAAACCTCACCTCAGAGAGTCAGAGATGGGGGGCAGTGGGCAAAACACACCAGAAGTGTGGAAGTAGAGAAAGGAGCATTTATAATTATGTATATTTTTGGATGTGTTAACTGAAGAAGTTGTTGGAGACAAATAAAAATCCTTTATTTGAACCCAGAGTTTTGTTGTGGTTTGGGGCTTAGTGACAACACCTTGTGGCTACACTTTGCCATGTCTTTTATGTTAGTTTTGACCCACCATTGACTTAAAAAGATCTATCTATCTATCTATCTATCTATCTATCTATCTATCTATCTATCTATCTATCTATCTATCTATCTATCTATCTATCTATCTATCTATCTATCTATCTATCTATCTATCTATCTATCTATCTATCTATCTATCTATCTATCTGCCTGCCTGCCTGCTTTAGTGTATTTCACTTTCCATTTTTAGTGTCCTTTACTTACCATATAGGTTGCTGTTTGTTTATTTCCCATAAAAACATTCTAAATGTCATCTGTTCTAAAACTTCAGAGTATCACTACTCAGGTTAGAGTGGTCAATCAATATAAAATAGATTCACACTTAAAAATCTGACATCCTGGGCACCTAAAAAAGGGGCATCAGAATCAAGTCAAAAAAGACCTGTAAGGTGCAGCATTGAGTCAGCAATCAAAGAGTGTTAATATAATGCGATCATCACCTAGTAAACCGTTAACCTTTACCAAAGCCCAGTTCATAACATGACATTTGTGTACAGTAAGGAGCATTTTCCCCTGGGGATCCAGGATCAATACTGTGCATCTCAGTTGGTGCCACGTCAAAGTCACAAGGTGATAAAATAATGACAACAACAACACAAATCAATCACAACCCAAATAATAAGCTTATACTTGTATTAAATAAAATTTCATCATACAAAAGTCAACAGAGATGAATGCTCTGAACATTGTGCTCTTCAGGCACTGTGTTAGCATTGAAAGGTTTGGAAGATGGAAGATTATGGAGGACTACAGTCCAAAACTGATTGAGCAGATGAGCAGAGTGCTCAGGACTAGCTGCTGTAGAATTTCAAATGCTAATGCACAGTAACCAGTGATAAGCGAACCTGGCTGAATCACAGAAATGTTTGCAAACTTCGACAAACTCAGCATTGAAGTCAATGGAGATGGAGGACCTGAACCTGTTTTGGGTACATTATAATGGTGCAATGATCTGTTATGTGTTCCTGAGGACTAGAGAAAAGTATGCCAACAATTCTGGACTGATTATTGTGACCAGATATGAGATCTGAGCTGTGAGGCAGCAGTGCTAACCACTACACCACCATGCCTCAAACAACAAAAGACACAGACGGAACAAATACCAAAAACAAAATGCAGCAAACTGTCACATGCTAGCAATAATTAAATAAAATGTAGATCATTGCACTGAGAGAGTGCTAATCTTAAGGTACACATTAACCATGCCCCAAAGGGGTGGCGTGAGACAGTCTTGTTCTACTGTTTGATGTCAAGCTTTTTTGTTTCCCATGTATCAATGCAGATGCTTTGCATTTTGTTCTTCCATAAAGAATAAAGTAACACATTGCAAATAGTAATAAATCTTTTGTTTTTGTTATTTCACAGCATGTCCTGTCTTCAGATGAGGAGTGGGAGAGGTGAAGGGCTCCTTTCAGGCTTAGTTTAATATGCTGCTGAGTACATCATTAATTTTCATACATAATTAGCCATGTGGTGCTGTGTTGCCAGCGCGCAGTGATCAGTGTTATAAATCCTTTGGCCTTGCTAGTAATAATGCAAGTTTTTCTTTATTTTTTTTAAAGAACGCAGAATTGAAATCTGCCAGTGTTTTTCAACCTTTGTTGTTTCAGGTCCCATTTATACCTTTTTAAGCTCACTGATGACCCATGTACAACAGAGCCCATGGGAGCCAAAATGACAGCAAGTGGAAGAAATGAGGGGGGTTAAAGATGGGAAAAAAAAAAACTGGTGATTAGTGTTCAGTGGACGAGGTAGGAGGGAGTGGTTTTAGCACATCCCATTAACTAAAACAGCTGTTTTGTTCTTAGTATCCTTGCGACATAGCAATGGCCAAGTCAGCAATGATCTTAGAGTACCCATGCTTGAAAGTTCTTTGCATGCCTGCTACAGCTCTGTGATTTCATGTTGGCCTTGCAAAACATCATGGGGCGCCTGGAAAAAAATGCTCACCTAAGAAGGCTGCATGATGAATTTCCTGGAAAATATTTTGTGAACAAGGTCACAAGGAAAAACAGCATATTCACTGTGAAAAATGCTTTGGCAAATTTCATCAATCAACGCTAGTGGTAATACTTTTTGTAAGTTTATGGCTGCCTGCATAAATTGAAATTTTCTTGCTGGGTTATGAAAATTCATACTTTGAGACTATGGATCTGGTATGTAATTAAAGTTACTTTGCGCCCCCCTAGGGGTGCTCGCCCCACAGTTTGAAAACCACTGCTGTATGCTTTGGTTTGCTCTCCTGCAAATAATAGCCAATAGCAGCCTTACCACATTCACGTCAGAAGAGGTTATCCACCTGAGACTAAGCATGTTCGAGCCCAGCAAGTACTTGGATGGGAGACCATCTAGGAAAAGCTTGGGTTGCTGCTACAAGAGGTGTTGTCAAGGCCAGCAGGGTGCACTTACCCTATGGTCTGAATGTGGATCAGTGCATTCCTTCAGATGAGATGTAAAACCAAGGTCCTGACTCTCTGTGGTCATAATAGATCCTTAGGCATCCTTAATAAAGAGCAGGGTGTATCACGATGTCCTGGCAAAAATCCCCACCGTGGTCTGGTCGTGTCTCTAAATGGCTATGTCTTTTTCAATATTTTTAACATCTAATAGCTAATGTGTGGTGAGCATATTGGTGCAAAAATTGCTGCCGTCACATTATTATTAGTATTATTAGTAATATTATTATTAACTAGCAATCTGGTTGTGCATTATTCACTTAAAATAATGGAACCAATGTAGAAAACACTTTTAAGTTTGAAACTGTGCTTTCTTCAATGCCCGTGAATGATAATCATAATTTCCAGCTTCATTACCTCACACAGTATTTAGATCATGGAAGTTGTTAGATAGTCGAACTTTTAGGTATATTGATAATGTTAATGCATCCCTTAATCAGAAAAATATAGACTTCAGCAGTGCACTCCTTTTTAACGTACAAGCTAAACACTTTCTCAAAGTGAACTTGTTCAACTTCCTTAGTCTTCCACTTGTGTTTTAATGCAGTCTGGCTTATACTTTTCAGCTCATAATGGGTAGATAGTGATAGAATTTCTTAACTTTATCAGTTGATTTTACACTGTGCTCCTCTTTATGATCTTAGGCAAAAATGTGAAAGAGGCATCCTCATTAAAATCTTAAAATTGTCCATTTTGCCTTAAAAGTCTATTGTGAAAGAATTCTAATTGTGAAAATGTCTTTATGCATTGGGGTTGTAGGTTATTAGCCAGTAGTCCATTTCTAACCTGCTTAGTCCAGAACAAGGTTGTAGGAGGTGCTGAAACCTATTCCAGCACAAGGCTGAAACAAACCCTGGAAAGAACGTCAGTCCATCGCAGGGCGAGCACAGACACACAAACGCCCCCCCCCCCCACACACACACCCACACACGCACGCATGTACACACACACACACACACCACACTAAAGCCAGTTTAGTATCAACAATACACCTAACCTGCAAGTCTCTGGACTGTGTGAGGAAACTGAAGCACCCAGAAGAAACTCACACAGACATGGGAAGAACATTCAAACTCCACACAGTGTGACCTGGAACGCGAACCCCAGTCTCCTTAATGCAAACCTACAGCAATACCCCTGCTTGTGGGTCATTAGTTTTAAAATTTTGTCACATTAAGACCATTTCTGAATTTTTTGCTTATTTGTTTAGTGTTCAACTCGTAATTACCACTGGTCCCCTAATACTTTTATTTGGAGTAACACCAAATAACATAAGGTTACAGAACAGTAAATCCAATGTGATCTGCCACACTAAGTTGCTTACACCTCTAATAATTTTACTCAGTTGAAAGAATCAAAACTATCTTTCATAGCTCAATAGAACAACATTGTTTTATACTTTAAAAAAATCACATTATTCTTACCAGGAACAGTGTACCACTTATGCAGAATTTGGCAAGCATTCATTATTGAGCAGCCAAATCCCCATCTCTTTCTCCATCTTTTTCTAACAAACTTTATATTAGAAACTACAGTATTTCACTTTTTTTTGCCTACAAAGCTCTGCAGAATTGCAGAATAGGGATGGGGTGTCCCAATTTTAGAATGCGATATTGACCTTATTTTAATTGAATTGTGTTTTACTTATTGATATGTAATTTTAAGCTTATTGAAACTAATTAATTATAATAAATAAAGTGCTTAAAGACCTACTGCAACTTACTGCACTTGGTTGTACTCCTCTCTTTTTAGACACATGCAGGATTTGACAGAAAAACTAAACTTCCCATAGGCTTTTTTTCTGGGATTGTGGTTCAAGGTTTAGTTCTTTGTTTAATATCTGCATAATGCCTCTGAGATAGCAATTGAGACTCATAACCTACTTATAGGCAAATGTTGGAGACCAACTGGAAATGTGTGTCTAGTTCAGTTTAAGTTTTTGAGCTGTTTCTGTTTCATAAAAAACTCTTTATATGTGTACATAATTAAACTCATTTAATGAATTTCATGCAGCATGTTTAGAACTCACTCTCACAACACGGACAAGTGAGTGCTGATGTGTGTGAGGGTGGCTTGGATTGGTCAGTTCCCATCTGGGGTTAGTCCCTTCCATCCACTGTTTTTGATAGGATATGCTCTTTTACTGGATAAAATGGACTCAAAGAATACATTCATTTCTGACTAATGAATATGCACATTGATAGAATGATTTGCAATATATTTTACAATTGAAAGTAATAAAAGTATAAGGTAGTTGTCCAGATTTGGAAATACTCTGTTAAGATGTAATGAATCAATACTTTCACTATTGTAGTATTGTCATTAACTAGGAGTCACTAAGTATGAAGTCCCAAAAACATTTCCAAAAATGCTCAGTAGAGGGGGATATCACTGTCAAACCCTGGCTAGTTATAGTGGCAAACACAGAGTCTTTATAAATAAAAAAAGATTTATTCTTCACAATAAAATGTTCTTCCACAAGAGTGCGGCTCTGTAAATGGCAAAAAAGAGTTGCCTATAACACAAAAGGTAATCCAAGCAAACAAGTCCCAAAACAAATATACAAAGAATAGTAAAAAATGGAACAATAAGGCCAAAAAGACTTACAAAAGTGCAGAACAATACAAAGATGCACTCACCAAACTACCAAGCACGTTTCAAATGAACCACCAGGAACTGCAGGAGACTCTATAGATTTATGGGGCAGAGGGCAGTTCCTGGGGAAACACCAATAAAACACATGGAATGTAACACAAGCAGCCTGTATACATAGTCAAAGTCAGAAACAAAGCATAATGCACCTAAATAAGAAAATAAAGAATGAACAAATCAGATATAACACAAGAACTTGAACCTTGGCTTTGAGGAGAATGGAATCCTGGCAGAAATATAACTGTTGTATTTAACTATATAACATAATTCCACAATTTTTAGCATTCACTTTTAATCCATACATTTTGTAAAACCTTATTTTCTGTGCTACATAGATGGTTTATTTTGCATTTGTTTCATTGTTCTGTGCAAGTAAATGCATATTTGAGCTGTTTATCTGTTGGAGGTGTAGGCCACTGCTGAATCTGACAGAATGGTATAAAGGTGTGCAAAATGAGTGGCAATATTTATAGTGGCTTCAACAAAAGACAACATCAGGTTCAAAATACAAAATTCTGGCAAAAGTCTGACATAATATTGAAATCTCTGCTTTCAATTTACAAAACTGCTAATTCCATCAGTTCAAGTTAATGTAATGTAATGCAATGCTATGCACCAAAGACTTTTTGAACCTTAGGTTTTTTACTTTTCCAAATATTCTCAGTAGATACTGACACGGCTTCTTGGCTCCTTATCTCTGTTATCTCCTTCCTAGGCCTGCCCGTGAAGCTTCATCAACAGTTACACCTAGTGATGAGCGCAACAGGCAAGTTTTGACTCTCATACACATTCACAAAACTGATTCTAAAATTAATTTCTTAGCTGATTTCAAAATTGTGAAATGTGAAACTCACTAAAGAGTTGTTTTCAAGTTTCTAAAGGTTATTTTCTGGGTTGGGAAACAAGGAATATTACTCCCTAAGCCTTGGTCACAATTTTTGTGTTTAACTGTGTTCTTTCTGCTGCTGCATAATGCATGTAATCGCTGGCACAGCAATCAAATCGCTTTTCAAATGATTCACATCTCCGCAGATGAGTGCAAATCATTTTTTAGAAATGTGACATGTTTAAATCATACAAGTTATACATTTAAAAGTTAAAATGTATACTGTATAGTTTACTTATTCAGACAATATATTGTTACTTTTCCCTGTAAAATAAATTGAACATTCAGAGATTTTTCTACTATCATGCACATTACTGTATTTCCTCCACAAAAAAATGTCCCCTTTTTCTGTTTCTTGATGCCTATGGAAGCGGGTTACAATATGCACTGTCTAAGTTTTCCAGTTTCTTCTCTGTCTCTGATGCCTGTTTAGATTTGCAATTGCCAATACTGTAATCATATTTGGCAAAGCTGCGAGGTTGTGCAACACACAACACAACACATCTGGCATCTCAGCCAAATGTCTGCACATGCCATTAAATGAGTCTGGTGTTTTTTTTAACTTTCTCGTACATTAAGTATAGGGAAAGTATTATAATCGTCCCAAAATTCAACCTGAAATTTGAAATTGTCATTACAGTCATTGAACAGCTTTTGTGCTATTCAGAGCTTTACAGTAGTTGTCTCAGAGCATTTTTGCTAAAACTATTTTTTTTACTTTGTAAAGATTCTTTGAGGTACTTTTTGTGTTTAGCCGGGACTTGGTTTTTGGAAGTGCTTTTGGAACTTTTTAAAAGAACTTGGGGAGGCATGATAAAGAAACTGAACATCAAATCAATGTTGCTATCTTTTTTTTATTTGATGTAAAGGATGTAGTCCATATTGATTATATCACACAAAAGGCCTACCTAACCAGTCAATGTAATACAATACAATACAATACAATACAATACAATACAATACAATTTACCTCTTGACAGGCCCCCAGCCTTGGCTCTCTAAGAAGACAAGGAAAAACTCCCAAAAACAACCCTTGTAGGGAAAAAAATGGAAGAAACCTTGGGAAAGGCAGTTCAAAAAGAGACCCCTTTCCAGGTAGGTTGGGCGTGCAGTGGGTGTCAAAAAGAAGAGGGTCAATACAATACACAGAACAGAACAAATTCTCAATACAGTATAAAAAATAAAAAATGTACAAGTATGGACCAGAATTTAACAGTAGATGATATCCCATAATATGATTTGGATTTGTTTAGAGTCCTGGAGACCTCATCCATCAAGCTGCCTCCCCCATATGGCCATTCCACAGCTGAAACATTGCTTGGCCAGCCAATCCGATGAAAGGACCCCTCTACCCGACGATTCCTGTGATCCTCCATCAGGGATGACTTTTAGGCAGGCAAAACAACTTGGCAGGTGGGCCATGGCACCAAGTACCATGTTTGAGTACCGAGAAGAGAAACAAAATAGGTGAGGGTTAGTATCCAATTATAACTTATCATGTTAATTATGTATTAGTGCTACTGACTAACAACAGAGATGCAGTCTGTACAGTTAATCAGCAGCTCTAGTAAGGATATGCTAAACTGAAGTAGTGAGTCTTCAGCCGGGATTTAAAAGCTGAGACCGATGGGGCATCTCTTATAGTAGCAGGCAGACCATTCCACAGTTTAGGGTCCTGTACCTAAAAGCTTGACCTCCCATTGTTATTTTATTAATCCTTGGAATCATAAGCAGACCGGCATCTTGAGATCTTAATGTGCGCTCAGGTTTGTAAGTCCTGATAAGTTCAGACAAGTAAGCCGGACCTCAGCCATTTAATGCTTTATATGTTAAAAGGAGGAATTTGAAATTTGCCCTAAACTTAACCGGGAGCCAGTGTAAGGATTTAAGAACTGGTGTTATGTGTTCGTACTTTCTTGTTCTTGTAATAATTCTTGCAGCAGCATTTTGGATTAACTGGAGGCTGTATAAAGAACAGTTTGAACATCCGGTGAACACACAGTAATAGTGATATGCTTTTGCATTTGCTCCAATTAGTCAAGGAAAAGTGAAAAGCAAAACTGCCAAACTTTTTCTTTCAAAAAATACTGCTGTTCACCCTGCCTGGATTTTATAGGTTGCACTGCAAAATGGGGGATCTGAAGTGATGCCAAACTCACCCATTTGTCCACACCTGGCCAATGTAACTTCCACCTTTTGCCCAACCTAAGGGCTACCTTCATGGGATGTTTTCTTCATCTATGAAAGATTTCTTGAGCAAGTAAAACAAACCATTTAATTTCAGTGGTCTCTGAATATTGTATTAAGTGCATTAGTTTTTTTGTTTTTTAATCAACCTTGGTATGTCTAAGAGCAGTACTAGCAGAACAACTAACCCTCAAAGCAGGACTTGAGATAAGACAGGGATAGATGTGGGTGGGGATTGACATCAGATTCCTCCCATGTAGCATTATTCTCATTTGCATGGCTAGATGTAGGTGGGTCATAGCGGAGAAGACACAAATCCAATCCTGTCCTGCCTCTGTAGGGAGTTTTTCTCAATCTCCCAAAACATTTTGTTTGTTTTCCCCACCACAAAATGTATATGAAAACAATAATTGCTAATGTGTCAATGACAAAAGATGATATAGTTATAGATAGATAGATAGATAGATAGATAGATAGATAGATAGATAGATAGATAGATAGATAGATAGATAGATAGATAGATAGATAGATAGATAGATAGATAGATAGATAGATAGATAGATAGATAGATAGATAGATAGATACTTTATTAATCCCAATGGGAAATTCAGGACTGAATACTGTTTTTGTTAACTGTTTTAATTATTTGTTTCATTGGGGTCATTGTACATTAATTTAAAATTTTCTTGCCATTTACTTTGCCATTTGTTTATTTGATTTTTTCTGACATAAATTAAAGAAATAGATTGATTTACTGGAGTTACTGCTCTTTTTCTTAACTGTTTAAATCTGCTATTCCAATGGAAGTTTAACGAGAATTTAACTACTCCGTGAAGTATATGTTATATCAGACATGTAGTGTATGGCTCTACTTTTTTCCCCACACAGAGACATATTAGCCTTTATGCTAATAATGACCAGTCACGTCCCTATGTTCATTCCGGTCGGCACCCCTGCTCTTTATACCACTATACTGCAGAGACATGCAGAGCAGTTCACTACATACAGAAACACCTGTTAACATCAAAGTAAGAACAAGTAAACAAAACAAAATAATCAACAAAAAACATAGGCTGGTTGATGCATGCGAAATGCTGTATTTATCTGTCTATTAGACAACCTGCAAAGTTTTACATTTCAATCCCAGAGTTCAGTTTCATTTAGGTCAATACCTGATTTCGTTTTGAAAATGTAGGCGTACCACGCAGTTATCTGTTTAAAGGAATTGTTAGATATAGTTGCCGTAAAAAAAAAAATAATAATGGTTGCGAAATGTATAGTGATTATGTCATGTCATGATCTTCTCAAACATGCTCAATCCTGTTTGCATTCTGGGGAGCCATAGCGTGCCGTTCAGGGTGCAAGACAGGGAAGAGTCCTGGACAGGGCGCCAGGTCACTGTAGGGTCCACTCATACATGCAGTACTCTTTATAAACAAGGAAAATAGAAATATACACTTCATTTACTCATATAAGGAAAGAAAACTGTGTATAACTATTATGGAAATGTATAATTTTTCCCGTTAATTGCTTGGAAAGAAACAGTATCTCTAAACGCCAGTCTTAGCCGCATCCCGTGAACCGCAGCGAGGACCTTGTCAGTGGAACAGCACATGAGCCACACTACGAAGTAATAACACTTTGGAAAATCTTTAACAGTAGCCGATTGTGAGAAACAGTTGCAAAGTCAGAATGGTTAAATTCTCATGGACCAATTTAGTTCACTTACCTTTAGTTTCACTGATAAATAATGATAATAATAAATAGAACCATAAACACCTCGGTAGTCACATGTATGAATTGAACGGATTGTCCAACCACCACCGGCAGCCGCGGGATCTCATCTGTTTCAGCCAATTTGCGCCAGTGTCTAATCGGACTGCAAGGTTCTCCCTCCTTCTCAGGATGCTAAATATATATATATATATATATATATATATATATATATATATATATATATATATATATATATATATATATATATATATATATATATATTTAAATTTGTTTCGTTAAATATATATATTTACAAGCTCATAAACAATTAACTATAAAAAATATGTACATTAACTAAAGATTACCATTTGAGACAGAAAGGACAGCTCTTCTGATGTCATTGTAGCTAAAGGATGGACGAGTTTTAAAATGTAATGGATTCTAGGCAAGATAAACTTTAATTGGATTACTACTAATATGAAGTTCATAAAATGAGAATGTGATGTCAGTAAAAAAGCTGCACGAGAGTAAAAAGGACATTCAAATTTTGACCATTCGTATTTCAAGCTAATTTCTTCTTGCATCGTTTAATTTCCTGAATTTATTTTATTGTATTAGACTATCATAAAACAGACAAAACTAAAGTTCCTCTAAAATAACAGTGTCGAGTTACAACGACCTTTGGACATTTGTAAGCTATTATATACCAAAAAATAAAACAAATAAAATATATTCCGCGATTGAATCGCTGCTAATATGAAGTTCATGCAATCAGAATATAATGTCAATTAAAACACTGCACAAGAGTAACGAAGGGATTCAGAATTAAACCGTTTGTATTTCAAGTTAACTTCTCCTTGCATGTTTACGTTCTTGTAATGTATAAAAAAGAAATGTATTCGACTATTATAACACTGACAGAACTCAATCATGTGTAGTATCGAGTTACAACGATCTTTGTCATTTGTAAGCTGTCATATATACCGAAAAAGCTAACAAATAAACGAACAAATAAATAAATTCTGCAGCGTTGTTGCTCATTTTTTAATTTATAAAAAGAAAATTGCAAATAAAAATCTTGCAGTATTGCAGTTGTCAAATGTTAATTTGTATTTGTTCTTTGATATTAAATCATATTATAACAATTAAGGTAATACAATAATACTGTCTTATCACTTCGCAACACCATACATTTAATAAAAATTAGGATGTTTTCCAACCCCTAAAATCCTGTCTTTTTCATGATATTCTTCTAGTAGATTTTTCGTTATAATTGAATATGGTTTATTTATTTATTTTTATATGTGTAACATTATAAACTTAAAATATTTCGGACCATCTAAAGAAAACTACTTGGGAAAAATAATCTAATTCATAAATTTCTTAGAATGAACAGGTTTAGTTTTTCAAAAAATAAATGACGAGATCATATTTCAAAGACAAATGAAAAGCTGTTTCCCACGGCTCTGCCTAAATGACAGGGGGAAATGTTCCTTTAGAAGTAAATAATATTCTGTTGAAGGAAAGACATCCTCTGAAGTCGCCAATGCGTGTTTTTCAGCTTCTATAGCTAACTGCACTGGGAGCGTGCTTATCGATTGGCCTGATAAGGTAAGGGTTACATTTAAAAGGCAGTTCTCTTCAGTCCGCCTCGGGGTCTGCTCACTGAAGCGCACAGAGTGTGGCTACCTCTGGAGAGCGCTTCTGCTTAGCTGGCATTTTATAGATGAAGGATCGTGCGGAGTCGCAGAATATGTGGCTCGCCTTCTGCTTGTTCACACTTTGGTTTTCCGTGGCCGGACACTGTCTACCTTTACGGGACTCCGGTCCGTTGATTAGCAACGGGTGGGACAAACCTGTCCGGTTTAGACACCTATACGCAGCGAACAGACAGGGGCTCGCCAGTTACCATTTGCAGATAAATGAAGATGGAAGGGTGGAAGGCGCTCCGCATCAAACTTCCTTCAGTAAGTATGTAAGGCTCATCTCCGTTAAAATGTGTTCCTCCTTCCATCTTTCGTAGGGGGGTATTTGACAGAATATTACGGTACAAACCGAACTAGTGTTTTACTGCCTTCACTTATATCCAGTCGTGTCAGTTCCCACGATTATTTGCACATTAAGCACTAATGAAGGGAAGATTGTTGTGTTTCAGTGTCCTGTACATTAAAATCATTTCACAAGAAAGAACAGGTAAAAACTGGCCTGTGAAATAATGTTTTTATGTCGGGAATGAATTAGTGTCATTTGTATTTTCTTGTAACCTTTAACCTAAAAAAAAAAGCAGGTTCTTTGTGAGTCTGTTTACTTTCTGTTTTAGGTCTCTTGGAAATCAGACCTGTTTCCACTGGATGTGTAGCATTCAGAGGAGTTAAAAGTTCACATTATCTCTGTATGAATAAGGATGGGAAACTGCGAGGACTGGTGAGATGAATTTAATCTTTTATCTGCTCACTTTCACGCTGCTGTCTCCAGATACTGTGCGCTTAGGCGGTACAACTGTTTTTTTGTTTTGTTGTTTTTTTTTTCTTCCACTAAGCATGTCAACCAGTCGTCATCACTTCCAAAATTAACTGAATGTTTTTTCTTAATATCAAGAGCACAATGCTTTATTGTAATCAGACAGCCGTGACTTTGTTAGAATGTACGTGCCGACAAGCTCCTCTATTCCCTTAACCCAGGGTTCATTCACCGGCTTTACATGAGCCAAAACAGACATAGTTTGGACAGCCCTTTGATTCAAACAGCTGTCTTGTGAACCCCTTAGGTATGTGTGTGTATGTATATATATATATATATATATATATATATATATATATTTGTGTGTGTGTGTGTGTGTGTGTGAGTGTGTGTATGTATGTATATTTATTCATATATATCTGTGTGTATGTGTGTGGGTGTATGTATGTATATATATATGTGTATATATGTATATATATATATATATATATATGTGTGAGTGTGTGTATGTATGTATATATATATCTGTGTGTGGGTGTGTGTATCACACACGCACACACACACACACACACACACACACACAGATAGATAGATAGATAGATAGATAGATAGATAGATAGATAGATAGATAGATAGATAGATAGATAGATAGATAGATAGATAATAGAAATTAAAAGCGTTATCGAGCGCGTTGACTATTACGAATAGCGCCTTCTTTGTTTTCCTTGCTGGAACCTTATACTGCTCCACGATTAATGAAGAGTTATCTAAACACGTTCAGTTTTTCAAAATGCATTTGCCCGAACGAGAATTTTTTAAACACTGCATCAGATTTACCAGTTTCAAAAATCCTAATGGATATTTTGTAAAAGAAAAGAAGAATCCCAATGGATTTTCTTGTCAATGGTATGGTAGAAGGACAAATGTGGTTTGCTGCAAGACGTGCCGAAAAATTCTATGGTCAAGAGTTTCAGACTGCAGTAATTCGATGTTATGTCTTTCTCATATTTTCAGTTGTGGGTCTATCGGTTCTCTGGCAACGAAACCCTAAAAGCTCTGCTTGTTGTTTTTAGGTATAATTCAGTAACGAGTTTTATGCTAAATCTGTAATGTCCCAGGAATTTTGAATACTGTTGTAAAAGTTTATCAAGTGCACTGTATATTGAAAACGTATCCCCTGTATTTGCTTTTACACAGCAAACCTATAAGGAGGATGACTGCTCTTTCATCGAGCACATTTTGCCAAATGGATACAGCCTATATACATCTGAGAAGCACAAGGCAGTTGTGAGCCTCAGTGGAACTAAACAACGGTTTTATTCCCAAGGGAAGAACATTCCCCCTTTATCCCAGTTCTTACCTATGGTCAGCACTATCTCCGATATTGATCTTGAAGCTGGAGACCAGTCCTCCGTAGCAGAATCAAGATTTCCATCTTATCCAGAAACTGACAGTATGGATCCTTTTGCAGACAGCTCTAGAATTTATATTCCGAGCCCCAGCTTCCACAAGAGATCACTTAGCAGTTAAAGAACTTTCTTCAAAGGTGATGCCATTGTGTTTTCTATGTTTACAACAACAGCTTAATTGATTGCATCCCACCATCTGAATAATAAGGGAATTAATACAAGCTTTCTCAGTCATGTGGGTGAGAAAAACAAACAAAAAAATCTTTTTTTTTTCCACCGTCTTGTCCATTCAGAGTGGATACTTGAAAATGCTGATTGTAATTTTTGTTTAGCTGTAGCACTTGTTTATCAAAGAAATATTTATAAATAATTTATTTAATTTAAACATATATTTTTATACAAAATATTTATTTTTACATTTTTTGACATGTTACGGATTATTTACTGAAGTATGACTTGTAAATGTTTTCTATTAATCACTGTATTCATGTTGAGTGCTTTTTTTATCTAATTAAATGTTAGTTTTCAGTTCCATGAATCACAAATAAACAAGTCTGAATTAAAAATGTGTTTATTCAAAATTAGATGTTGCATGTGCTAAAGTACTTATCCACTCTTGAGTCTCTTAATTTTTGTGAAAAGTGCAAATTATAATACAGTATAAAGCAGTTAGACCTCTATGTCTTTGTTATAAAACTGTCTTTCTTGTCTCAATATACTCAAGATGATTACCATTAAATAAATTACCATATGCAAATGTATATTGTCACTTATAAACCTTTGATGAAAAAGAAAAAAAAAGATATAAATATTAAAGAGAACATTTACTGTTTGTAAGGTGATTCAATTTCAAGTTGGCGTTCCCGCTGCATAGAGTTTTCTTGTTCTCCTTATGTTTTTGTTCACTTCCCCTCCATAAGCCTGAATTTGTCGATAGCTCTATAACAGTGTAGTTGTTCTCCATTTTTTGAGAATTAGTTACAGTTACAGTGAACATAATGTATTTAATCTGAGCAGTTATGGTGAAAGAGTTGACATTTTAAAAATAACTTTATAAAAACAGTATTTTATTAAATAAATTAAAATAAATTAGACACAAAAGCAAAAATTCACTGGATGCTGCATCCACAGATTTATATTTGATCTGAAATCAAATCCACATTACAACAACAACATTTATTTATATAGCACATTTTCATACAAAAAAGTAGCTCAAAGTGCTTTACATAATGAAGAAAAGAAAAATAAAAGACAAAGTAAGAAATTAAAATAAGACAACATTAGTTAACATAGAATAAGAGTAAGGTCCGATGGCCAGGGAGGACAGAAAAAACAAAAAAAAAAAAACTCCAGACGGCTGGAGGAAAAAATAAAATCTGCAGGGGTTCCAGGCCATGAGACCACCCAGTCCCCTCTGGGCATTCTACCTAACAAAAATGAAATAGTCCTCTTTGTATTTAAGGTTCTCACGGAAGGACTTGATGATGATGGTCATGCAGACTTCTGGCTTTTAATCCATCAATGTTGGAACATCATGGTGCTTTGAGTAGATGGTGGTGGTGCAAACTGCCACCACAAAGAAACCAGAAAAAGAAACAGAACAGAGAATAGGGGTTAGTATGGATTTTAGAGCCACCATGAATAGTTATTATAATGAATTGGATATACAGAGTATCAGGATTAAAGTAAAGTGAAGTTATGAGAAGGCCATGTTAAATTGATGTGTTTTCAGCAGTTTTTTAAAGTGCTCCACTGTATTAGCCTGGCGAATTCCTATTGGCAGGCTATTCCAGATTTTAGGTGCATAACAGCAGAAGGCCGCCTCACCATTTCTTTTAAGTTTTGCTCTTGGAATTCTAAGGAGACACTCATTTGAAGATCTAAGGTTACGATTTGGAATATACGGTGTCAGACATTCCGATATATAAGATGGAGCGAGATTATTTAAGGCTTTATAAACCATAAGCAGAATTTTAAAGTCAATCCTGAATGACACAGGTAACCAGTGTAGTGACATCAAAACTGGAGAAATGTGCTCGGATTTTCTTTTCCTAGTTAGGATTCTAGCAGCTGCATTCTGCACTAGTTGCAAACGATTGATGTCTTTTTTGGGTAGTCCTGAGAGGACTGCGTTACAGTAATCTAGTCGACTGAAAACAAACACATGAACTAATTTCTCAGCATCTTTCAATGATATAAGAGGTCTAACTTTTGCTATGTTTCTTAAGTGAAAAAATGCTGTCCTAGTGATATGATTAATATGTGATTTAAAATTCAGGTTACAGTCAACAGTTACCCCTAAGCTTTTTACCTCCGTCTTGACTTTTAATCCTAATGCATCCAGTTTGTTTCTAATAGCCTCATTGTATCCATTATTGCCAATCGCTAAAATTTCAGTTTTCTCTTTATTTAGCTTTAGAAAATTACTATTCATCCATTCAGAAATACAAGTAAGATTAGCAACGCTCATGTAGAGAATGCGGAGAACAAAAAGCTTGACATGCATTGGTCTCATGCATACTTTGTGTGTTCAAACATCAAAAACAGGATAACAAAGGTCCATTGTTGGTGTTAATAAACATCAATGAATTCCACTACATTACCTTTTCTATGTGCAAATTAAGAAGAACATTCGTTTGAAGTACAACTATGATTTGCTCTTTTCTAAGTTAGCCAGATATTTAAGATAACTTGACTTAGTTTGTAATTTGGCACCTACACTAATGTGAAAATCTTAGCATCAACTACTATTAACAAAAAACTGTATACTAAAGAATTTCCATATACATTTTTACCTTACTTTTTGGTTATCTGTGCTGTTAGCTATCAGTGATGAATGACAACCAAATGACCTATAACCCTGGCTGTTTTCTAACCTCAAGAATGACAAGGAATTTTATACATTATCATCTTCACCTTTTCAGAAAGAATGTGCAGCGTGAGAATGTGAGAGTTGCATAGAATCAGCCAAGCTCATCTTTTAATCCTTTTACCAAAAGTGTTGTCTTCCATGACAAACAGACAAGTTATTTCACATGAATTTTACACTGCTTCATGAGAAACAGTCTGCAGTTTTTAACTTTTCTCACATGTATTCATCATGTATCTTATTTACCGCTTAAAAGGTGAAAACACAAACAAAAAGAGAAATCTCTGCAAAAGTAATGTTTCATTCCAAGAAGTCAAAAAAGTTCAACATTTTCTTACATGCACAATATTATATGGCTTCAGAAATGTTACTGAATTAATGCATTAATAAATGCTGGGTAATAAATATTTAATTATATAAAATTCCTAAAGACAGCTATAAATATAAGACCTTTAAAACTTGTGTTTCATCCAGCTAGCTAAAATAAAAGTAACTGAACATATTTAGTATGTTAGTGTTTGCAGAGTATTATTATAAGCAGTTTCCTGTTTAGTTTTGTTTTTTTTTTTTCAGAAAAGTTAAATATCTATATGTTTTTGTTTTGAAAGACAAATAAATGTTTGTATTATTATTTTACATATTATTGACAGTATTTAATTTTGTTCAAAATATTTATTTAGACAATGCTTGTGTCATGCTGAAATTTTAATTCATTGATGTACTGTACATAAAAATATATGTCATATATTATAAGGAGTAGCAGTTGCCATTTGCTTGACACTGTCAGTGATTTGTTAAATAAAGAGACTATAGTATAGTATAGTATAGTATAGTATAGTATAGTATAGTATAGTATAGTATAGTATAGTATAGTATACACTTCAAATGGGCTTGAAGCAAACGAAAAAAGTGATCAAGCAATAAGAGGTTTGCAAGTTTATAAATTCCTTTTCTTTTTTTTTTATATTTTATTTATTAATTTTTATTGTAATCATTCCATACAAATAGATCAATCTATAACCTAACAAAATTGAAGACATATCAAACCCCACCCCTGAAATTCCTTTTCTAAACTGAAGTATCACTGAACAATGTGCTGTACATGTGAATACATATGTAAGTCCATTTAGATAGATAGATAGATAGATAGATAGATAGATAGATAGATAGATAGATAGATAGATAGATAGATAGATAGATAGATAGATAGATAGATAGATAGACAGACAGACAGACAAATAGATAGATAGATAGATAGATAGATAGATAGATAGATAGATAGATAGATAGATAGATAGATAGATAGATAGATAGATAGATAGATAGATAGATAGATAGATAGATAGATAGATAGATAGATAGATAGATACTTTAGAGCTTTTCTTTTTCTAATTGTTTATACTCTAGGCTTCGAGAATGATGGCAATACCTTCAGTAATGCAGCTCCTTGTTTATTGCATTACCCACAGACCAAAACAACCAGATAAATAACAGGCACACGTGCAGCAGCTTAACACGAGATGACCCATCATAACTCACATACGGAGCACTTCATAATAAAAATACTTTACATTACATTCTCCTCTTCCTTTTTCTTTTTCTTCTCCTACTATTGATGTACTGTCAGATAGCTGATCTCTTTTACTCATTATGTGTCATGATTTTACATTTACTACACGACTGATCAAAGTGTGCTAGCTTAGCATTACAAATGTATTGTTAATTAAGAGATCCAATAAATAATCCATTAACTGTAACCAACTACATCATTTTAAATGTTGTTTTCAGCTTCAATGTTTTGTATTCTTTCTTCATGAGTTTTTGTTGCTTTCAGTGTCCAGTTACCTTTTCGCCATTATGTATCCTCAATTAAAAAATCATGGTGGCACTGGGTTTTTTTTTGGCAATCACTGGTAAGTTCAAATGATCGCACAATGTCAACCAACTACACATTTCTTGAAAAAAAAATAGCTCTGCACACAACTGTTAGTTTGACTAACACAAATTTTACTACTGTGATTTTAATATACTGTAAACTGTCCATCTTGGAAGCGGTTTTACAGTTATTGTTTTCAGTTACATTATAAAAAACATTATTGCACATCTTATTGTCTTCTTTAAACTTATCAGATATTCTTTATTGATACTTGGAGTCTGTCATGTCTATAGATTATTCACTTGCCTGACTTGGAAGCTTCACGTCCTTGCATTCTGTTGTGGCACATAAAACACAGGACTTCAGACAGACAAGCCTCTCTTCTGTTTTCAAGGTCCAACACACCTGTGTTCTTCATTCCTGTTGCTGCATTATATGCATTGCCTTTCAGAGTGAGTGATCATTGGTTGTCAGCTCTCTCATACATGCCTACCACTGGGCCTTAAGACAAAATCAAATTGGAGCAAATTGCAGACGTGATGGACTGAGACACTGGGTATGTCAGATTATACAACTGTTGATCATGGGAGCGCACTGAGACTCCTTCTGACTCATCAAGATTATGTAAAGGAAGTGTGAGACTGAAAATCACTGGAAACATCAACCTCAGGTGAAATTAATATCTTTTTGGATTTCATTGGGTGGAGTATTTGGACATTAACTTTCTACGGCTTTGACAAGTGGCTCCAGGATCTGTGGACTTCTAGTCTTCACTTAAATGAAAGAAAAGCAACGTCTGGGGCACTGCAAGTTCCTCTTATGTTTCCCCCAGGTATACCTCTGTGGAATCTGTGCTGTACCTTGGGAGCAGACACAGTTCTTGGTAAATGATGCCAAAGAAAATTAGCAGTTTACTATATAAATGAGGTAAATTAATATAAATTTGACCTAGCATTTTAGACCTGAGTATATTATATTTAGAAAATATGTAAACACAAGTATACTACAATATAAATTTAACAGTGCAGCCTAATTATAAATATGTTAATTGCTTAATGGTGGCTTCATTTTACAAACAGAATATCTTCTGTCTATCCATTTTTCAAACCCACTTATCCTGAGCAAGGTTGTGGGGAACCTGGAGCCCATCCCAGCAAGCATCAGTTTTAAAAAGCAAAGTAAACTAATAATGTGTTAATTTAAAGATCTTTACAATTATAAAAATATAAATTATCAAAATTCAAAATGGATTTTTTCATTAATCCATATTCAAATTATTCATTAATTCAAATTCAGAAAAAAATTTCTTTCAAACCTATTGTTTACCTAGTGGATGCTTCACAGTCCAGTAATAAGACTACTAGGAATTATATGAATCATTAAGACAAGTAAAGAGAATATTATAAACACAGAAAATACAGCATAGTAGTATATATATAAAAATATCCATCCATCCATCCATTTTCCAACCCGCTGAATCCGAACACAGGGTCACGGGGGTCTGCTGGAGCCAATCCCAGCCAACACAGGGCACAAGGCAGGGAACCAATCCAGGGCAGGGTGCCAACCCACCGCAGGACACACACAAACTCACCCACACACCAAGCACACACTAGGGTCAATTTAGAATCGCCAATCCACCTAACCAGCATGTCTTTGGACTGTGGGAGGAAACCGGAGCGCCCGGAGGAAACCCACGCAGACACGGGGAGAACATGCAAACTCCACGCAGGGAGGACCTGGGAAGTGAACCCAGGTCCCCAGATCTCCCAACTGCGAGGCAGCAGCGCTACCCACTGCGCCACCATGCTGCCTACATAAAAATATACACCATGCAAATGACTGCTATGTTGTATCATAGGGCTTTTTATACTTTCATGAATTTCACATTACTACTACTACTACTACTACTAAAAATAGTACTAATAATAATAGTTAAAAGTATAGTAATATAAAACAGTCATAATTTACATGGTATTAAATCTGTAATTCAAGAAATGCAAAAGGTTGTAAAGTGTATGCTGACTAGTCAGCGATTAGATGGAAATCCAGCCTTGGAGTTTTTTTATCCTTTGTGCAGCTAAATATAGTCAGGATTCATAACTAGCACAGAAACAATTCTTCTAATGCACTGTGATTTGCAAAATAAATGAAGAAATGGAAAGAAAAATGTAAGTATATATCCAAAGTCTATATCAAACCTATGTCAACATAAACATAAAAATTTGTACTAGAACAAAAGTAAAACTACAAAGAAAATTTGCACCTGAACATATATATATATATATATATATATATATGTTTATATATATACTAGGAGGCTTTGCTCCCACTTGCTTCGTGAGCCCACCCCCTCCTCTTCACCCCGGGGCGTGCCACGCACCAGCCACTTTGTGTCTCTGCCGCTCGCGTTGTGAAAGGGGTGGCTGAACGCATGATTTGGAGATGCGGATGGATGACCTGCTTGCTTACTGCTCCTCCTGCCGTGCTGCGCGCCGATCATTTCAAAGCCTGTACAGCAGTTGTCCTCACTTTGCTCGCTTACTGCCCTACCCCCCACCTCATACGGGGTGCGCTTAGCGCCTGCCACTTCGCATCTCTGCCGCAAGCATTGTGAAGGGGGGGGGTTGAACGCAAGCTAAGGAGATGCGGCCGGATCAGCTGCTGTCTTTCTGCTGCTGAGCTGCGTGTTCTGCTTGTCGCGCTGCACATCGATTACTTAAAACCCTGCACAGCAGCTGTCCTTTGGTCTCACTGCTTTGTCTTGTGGGACGTTAAAGTGTCTCTTGCAGGAAGTTAAAGTGTCTCTTGCGGGACTTCCGGGCTGATTATTACTTTCCTTATTTTCTGAATTTGCACATAGATTATTATTGTTCTCTTGTGCATCCTTTTTTGCCTTCTTTTCTCTCCAACGCTTTCGTGTCTCTTTTTGACGTGCTGCTCTTTCTTCTTTGCTTAGTCGTTCACGTGCCATCTAGAACGTATAACATTTTAAGAGCTGGGAGCAGATGAAGTGTGTCTGCCAAAAGCATGCCAACAACTGCGAGGTTAAATGTCCGTGAACTTGTTTTTAAATTATTTGTAAGTAGGGCATGACATGGAAAAGTCACTGTCTCACGGGTCTTACATCCTGAGGTTTTAATGTCTAGTGTCACGTGATGTCAAAGTGTCTCTCCTAGATGATCATGTCTTGACCCAATATTTTTTTGTATAATAGATAGATATAAAATCCAGCATGTGTCTTTCTGTCTGTCTGTATGTCTATCTGCTTTTCACGAGAGAACTACTTAACGAATTTAAATCACTTTTTTTTCTATAATTTGCTTGAACATTCCGGTTAATTTTGTGACTTCTCTCATCGCGCTTAGTATCATAGTTTGCTTGCAAGAGCGATACACTTGCGCTAATCCAAGACAGAGGTTGTGGGCCGAGGGGAGGGGGAAGCGTGACGTCAGGCGTGGGGAGCCGGGCAGGGTTCCCCTCACTGTCCTGTTTCACTACACTACGTAGGCACAGCCACGGGGAATGCCCTGTGTTGGCTGGGATTGGCTCCAGCAGACCCCTGTGACCCTGTAGTTAGGATATAGCAGGTTGGATAATGGATGGATGGATACAGCATATATATATATATATATATATATATATATATATATATATATATATATATATATATATATATATACAGACATTGTAAAGAGTGTCACTGTGAAGCTGAATAGGTGCATCCCCGGATTTTGAAGGCGACCCTAAATGGAGTGTCAATATGATGACAAGACCAGATCTTGCAAGAATGAGAAAATAATGTAAACCAATATATAAGGATTAATGTGAGATTGAGAGTCATATTGAATCCAAGTGTTCTTAAGTCAAGGTATGTATTTTTTGAAACAATGTTGCCTCTAAATTGTGCTGCATAATTGCAGTATACATGGCAAAGACTATCACCATCTATTGGTCCAACTGGTGCTTTGTCAGTGCCAGTGTGGGTTCTCTCTCTACTAGAAACTTCCTGAGACTTGACAACGCTGTGTGACATCCAGATGTGCCCTTGTCATTAGCAATCTCATACCAGGCATATATATATATATATATATATACTTTACATAAATGTATATAGGGATGAAGTGAGAGGGAGTGAGAGATAGAGAGAGAGAGCATTACACACATAGACAAAATATGTACCAGCACTGTATGCAGTGAAATTTGAACACTGGTACTAATGGTCAGAAGGCTATCTGAGTAATCTATGCACAAATGCTTCCTATTTACACAGCTGTTATTTAAGTGAAGGTGAAGTTTAAATCTAGGTAATATTGTACCATGCAAAACTGTTGCATAACGACTGAAGTGATACTCATTGTTTGTATAAGCTCTGAACATCTGCACAATACAAACAACTGCTACCAGAAAAATTTGCACAGGTGTTTTGCAAGTTGTTCAAAGAAATATCATCACAGGGGAGCTGAAAATAGTTGTAATGCAAGGAAAGCAGCATTTATAACTGTGACAACCAAAGCTAAACATGAAAGGTCCTTCTGAACTATTTAAGATCTATTCCTTCATGTTCTGAATGCACACAGTCAATACTGGAATTGCAATGTGCAAGTGACCATTACTTGGCTTTCACATTATGTTTCATATTATCATTTTATACCCTGGCTTGTTTTTTTTTTATTTTTTTCAGAAAATAGGTCAGCTATCCTGCTGTAAAATCTGTATATGTCTTTCCTTATAACATTTTCAGTCCAAAACATTACCATTAATAAAGAACAGCCAGGCATACAATATCCATTAAAAAGTGAATCCCAGGTAAACTCATCAGTAAAAGTTCTTCAGGACTGCTACATGAAAAGCAAGAATAGTTTAAATAAAGGGAAGTAGAATGTGAAATTTGAAAATGACAGTAGAAATAGAAAGTAACTATTACAAAAAAATAAAAATATATGTTTTGCAAGGGCTGAGGGAGGAAACTGTCAGAGATAAGTGACATTCGTCTAGGATGCAAACACAGGAAAAATAATTTTTAACACAGAGAAGCCAACAAATCATGTCATAGTCCATAGTGCAAAGTGTATTTGTCAACACAGGAACACGAAAAAGATGAATATGAAGAGATTGAGCTGTACAGGAAAAACAAAGATTAAACTAGATCATAATTTAGCACTGATGGAAGCAACTTCTATTCAGGAGATCATATTGAGTAATATATATTGCCGCCACTAAGGAGCACATCAGACCATAGACACCACTGTGAAAACACAGTCCTGGGATCAAATAAAATAGTTGTATTAATAGAAAATACCTTCAAACAGGTTTTCTCTTTCAAAATCAGCACAATTTTCATCATAATCTTTCTATCCCCTCCACTCCTTCCAGGTGGGCGTTGTTCTCTTCTTCCTCCAACTCCACCTGGGAGTATATCCATTACCAAACCATTTTCTGCTAGAAGCACTTTTGGGTCAGGCAGAGCCCCCCCTTGAACAGTTGATCTATTCCCTGAAAGCTGCATATGCTGGCCCCCATGGAACACAGTAGGGCAGCCCAGTGGATCCAGAATTCCCATGCATTTCTGTGGCTATCCAAATAAGAGCCCACCACAAGGAATACTGACACCTGACTTGAGCATGGGAGGAAGACACCTATGGTTCCTCCTTTCTTCTTGCCTCCTGATTGGGAAAGGGACTACTAACCATCTCGGGCTGAGATGCCACTCCAATGTCAGACATCACTTCTGTCATGCTCCCTGAAGTCCCATTCCGTCCAGTTCTTTCACTATTTAAGCAGCACAATGACTGTCATTCCAGAGCTAGCTTCTGAAGAGGATGGACCCTCCTGAAGAGAAGTTCTGAGAATCGTTTATTTGTGTTGAATTGAAGGTTTCTTCCTTTATGTAAAGTTTTGTGCCTGCCATTAAACAGGGTATCCGGTCTTGAACCAGAAACACTTTGAGAGTTTACTTCTCTGTTATTACAATGCTTTGAATCTGAACCTCAGTGATGACTATGATCATTCAATTTATTCTTTTACCCATTTTTCTGAACTTAGACAATACAATTCAAATTTGGAGACTATTCCTGCAACAATTTACAGGCACACTCACACTCCTCCAGATCAAACCTACTTTGAATCTTTAAATAACCTAACAAGTATTTATTTGGGATCCGGAAAAAGAAAGAGCACCTGTGAAAAAAAAAACACACAGGCATAGGGAATAATCAGGCTCAGGATCAAACCCAGTCTCCAGGAGCTCTCAGATAGCAGCACTAACTACCACAGCACTACCGACTGGACACTGTAATCCAAGATACACTTTTAATTCTTAATTTACTCTTTCCATTGTCTAATAGTTTCTGGTTGATAACCTGACAGTGAATTCCTGCATTTTATTCCTAATTCAGAACAAAAGCCCTGCCAAAACTGAGAAAAAAAATGAAGACTATGAATAGAAACAAATGATTTAAGTAATTGGAAAATATTTCTGTTATAAATGTATTTTTGTCAATTCTTGAGTGAATTATGGATTTTTTAATAGTACACAACTGGTAGCTTTATGAAGTTCTAACAACAAAAAGAGAAGTATATTCTTGAAAAGGTAGTAAATCTGTTCCAAAATTCATTGAGAGATATTCTGATGGTCTGGTCTGTGTTCTGATGGCAATGGTTAGAGTAGACCTGCTGGGTTGTGATAAGTGAAACGATTCACTTAGTGTTTCAGCTTGCAAAAAAGAATTAGTGTGCCAATCATTTTTTCTATAAACGAAAACCGAGCCCCAAATGCACTTTTTCAAGGCAGATGTATCCAATTGCTACATTTTACTCATCATAAGCCTTCACTGCCTTCTTTTATAGTCCAGACAATGCATGTAACCTTCCTTTTAACAAAGGAGCTGCAAGCAATGTGTCAGAGACTATGTCTTGGAGTTGGGTGGCTTGGTGGGCATTCTGTTACGATTCTCTAGGGTTCATCTTCATAATGTTTTTTTATCCATTATTTTGTGTTTGTCAAGTATTTGTTTAGTCCTTTTCCTTTGTCATGTTTCTACATTATGCAATTATTCTGTTAACTAACTAGAGCTGCAGTGCTGGTCTTTGTCAGGGTGGCGGTTTGGTTCCTAGAATGCAATGACCTTAATTTGCATGATGAAATAGTAATTTTAGCATTGCACGCACAAATTTAAGTCCATATGCCTTAAGAAAAGTGATTGTTCTGCATTATGATGGCCAGAAATACAAGATGGTATAGCTTTTGCTTGCACATTGTGTAACCGTTTATGATGCACCTCATATACTTAAGACATGCACATGCTAACTGACAGAATTCTACATATTTATTGAAGATTTCAGTCTTCATCTAACTGATAGGGTCCTCTGATTACCATGGATTATTTCATACACTGAGCATATGTCCCACAATCTCAGCCCTTCACAAGAAAAAATTGTGAGGTTCTCACTGTTAAACTGAATTAACAAAAATGATTTAAGGGAGTAATGGATTAGCTTCTAGTGCTCAAAGACTGCTAAATTCATAAGTCACAGGAAAGAAAAATAGCCTTTGTTCTTAAGCAGGTTTTGATTATTTATTTCATATCAACCTGTATGATGAATTTTAAGGCAGGCATATTGATACATGAATTTGTTGTACAACTATTTGACAAGCTCATCATTTCGTTCTTCTGTATTTTGGGATATGATCATTTATTCTAAAGAACACCATCCAGCAAGTTCACTTTTCTGTTTGTACATTCTTTTCTACAAGCTACTGTACTACAGTTGTTTAAGGGTTAAAAATTAACTCTGCAGGTTACAGCAACAGTAATGATGATGGCCAGCCCTGACTAATATAATCATATGGCAATGTGCTCTGTTTCATGTTTTCCTAAACTCAGATATCAATGATATCATAAAGTCAGATATCAATGTAATCTAGTGTATGATTGCATTTCTACAATGAACTGCAACCAACATGGTGGTCTGCCTTTTCGGAAGGCAGAAGAAACCATCTTCCACATGAAAGATTTTTGTTCAGAATGTTTTGAGTTTGTTTCAAGTTTATTTTTACATTTCTGACATATACTGTAGGAATCCTATTTTCACCACTTCTCTCAGTAATGTAATTAAATAAGAACAGTATTCCATTAAACAAAGCATGTCACTGGTGGTTTTGTTTATTTTATTTCATGGGTAAGAATGCATACACTGCAATCAGAATGGCAAGTCAGGCTATATGGTCAGTCGGTCAAGTGAGCTTTCTTATATTGGACGAAACCAGAAATCATTGTCAAAAAAGCAAAGAATTATTAATAGAAGTCCTGGTCATGTATATTTTTATAATTCTTTAGACTGTGAGGGCCTTTGGCTTTATCTTTATGTAAACGTGCAAAGGGTTAGTTCCTGCAGCACATTTTTCTTAAATAGCTTGACGTCTAATACAGTATGTCTTCAAATGATACATGGACAGTGAGCAAGATGAAATGGAAATGCATCCCTAGAATCAAAAAGCAATGTGAAAGCATAGTAACATCTTTAACATCCAACCAAAATTGCATACACAAAAAATAAAAGCAACTTTATATGAAATAAAATATGAGCAAATTAACTAAAAGGAATAAAGGGTAAATTTAACATGCAAAAATATTACATTATTGCACATTAATTATTGAGTTATAACGGTTGCCGTTATCATTATGCACACATGTGTTTCAGTGGTCTAGTGACAGCTATTGACATAGGTTAGCGTATCAGATGACAAGAACTGAACAAACATTTTTTTGCATACATTTACTATTAATTTAGCTTTAAAGCTGAGTAGATTTATTACATATGTTTTAACACAGGAAGAGTGGTAGCACAGAGCTGTCATTCCTGCCTCACAAAGGCTGGGTCTGCATGGAGTTTCTGTGTTCTCCCTTCATTGTTTGGTTTCAGTGAGTGTTCTTAACTGCATAATATTACCTGTTTAACAATGAATTCTGGAAATGTTTCCGTAATGCTTCTCAATTAGGAAAACATCTTTAGTTCTTCATGTGCTATGAAGTAAATAACATCCATCCCTTTTTTTCCATCTCCAATTCAAGGCCCAGGAGATTCATTGTATGAACACTGGCTGCTGTACAACCAGATCACATTGTGTCAATATATACTTTATATTTATAGTTTTTTGGTACGGAATTGAACACAGCACGCTCTTCTCTGCTTGGCTGTGCAGTTGTGGAGCATTGTACTGTCGACCATGTTTGCTTCTTGCCTTACACCCACTGCTGATGCAATAATCAGTGGCTCCATGTGTCCCTAAACTGGGAAAATTAAATGTACCCCTCAATCTATAGAGGATTATATGCACAGTATACACCTAAAATTTTTTTCAGTTCGTGTCTCTTGATTGCATTCTGCGCACATGCATAGCCACTTCCTCAATAGCTGCCTATAGACGGCTGGAGCGTGCGTGTCTACAATGTTATTACTAAATCCAGCAGGAACTATCTTTGAGAAAAAAGGCAATACTTTTGTGAATTAACAACATGAAATTATTGTAAAATAATGCCATGCTATTCCCAAAATAATCCAATTTTTTTTTTAGTTTGTGTATATAAGCTTCCATGCAAAAGTTTTGTCCAGTAGAACTTTGTGTTGTTTATTACTGACAGCTGCAGTGGGTGAAAAAGTAGGAGTTTCATTTAGTGGACAGAAAGTGGTTTGCCTTGCTATGATGTGCTCATTGCTTTCGAAGAGCTTGTGAGTACTTCCAGAGCTACGGATATCAATATGAAGCTTAATTGCCACCTCCAACAGTTAATAGAATATATGAATTGTGTGACAGTCCGGATCAGCTCAATATTCTAAGATAGCTTCCGGGAGCCACTTGGGACTGTGCAGCAGACCCAGACCGTCACAAATGGTTGCAGAGGTGAGATGAGCCAGTGGGAATGAGGAACGAAAATTGAAGAAGAAATAGGAAGCGGGATTGGTGACTGACTGTTTTTATGAACTTACGCATCCATGCCTGAAGAGGACTTTTTTAAAATTATGAACTTTTAATGCAGTGTTTATTTATTGCTGATTTCATCTATCCATCCATTTTCCAACCCGCTGAATCCGAACACAGGGTCATGGGGGTCTGCTGGAGCCAATCCCAGCCAACACAGGGCACAAGGCAGGAACCAATCCCGGGCAGAGGGCCAACCCACCGCAGGACACACACAAACACACCCACACACCAAGCACACACTAGGGCCAATTTAGAATCGCCAGTCCACCTAACCTGCATGTCTTTGGACTGTGGGAGGAAACCGGAGCGCCTGGAAGAAACCCACTCAGACACGGGGAGAACATGCAAACTCCACGCAGGGAGGACCTGGGAAGTGAACTCAGGTTCCCAGGTCTCCCAACTGCAAGGCAGCAGCGCTACCCACTGCGGCACCCAGCTGATTTCATTGTCATTTTAAAGTTTTTACTCTTTTAATGTCCTGTTTTTAGAGGAGTCTTAGGCTTTGTTTTATTGTGGGTTTATTTTGAATGCTTTTATTGTTTTAGTGTAGTGCTAGGACCACACCACAAGCCTTGGTCACCAACTGCACTGGGTTGGGGGGAGAGTGGAGCCATCCCGTGTAACTGGCAGCTTGTGGGGATGGTGTGTGTTAAGAATTCTGTATCAAAGCTTGTTTTTTTTTTAAATAATTGATTGCTGTAATTTGCAGACTCTGAACGGATGCAAGTGTATGTGTGAGCGACGCACGTTGCTCCAATGTTGATTGGGATGCAAATGTGAGTGGATCATTCAAGTTGTTCATTCACTGGTGGAGGACAGTATCTTCACTGAATCTAGGTTATAAAAACGGAGCCTGCGCGGCTGGCGGGGTGTATTCCTAGGTTTCAGATCAAAGAAATCATATCAAAAAGAAAAGAGGAAGAAGGAACAGAGGTTAAGGGTGTGAGAAAAAGGAAAGACTGAGGAGTGAGGTACATAGTGGAGGCAGATGGGCGGGAGTATGCCACAAGGAAGCAAGAGGCAGGCCTGCACTTGAATATGAGGTTGGAGCGCAATGCAGAGGAGTAGGAGCAGCTCTGTTATATGGCATCTCCCTCTTGAAGCAAAAGGACTGGCTAAGTGAGACGTAAGTGGGGTTTGGATTGGGAGTTCTATGGACACTGATGGACTGGCGGTAAGAACCCAAAGCCAGGATTAATGGAAGACTGCATCTGTTGGCGTAAATCTCATCATGCTGCAAGGTTCTGTTTGAGATAAACTGAGGAGATGCCAGATTTTAGGAATAGGCATTGGGGCTTGTGACTGTTTTAACAGAGAAATCTGCCTGGGATTTTGACCTTGTTTTAATGGAATTATTTATTGATTGTTTTTAACCTCTTTAATGGATTATTATTATTATTATTAAATAACTATTTTTGCACTGCACATTTTGGAAACTGTTTGGTTTTAATAAAAGCACTCTACCACTTTGCACCAAACCTTTTCTGACAGTGTGTGTCCTCATTTGTCCAGCTCATCCTTGTGTATGTTATCAATGGTTTCAGGTTCAAGAGGCTCCCAGAAGCAACTAGGAAACGTGGAGCAAACCAGGAACTTCACACGTGTGTCACATTTAGACTTTTTGCAAGAAATTACACATCATGTGGTATTGTACAATAAATACAGTTACCTTGTTTTTTTTTACTTAGTTTTGTGTTTTCTCTCCATTGATTACTGTTTCTTCTACCATTATGCTTTCTGTTTTGTGACATTTTCTTTTTTCAAGAAAAGTAAACTTTACAGTAAATAATTCAGTGGTAAAATCAAGTGTCTTATATATCATAACTGAAATATTATTGATATGTTTACTATATATGTAATTGAGAAATTCTTATCCTGGGGGTTTACTTTATCTTAAATGACTAAGCAATATTAAGTTCATTTGTCACTGCATGCATTTTTTTCTGAGCATATTTGACACTGTGTGCTTTTGTCATTGTGCCATGATTTTGATTACACAACTTTTGCAGAAATTCAGGTTTCAGACTTATCAAGTTCAGGTCTCCTGATGGTGAGGTTAGTGGTTGTTAGGGATGGTCGACGTCCTTACCCGGCTGGGATGCCCTTAAGATGGAAGGACAGAGGGAGACAGCACGCATGGGGCATTGTTTCCATCAGACTTTTCACCTCTGTCTTTTATGAGTCTTAGTCTTTTACAAATTATTATGGGTCTAATGCATGTTTCCAGTGCAATGTATACATGTATTTAGAGATTTTTGCAGTCAAGGAACATTTCTATCTATTCATGCTACTGAAATAAAATGTATTAATATTGGTTATTATTTAGCCCTGCCACAATACCATTTGTTTTACTTACAGGTGTTGCCATTGCATTGGTTTTATCATCAGCTGCAGAGGGGCTTGGTCTCAAACATCACTGTGTCTGGCGTCATAGAGGAGAAGCTTTAAAAACTGGCAAGACAGCTTGTTAATTATCAGTAACTGTGGATAAAAACAACTTAGTTTCCATCCATCCATCCATCCATTTTCCAACCCGCTGAATCCGAACACAGGGTCACGGGGGTCTGCTGGAGCCAATCCCAGCCAACACAGGGCACAAGGCAGGAACCAATCCTGGGCAGGGTGCCAACCGACCGCAGGACACACACAAACACACCCACACACCAAGCACACACTAGGGCCAATTTAGCATCGCCAATCCACCTAACCAGCATGTCTTTGGACTGTGGGAGGAAACCGGAGTGCCCGGAGGAAACCCACGCAGACACGGGGAGAACATGCAAACTCCACGCAGGGAGGGCCCGGGAAGCGAACCCGGGTCCCCAGGTCTCCCAACTGCGAGGCAGCAGCGCTACCCACTGCGCCACCGTGCCACCCACACAACTTAGTTTAATTTTCATTTTTAATCCTGGTTTCAAAATCTTTAGGTTTTCTTTTTGACTACGATTTTAGTTTAAGCAACACATTTAATGTCTATTTGGTTGATCTTTCATGATTCGGGGCTTAGATTCACCGCCTGGTCTGTTATAATTATTCATTTCAATTCTAAGCCTACGGGCAGAACACCTGCTCGACTATGGGTCTGGAAAACAAAGGCATGCAATATTTCACCTTACAGCTGGCAACTTCTTAAGATATTGCACCTGCACGATATTTTGCTGGACATTATATAAGATCAGCATCTCAAATTTGATTAAAATTTTTTGGGTAGTTTGCATATAATGCGAGAAGCACCTACTGCAATAATTTGCCATGACCAGTAGTTATGGTAAGTTAACCATAAAAGTACAAAAAAGTCACTTCTCTGGAAATGAATGGAAAAGCAAAGAAATTACTCGTATATAAGACTAAATTGACTAAACTAATATTACCTGCAGATTATTATTGTAAAGGACAGATATTATCAAACTGCATCTAAATGGTTTTGAATTAATTGCTTACACCAGAAATGTGCAGTTCCCCAATGTGAAATAAACGTAGGATGGGTTTAAAAAGGGAAATGCAGTAGATCTGCAGCTAAAAGATAGGCGCTGCTGGGCATGCAACAAAGACTAAACTATACTAGACAGCTTCTGCAGTGCACAAAATAGCTGACTGTGCTGCAAATAGCAAGGACAAGGCACAATTAGAGTTTAAACCATGCTCTAAGAGTCATTTAGCAGTAAAATATATGACAAAGACCTAGGCAGGGTTACCATTTATCCTTGCCTGGAGAATCGCTTTTGTTTCAGTGTATCTTCAGACTGGAATTAAAATCTTTAAGATAATTGTCACCTTTGGTATTCATGTTATACAATAAATCATTTCTTTTCCAAGACTGTAATTATTATTTCAATGAATTACAGGATTTTTTGCAATATCAACAGCTAAGATGGGAAATTTCGCATTGACAGTGGTTTTATATTAGTATTTGTCATTCATTATTAATAATTATTTTTCTTTTGGTAATTATTAAGTACAACTCAATTGAGTATACTTTCCAAAATTTTTAAGAGAACTGAACTCCTCTGCCACTAATACACTTCAATCTGTGCTACTTTTTTATTTATGAAAACTATTGAGCCAACACAAGCCTATTTAGGTTACATTTTTAACTACATGACATTGTAATGTACTGTCGAAAAACATATTTATTGCAGTCTACTAACACATTGTGGTCACCACCGGGCACTGCAGCTTCCCAAACTCCCAACACAATAGGGTCAGATACAAGTTCTAATGAAAAGAGGTTTTATTGTGTGAAACTCTTAGATATGTAATCATTTACCACAGCACAATCTCCATTCTAATAAGCAGCATCTCTCTTTCTATCTCTCCTCTGCTCCTCTCAGAAAGCTTCATCCTCCTCCTCCTAACTCTGGCTCCTAGATTGAAGCGGGGTTGTTTCTTTAATCCTGCTCACAGGAGTATTTCTGGGGATATGAAACTGGGGATCAGAAGCAGTTCCAGGTAAGGTTGAAGTCCCAAAGAGTAGGGATTCTCAATCCCTGCAGCTAACCCCGGCGGACCCCATGGAACCCAACATGGCTGCCCCACTGAGACTACAATACCCAGCTCATCCTGTGGGTATCTATATGGGATTCCTAGCCTGGGTAGGCTGAAATCCAGTGTCTTGTGAAAGGAACCAGCACAAACAAACTGTTTTCCCCTGTCCTTCGATTATAATGGCCTCCCGGTTAGGTAAGGATCTGTGTTCGGTCCCAACTGGGATGTCCACCCATGCAGGATGTCCCTCACAACATGTAACTGAATTAAAAAAATTGTGAAAACTGGAAACTTGGATGAAGTAACTAAAACGTACAATGCTCCAAATTTTATATCAGTTAACCTTGTCTTCAATTGCACCTAATTGTTTCACCATGTATAGATTTTTTAACTTGTTACATATTATTATCTTCCTGGATGAGTATGTTCATGGATAAAGTCTCTGGTAACAATCTTGTTTCCAGATAGAACAGGCCAGTCAATGTCTAGAACACTAATCCATTGCTGTAAGTCCATTTTTGATCACTGAGGGATGAAGACTGACTGATGTTCATTTACTAGTTAAAAGCTTTATGATGTAATAGAAAAGCCATTCATGTTCATCATGAACAGATACACTTTCATGATAATACAGCAAAAGTAAAAGAAAGAAAGAAGATAAAATCTACATGAAGACAGATGATATGTCCTTGAAGCTAGGACACTACGATGAAGAGAAAAGTGCATTTGATCTTCACTATTGACTCACTCTGCAGCCTTGAGCAAGTCATTTATGTTAGATATTATAAAAATGTAGAGATATCAAAGGAGTTTCAGTAGACCTGTAAAGTGCCCTGGAATCATGATAACGTTTAAAAGGTACAATACAAAATAAAGTTTGCATGATTACATTTCTTCTTATAACTTTTTCCTAACATGGTTACCATTCTTTCTGTATACATTAAATGCTTTACTGTATTTATATCTTAAATAACTTTGTCAAATATTTAACTGGCTTTGCTTTATAAATCACATGTAGAGAAAGTTCTGTCAGAAAGCATTTAACAAAACAAACAGAATCTCGTGTATTTCAGAAATTCACAGAAAGTTATCTTCCATGGGTTAAAAAAGCACCAAAAATGCAGACAAGCCTTTTCTGATAAGAGTGAATGTGTTTTAAATCAATAGACAGCTCCTTCAGATTCAAGAGGTACTGTATGATTACAGCATGCCTATCATGTACAACTCTCATGAGGGGTCAAGGCCCTTAATGTGAAATGCCACCCAAGGATCCTTTTATCTACAGAGTTGATGATCTTTAAAAAAAAAACTCCATGACATAATGCAAATGATCCTGGAACTATCCTCAGTTGAACTCTGCCTTCAAATTACACAGAGTTAATTTATCAGCAAGAAAGCAGCTAAAGTCAATGACAGAAAATCCTTCACTCCAGCAGTGGCATTCAGCACTTTCAGAAAGAATTGCATGCAAGTGACATGTGATAACATATTTTTTTTTAAAATAAAGAAGTCACTTCATCAAGATTCTTTTCTGTAATTATTCTGTCTTTTCACAATCTTATGATCAGGTTACAGATACTGACAATCGAATATGTATATATTACAAATATTTACAAATATGCATATTTGGCACACACCTTTAGCCAATTAAACTTATAACAGCATAATATATTACAAATGTTCACATCTGTTCATATTTACTTATAGATAGTGTGAGCATAAGTAAGATACCATGTTGGAAACAGGAACAGAACTGAACTTGCAATGCTAAAAGTCTCCCTTGCTTGTCAAACATCTTATGGTCATACTGCTTAGCAGAGTGTTTAACTGAGATGTATATTTTATATAGTATAATTACACAACACACATAATCATTTCTAATTGGTTTCAGGTGATGGCATCAGTGTTACAGTGATTATTGGTGCCTTCTGATCCCCACAAACCAATGCCATGCTAGGTCATGTGATGCCTCTAAATTGGTCTGGTGAGGGAAAGTATGAGTGTACACATGACTGTGTCCTACCAAGGACTTATGTTCAGGTGGCCATCAATGGTAGGGCAAGACCATGTCACCTTCATTCTGAACATAATAATGTTAAGAAAGAAAGCAAAAAACCTAATCTTGGCATGATAAGAAAATAAGAACCATTTTGAGAACAGGCCATTCAGTGCAACAGAGCCTGTCCATTACTATTTGTGTAACTTCTGCATAGCATTGTCCAGTTCACTTCTGTTTCTGGTAAAATGCAAAACACTGAGTGATTTGACCCTATATTACAGATTTCTTCCAGTTATATAAATCACTTGCTGACAGATTATGATAGTATTCTGATGCGAGAGACAGAAAGTACCATTAACACTCTATACTGAAGGTGAAAAAAGAAAAAACTTAAGTGCCATTGCTTGAGTAGCACCGCCACCTGGTGGTAGAAGTTAGTAACTAGCATCTACAACTTTTTACTAATCTTGTGCACACATACTTTTTTTTTTTTTTTTGTTCTTTATTTCGCCTTATACAATTTCTTGTATTAGGAATTTGTTAGTTTTCACATACCCCTTGGGGTCAGAGCGCAGGGTCAGCCATTGTACAGCGCCCCTGGAGCAATTACAGGTTAAGGGCCTTGCTCAAGGGCCCAGCAGAGTAGGATCTCTTTTGGCAGTGACGGGGATTCGAACCGGCAACCTTCGGGATACCAGCACAGATCCTTAGCCTCAGAGCCACCACTCCGCCCTACTGTACTGTAAATAGAAGCTTTTGTTAGCTCAGTGCTCTATTTCATTATGCTGTAGCATTTTTTGTTTGACAATGAGTAAGTATTATTAACTTATGTTCTGTGCATTTTTGTTTCTATTTGCTAAGCTTTTTTAACTAAAAATATGCATCATCTAGAGTTAATCTAGTTATGCACTTAAATAAATAAATACATACATACAAACATATATACATACATACATACATACATACAGTACATACATACATACATAAATAAATAAGGAATAATATTTCCACACTGAAAAAAATAGAAAAAAAATTCAGAGACAGAGTTTTCCAGCTGTACAGCCTTTATCTGGAATGCTATACAGCCAATTAATTTTCTATTTTTCCATTGTACAAATATTTTTTACCTATTTTTAAATATGTATAGCTCTGTTCTGCTTTTGAACTCACTTAAACTACACTACCTGGTCAAAAAGAAAAGGTCACACACTTTAATATTTCGTTAAACTGGCTTTAGAATTTGTCATGGCATTGGTTCAATGCTTATGCAACATCTTAACATCAACCCCTCTGTAAAGTCTTCTCCACCATATCCTAAAGCATTTTAGTGGGGTTAAGGTCAGGACTTTATGGTACCTAATGCATGTGTAAAAATGATTCTTCATGCTCCCATAATCACTCTTCACAATTTGAGCCCAATAAATCTTGGCATTGTCATCCTGGAATATGCTCATTTGGTCAGGGAAGAAAATGGTCATTCAATAGATAGATAGATAGATAGATAGATAGATAGATAGATAGATAGATAGATAGATAGATAGATAGATAGATAGATAGATAGATAGATAGATAGATAGATAGATAGATAGATACTTTATTAATCCCAATGGGAAATTGATAGATTCAGGTACTCAGCTGACTTTGCTATATTACTGCATAACGTGCTGCACAACATTGATCAGACTAATTGACACAGCCCCGGATCATAACACAGCCTCCAGAGACTTGTACACTGGGTACTATGTATGTTGGATCCAACACATCGCTCTGAAACTGGGTAAATCTGGTCTCATCAGAGTACAGTTCCTTCTTCCATTGCTCCACATCCCAATCTTTAGGCCCCCCTAGGAAACTGAAGTCATTTTTTCCTGATTACACTCAGTAACAAGTGGTTTACCATGAGGGGTCAAATAGGCCATAAATTACAAATTTTTGTGCAAAATCTATGGGTTTTTCTGTGTACACTTCTGTCAAAATATTCCACACAAAAGTATAAAAGGTGCTTCAATTTACATGTTTAAAGTCTAAATATTCTTAATTTTAATATACATTTGTCTTTTTTCACCGTAGTAAAGGATAAAAAAAATCAAAAATAACATCATATTCATAATCACTGACCTTGAAATATTCTAAAATTATATGCCACATGATTATTTTTGACATTTGTAATTTTTAACGTTATGAGAGTGGATTCTGAGAGGTCTAGGACCACCGGTAAAGAATCAAATATCAAAAATATTTTCATGTTCGTTATCAGCAACATCGAAATAGCATAAAACGACACTGCACATGCCTACATTATCAATCCCCATTGTTTCAAAGTCTTATGAAAAGAAGTAATTTTGACCCCTTGTATCCCATTAGGGTCAGGTGAGCTCCTCGGGTCACTTGATGTGACATGCACAATCGAATCCTTCTAGTCATTTTTGCAGAAGACATCTATTGTTTTACTCTTTATTTATAGGGGCGTAATTTCCAGCACAAAAATGTGGTCTAACATTCCTAAAGAATTAGGTTGTTTCGGTTCTAGAGGGATAAAAGTAAGGATAATCCCAAAAATCTCAGCATTAAGACAAGTCGAACATTTATTTTATATGTGGTAGTGATATGCAGTGAACGAACGACCTTGTTCTTTTGTACTTGTCTTGGTCTCTGAACAAACGTACTGGTTCACTGACATTAAAGAACAAATCTTTCCGAGGCATGCACATTTTATATTGCATTTAGCGACAGTCTGGAGCTATCATCTTAACTTCACCTAAATAGCTGCTGTTTTCGGAACATAGCCTATCAGTAAACTGTTTCAGTAAAACAGTCATGACGACAACTAGCCAATGACTGACTTGATAGATGACACCAAGCACCGCAAATTGATCAGTTCACTCTGACTGAGTGACTATGACCATCTCAGTACACTGACTGATTGACTGAACCAGTATGCCCCCTACTGATCTTGAGAACCATTGCAAGTTGGTTCATGAAATGCAGATAAGGTCCTCACAGTACAGTACACTGAACTAGTTAACCAAAAGAATCAGTTCATGTGCTGAACTGAGGAACAAATTGCAGACGAGTGACTTGCAATACACTGAATCACAGTTCAGTTCACTGATGATATATGTACGGCAGATTGCATCAGAAATGATGGGATAAAAAACAAGTAAATTATGGGAGATTAAAACTAAAATAATTTTATTCAGTCATATTTCGATGTTTTAACAGTTTTATCATGGTGTGTGCACTAAGGTTGTACTTGTATGACTTTGTTAATATTGAAATTTTATTTATTGTCAAATTCAATAAAGATTGTTATTATTATATTACTATTATTATGTATGAATTACTTATTTTGTTGCTTGCGTTTTATGTAGTTTGTATTGTTTGGTAGGTAAAGTTGTTACACAGTTATGATACTATTCTACAGTTTAAACTAGAATATAGCTTGTTGTTTTTGAAGTGAACAAATCAGTGATTCTGAGATTCGAATCATTTTGGTGAACTCAATGAAATGAATCGAATCACTAAAATGAATTGTTTTGCACCTCACTAATGTAGTGGGGTACCGGTAAGTCAGTGAAAAAAGTGATTTCAAAACGTTCAAAAGTAATAATAATAATAATAAATTTTATTTATATTGCACTTTATAGTAATTCTTATACACTTTATTTAATGTGATGTCCTTTATGTTTGCTTCACCGTGAGGTACTTTAAACCACGTATTTCATTGTGTCTTAGCGCTGCTAATCTAGTACATTGCTGCGGTCGATCACTGTTTAATTTTCAGGAAATTGTTTTCTACATCAAACCAAAAAACGTGCAAACAGTAAGCACTGTATCTTTAAGAGACTGCTGCTATGTATTCCAACAATGCAAAGCGTGGACAGGAAGTTGTAGTTGTTTGGAGGCACGTGATTGTCCTCGAAGCCGGAAGAGAAATTATCTTCGTCGATAGAGTTGTGTTACCAATAAATGTAATTATTACAGTGTTGTTTTGGACATGGCTGGTCCAAACAGAAGCGATGATTTGTTCGACAGCATCTTGATGGCCGATGACAGGTAAGTGGCGTTAGCTGACATGTTTTAACAGTTTCGTGAAACTGTAACACAGCGTTCAACAGTGCAGTGTAACTTGTATCTCATTTTTTAAATACTGCACCTGATCATCATTTTTTCTGCTTCTCATAATGCTTTCGAAATAACTAATTTCGACAAAGCTGTTAGATACTTATTTGCTAGTTACGTCGTTGCAATTGCACTTCGCTCATTTGAAAAGTGTTGTTTTATGCGGGTGTGGAAATCTGTAAATTTGAGTTCTAAGTTAATATATCCTGACCACACCGCGAGTTGTGAAATCAGCCATCGTGCTGGTTTAAAATTTCACTGCAAACGTTAAGGACCAAAAATAGGATGAATCCAGTAATAATAATAATAATAATAATAATAATAATAAATATTATTATTAGTTATTTACATTTACTGTTGGATCCATTGATTCAGTTTTAAGCTAGAGGAATGTTGGAGTTTATTCACTTAATAAAAAGTACAATATCAAACTCCTTGAAGATCGGGGAACATGGACTTTCTGCACATGTCCGGTGTATTGCTCTGCTGAGGACTTTGTGGCCATTGTTTTGGAGTTTTATATACCTGTAAATGAACTACGACTTATTTTCGGTAAGCAAAACGGTTATTCACTAACTCCTCCTGAAACTGGTGAAAATGCTTTCTTGGTACTTTTAAAACGGTATACTGTACTGTAGAGAGGGGCTTCAATATGTCTGATACACCTGAAGCAAAAACCTTGCCAACATTTAAGAAGTACCTGGATGAGCTATTGAGGCAAATTAGCTGAACAAACGAGTTCAGTGGATTGAATGGTATCTTCGTTTGTTAAACTGCTTAGGTTAATGGTTGCAGGGAGCAAGTGTTAACGGTTTTGGAACTCAAGACGAGAACAGACACGATAGGACGAGATATCTATCTATCTACATATTCAGTCTGGTATAGTTTAGCAGTGGTTCCCAAACTCTGTCCTGGGGAACCCCACCCCTGGCTGCAGTTTTTGGTCCAACCAACTTCCCTTTTTCATTGGCCACATAACGTCATTAAATGATTCAGCATTTCTCACTTTGTGTTTGGGATCAATGAAAAAATCACAAATCTAAGTTTGGTAGATTTTTACTGAAAAGTACTAAGCAGTTATATGGGAAATGTGTTTTTATGTTAACAGCTATTTTCGTCTTGATTTACATTCTGCTTTTCCAGGTGTTCTGATTATTTAACTGATTATTTACTTATTAGTGGGTGTGAATCTCAAGTACTTGGACCTTTCCTCATTCCAGTTTCTGCTTTGCTTGTTGTCATTATTTGGGTTAAATAAAGAGAACAAACTACACAGAAAAAGGAGAAATAATAGGAAAACAGTAAAAGACAATTAAGCATTTATATCTTTAGTATAAATACATTTCTACGTATGCTGTAAATCTAAAATCCATACTGCTGTGGTATTCTGTGGTGTGCTGGGGAGGCAGCATTAAGAGGAAAGATGCCTCACGCCTGGACAAACTGGTGAGGAAGGCAGGCTCTATTGTTGGCATGGAGCTGGACAGTTTAGCATCTGTGGCAGAGTGAAGGGCGCTCAGCAGGCTCCTATCAATTATGGAGAATCCACTGCATCCACTAAATAGTATCATCTCCAGACAGAAGAGAGCTTCAGCGACAGACTGCTGTCACTGTCCTGCTCCACTGTTAGATTGAGAAGATCGTTCCTCCCCCAAACAATATGCGACTCTTCAATTCCACCCGAGAGGGTAAACGTTAACATTTAACATTATACAAAGTTATTGTCTTTTTTTCACCTGCATTATTATCATTCTTTAATTTAATATTATTTATTGTATCAGTATGCTGCTGCTGGAAAATGTGAATTTCCCATTGGGATTAATAAAGTATCTCTATCTATCTATCTATCTATCTATCTATCTATCTATCTATCTATCTATCTATCTATCTGTCTATCTGTCTATCTATCTATTCTGAATGTAGAGTAAGAGAAGTGAAAAGAAGACTAGCTGATTAAATGAGATCAGTTGTTATTATTAAGACTAATTGTGAATTTGGTTGGAACAAAAACCTGCAGCCACAGGTGATCCCCAGGACTGAGTCTGGGAACCACTAGGTTAGAGTGATCCGTTAACCCTTTGTGTCATTTTGGATACTTTTAAAAAAAATACGTGTATCGGGGGATTAAGTAAACTCGCTGTAGAACTTTGGGTGTATAACTTCAAAGAAATGTTACAAGTAACTAGTCGCTACTTAATGTTTCAAGTTCCTGGTCTGGAATGTATCCAGATTGTGCAACTCTCATATGCCAGTCTTTCACTAATCCTAGGAGCCGTTTTAAGATGATGGTTTAGTTCACAGTGATGTCTGTTGTGGTTAAGTATATAATACAACTTATTTTTTATAGTGCTTTTCACTAAATGCAGGTGCAGAACTCTGTGAACGTATTCTTAGGTAAGATGCAAGCATAGATTATCCTAATTACTAAATATGCAATTATTACATATGAAAATGCAGATTTGTTATAACACAAAGAAAACAAATTAGAATCCGATTAAGCATAAATGGAAACCAACAATATCTGTCCATGAATTAATTGTTGAACTATAGCCAGATAACAATGGAGGGTATTAATATTGTTAAAGAGTAAATCAAAGACAAAGTCAGATATGGTGACAGACCTGGGACCCTCGGCCAGTTAGCTGCCTACCTCGTCCTGGGCATTATATAGTTCAGTCTGCTGGCCGCTCAAACTGAGAAGAGAATCTTTTCATTCAGTGATCCCAGTGTACCTTTATCTGAGATGATTTTTCCATATGCAGGAGAGCAGCAAAGCAGTGGCACCAAGTGCCATATCCAGATACTAACAAGAGAAGCAGAATAGAGGTAGGTTAGTAATGGTTTATATATATTGTATTACTTAAAATTTCTGTATAAATGACTAAAAAACAGAGATGCAGAACAGACTGCTGTCACTGTCCTGCTCCACTGACAGACTGAGGAGATCATTCCTCCCCCACACTATGCGACTGTTCAATTCCACCCGGGGGGTAAACGTTAACATTATTCAAAGTTATTGTCAGTTTTTACCAGCATTTTTATTACTGTTTAATATTGTTTTTGTATTAGTATGCTGCTGCTGGAGTATGTGAATTTCCCCTTGGGATTAATAAAGTATCTCTCTCTCTCTCTCTCTCTCTCTCGCCTCTCTCTCTCGTGCGCGTGCCTCTCTCTCTCTCTCTCTCTCTCTCTCTCTCTCTCTCTCTCTCTCTCTCTCTCTCTCTCTCTCTCTCTCTCTCTCTCTCTCTCTCTCTCTCTCTTTCATTCATTCATTCATTCATTCATTCATTGCCAGGGTATGCTACAGAAAAGTACTGTGAATTCATCCTGGATTTGAAAGCGGAGACAGATGTGGCATCTCTTATATTAGCAGTCACATCATTCAGTAGCTTTAAGCTTCACCGCACCATGTTATTTTTTATTAATCCTTGGAACCTTACATAGGTTGACATCTTCAGATCTCAGCTTGTATATGCTCTGGTTTGTAAGTAATGATTAGTAAGCAGAACCTTGGCCATTTAAGGCATTATATGTAAAAATGAAGATTTTGAAATCTGCTGTAAGTTTAACTGGGTTGAATGTGCAAGGACTTGAGAACAGGTTGTGTTTTTGTATTTTCTGGTTCTTATAATAATTTTTTGCTGCAGCATTTTGAATTAACTGAAGACTGCATAAAAAAATTATATGAACAGAAATTGAATAGCACATGTGTCCATTATATTAGAAAAAAAATCATGAATTCTTTTCCCAATATCATGCATATTTAGAAAGGCCTTAATTTTTCAATATTTTTAAGATGGAAAAACATGTTTTAGATATGTTTTGCAATGTGTGTTTTAAATGAAATGCTAGTGTCAAAGATGCCTCCAAAACTGTGTTGATTCAGTAAAAGTAATGTAATTTTAACTGAATTGCATCCAAAATTTTTTTTTCCATTTTGTGATTCGGAATTGTTTGATACTTTTTAGTGTAATGTATCTTAAAAATTTCAAGATCCCCTTTTATTTATCAGTACAGATTATCTTCTCTTCCTATGTGGGAAAATATAAAGTTTTATGATATTGTTCATTTTAGATTCCGTGGGGAGGGCTACATGGAAGGTTTTGAGGAAGGTGAAAGAATTGGAATCATTGAAGGGAGATGTCACGGGGCAGTTCATGGCGGAAAAGTTGCATCTGAGGTAAGCTTTGTATTAAAAGTGAGATTATGCAGATGCGGTATTGTGTTGTAAAGGCTTTGACATATATACATCAGAACATTTTTGAACGTTTATATTTTTTAGAGGTGTTTCCTCCTTGCAACACAATAATGGAAACGGCAGGTTCAACAAAAAGATGTTTGTTTTACACTAATGTCATTTGTGATTGTATATTTTTAGTAAGGAAAAACTGGTGCTTTTGTATTTTAGTACAATCTTTCCTTTTAATATTTTTGCTAGTTTAGTCATTCTTCCATTCCAGTTGCTGAATTATGTAAGAACTTATTTCAGCAATATGACAGTGTACCAAAGACCACTTTGTTTCATCAATTGTTGATGATTGAGACAAATTGCCAGTTAAGTAATACTAACTTCATTTATTTTGTCATCTCAGAAAAATCTGATGCACCTATGGCAGTTTTCATGGTTTTCGAATACCCATTGAATGATCATGCATTTCTGTTTATTTCTGTATTTAAAAAGTGTGCTTTTCCTTTTTAAACAGGTGGCATTTTACTATGGCTTTGCATTTACCTGGAAATGTCTTCTTCAGAACAGCACTGATGTAAAAGCTGGGTAGGTGAACAAAGTATTACTTATTTACTTAAATTGCAAATGTTTAGTTAAGTGTTTTAATGAAAAAGATACTTTTAGCTAAAATTCCATACCAAATAGGTAAATACCCTGTCCTAGATTGTTATCTTCTTTTCACCTAACGCTGCCAAGGCAGGCACCAGGTTCATGCTACACTAAATTGGATATGTGTGTTGGATAGTGGGATGAATAATTATTTAAATTTTGCATGCAAAATGTTTTCTTGTCTATATGAAGATAGAAGAGGTCTGAATAAAGCACACTTAGGTTTAATGGATTATTATTTTAAAATGTTTGCATATGTGTTGACATAGATATTCAGTGTATACTTTTTCAGTTATAATTTACTGCAGTTTTAACATCTTGCTAAATGAATTATTGTATAGCTGAAGGGTCTGTGTATATATTGTGGGTAGGTTATGTATAAATTTCTTTATGTATAAATAAGAATGAGTTTAATGTTCTAGTGTATTGTATAGTGTAAGGGTGTATTTTTGCTAATAGTGGACTTTAATATGCCCTAGAAAAAGACTGAAGACTTTAGAAACACTTATTGGAATGATTCAGAGTTTTTCACACAGTGACCCAGCTAGCACAACACTACAAGATGACCTTGACAAAGTCCGGTCCAAGTTTCGACAGGTATAAGTATCTTCTAGTTACTAAAACATTTGAAACAGTTTTTAATTAATGCACTTTCCACATTAGGATTGTATGAGAATTTGTTTTCATTACATCAGAAGATTATGACATTGTGTTTTCATTTTATTTAAAAAGTCAAATTAAATATATCACTTTGATCTTATTTGTTTTGATATTTTCCTGCAGTATTTCTTCATAATGTGGTCCTCCCTTCCCTAATTGCTAATGAATGTGATTACCCATGTTTAAGGACAGTGTTTTATTAGTGAAGAAATTTACTACAAAATGCATATTTCAGATTATTGCATTTAATATATTGTGATGAAATGGCTTGGAGCAGACAAAGAATAAATGAGGCATTTTGGTAACACTTTGTTAAAATGTAATTTAAGCAAAATTTTTGGAAAATAATATCTGTATTTATTAATATATAGTGAGCTGCTTTGTGTACAAAATAACTGTTTTTGATTTTATGTCATTTTGACTGTAGTGTAAAAAAGGTTTTGACTGGTGTAGGGTGTGTTACTGAGTGGGTTGAATTTAGAAGTAGGGTACAGGGCCGTGTGCAAATTCTAAACAGGAATGCAAGTGGTTACTCAAAGTTAAGAGTTTATTTTTATTGAGTAGCACCAAACCTTCATTCTGGTAAGTCTTTATGTGTTTGTTTGGTAAAAATCTCCAAACTCAAAATAAAAGTTTGTAATAAGAAACTCTTTATAATGTCAAATAAAATAAGAATGTTTAAGTTTTCTGCCAGGGCTACCCAGAAACTTTTTTCTTTGCTGGTAATTTAATTGTAAAATTGTTACCACACGCTCTTAAGCCAATATCACATTACATAACTTTTAATCAGAGGGCATGTCAAACTTGACGACTGTGGTTGCTAATTCTGTCGCTTAAGTGTCAGATTACATGACTAGAAATCACAGAGTTATTCGATGACTGTGTCATGACTTTCCAGCACAGTTTTCACTTTTTGTGACAGCCAATAATGTGCTGTCTGATGGAGCCGGTGCCTGTTTGAAGTCTTTACAGGTAGGGTGAGTTCGACAGTTACAGTCTCTGTTGACAGCCCCCCAACCCCCCCTTCTGTCAAACAGGGACAAAACATTCTTGTTCCTTATTGCTCAAAGTTGCATCATATGCATTTTACTTTAGGGTGACTGCTTGTTATCAGCTCTCGCACACACACACAAGCCTGCCCATTCAACATAAGACCACATCAAACCCGTGTGAATACACCTCACAGTTTTGTAATTGACTGGCATTGTAAAACCCAACGTGCACACATTTCTGAATATCTTTTGGTTTGAAACACATAGCACAGTATAACTTCATTTTAAAGGCCAACTGAGCATGCAACAGAAAGCCGATTAGTTTGTGATACTGCAGTAGCAAACGGGACTTTCCCAATTAATTACAGAATATTTCGCTGATACTTCCTCCTTATTTTGACTACAGGAAAGTACTGCAAAATTGTTCAAGTACCATAATACATAAAATAAGGATATTTTATCTAGGTTAGGAATAATTCAGCATTTTTGTATTATTTAAGTGAACCCATTGGTCCATTGTATCTTTTTCTTACTTCTGCCTCTCAAGTGTGTAACAAATTTTGATATTGGCCATGGAGGTATTGTTTATTTCTGTAATCTAATAACATGCGAGGTATGTGTGTGATGAGTGTAGCAAATTGATATATGTAATTAAAGATAAAATTCTTGCATTTTTCAGGTTTGTTCTCTTTTTAGTATCCCTGCAGACTTCAGGCAGTGCTTTGAGCATTCTGGAGTGTCTTTCTGACTTGAAATCTATTCTGCAAGAACAGTATAAGCAATCTGTCTTAATTTGTGTTTCAACTGACCTTCTGACGCTCAAGTAATGCAGAAAAAAGATTTTCATTGAAGATGTGAATTTGAGAGTGGAAGCCAAATGTTTTTAATACTTTAATATGGACTATTCAGGAAGAAAACAATTTGCAGAGAAACATGCTTGTGTGCCTGTAGTCTGATAAGATTATTTATTTCTTATGCACAAGTGTCTTAATATAACTTTTGTGAAGTTAATGTAACTTGAACTGTTTTCTGTTTTTTGAATGTTTTTATTAAACTAAATTGAAAAATACTATTGAAATGTCCACTTTCAGATGTTCTCTCATCTTCCTAGCAGCAAATAAGTATATGTATGACAGTAGCAAAAGGAACTGTGATGGTGTGAGGTATACAGACAGATGATGCAAAGATCTGGTCTGTTCCTGAGTCATCTGTTTTGGACTTCACCTTTTTATTTGCATTGTGTGCTGCATTCATGTAATGCTACTTTACACCTCTGCACAGTCAAAGACATGCCATGGTTGATACTCTAATCAAATCAGCCATTGTGCACTTCTATACTATTAAGCCACTTTTGCCCAAGTTAAATCAAGGATGTCGAAGCAGCTTCTTACTGGTTTATTTTTTCACAACTGCTTTGGATTCTAGCATATTGTGGTGTTCTTGCTAACTGCAATGATATGCAAGATGGAAAGGTGGTTGAACATTAACTAAATGACAATTAAAAAAAATACTTTGGTGTAAAATTGTCAAAAATAAATGTCTGTTAAAATATAGATACCATGCCTATAAAGAGTATTCATCCATTTGAAATTTTTACATTTTGTTATAGAACAATCCCCCCTAAAAGAATCATGGTAAATCACATGATTATGTAACAGAGATACATAGAACTTATTCCAGACATAAGCACTTACTTTGTTTGTAAATGTACTCTTCAAAAAAAAAAAATAGTAACAGTGGAAACTGTTGTGCATTTCCTTAAGGCACAGCTACCTGTAGTTGTCATTGATTGTGTCTATATATCAACTTTTTGATGTAAGTAAATTATTGCTTAGTAGAATGTTCCCATATAGTGTTTGTATGAAAAAAATATTGTGTGCAGCGGGGGGAAATAAGTATTGAATGCATCAACATTTTTCTCAGTAAATATATTTCTAATGGGACTATTGACATGAATTTTTCACCAGATGTCTGTAACAACCCAAGTAATCCACATATACAAAGAAATCAAAACAAATAAGTCAATAAAATAAGTTATGTGTAATAAAGTGGAATGACACAGGGAGTAAGTATTGAACACGCTTACTGAAATTTATTGAATACATAGTAGAAAAGCCTTTGTTGGTAATGACCGCTTCAGGACGCCTCTTGTATGGAGAAACTAGCCACATGCATTGCTTAGGTGTGATTTTTGGCCCATTCTTCCACACAAACTGTTCAAATCTTGAAGGTTCCAGGGGTCTCTTCTGTGAACTCTGATTTTCAGTTCTTTCCATAGATTTTTCAATTGAATTCAAGTCAGGTGATTGACTGGGCCATTCTAGCAGCTTTATTTTCTTTCTCTGAAACCAATTGAGAGTTTCCTTGGCTGTGTGTTTGGGATCATTGTCCTGCTGAAATGTCCCCCCTCATTTCATCTTCAGCATCCTGGTAGATGGCAGCAAATTCTTACTGAGAATGTCCCGGTACATTTCTCCATTCATCCTTTCTTCAATTATATGAAGTCTGCTAGTACCATATGCAGAAAAACAGCTCCATACCATGATGTTCCCACCTCCAAACTTCACTGTTAGTATGGTGTTTATGGAGTGATGTGCAGTGGCATTTCTCCTCCAAACATGGTGTGTGCAATGACAACCAAAGAGTTCAATTTTGGTCTCATCTGACCAGACTATATTCTCTCACTATTTCATTTGCTTGTTCAAATGTTGTGTAGCAAACTTTAAATGAGCTTCAACATGCTTTTTTTTCAGCAGTGGAGTCTTGCGTGGCGAGTGTGCATAGAGGCCATGGCGGTTGAGTGCATTACTTATTGTTTTCTTTGAAACAACTGTATTGGCTAACTCCAGGTATATCTGTAGCTCTCCGTGAGTGGTCCTTGGCTCTTAGATAACTCTTCGGATTATTCTTTTGACTCCTCTTGTCAGAAATCTTGCGAGGTGCAACTGGTCGTGGCTGGTTTATGGTGAAATGACGTTCTTTCCACTTCTGGCTTTTGCCCCACTGGAACATTCAGAAGTTCAGAAATATGTCTGTAACTAATGCCATCAGCATGATTTGCAACAATAAGGTCACGCAGGTCTTGAGGAGAGCTCTTTGCTTTTACCCATAATGAGATGCTTCTTCTGTGACACCTTGGTAATGAGAAACCATTTTATAGGCCATCAATTAGGACTAAACCAGCAAATATTAATTTGCACTGGCAGGGGGCAGGATTGCTTTCTAAATCCTGACAGATTTCAGCTGGTTTCTTGGCTTTTGCACCCCCTTTTTCATCATGTGCTCAATTTGTTTTCCCTGTGTCATTCCACTTTATTACACAGTTTAATTTATTGACTTATTTGTTTTGATTTTTTTGTATGTGTTGATTACTTGGGTTGTTACTGACATCTGGTGAGAATTTCATGTCCATAGCCCCATTAGAAATATATTTACTGAGAAAACTGTTTACGTGCCCAGTAATTATCCTCACTGTATTTGGAAATACATTTTAATTTCATATGCCCTTTAACCAGTATAACTGATGTGAAAGCACCAATGCTATATTTAGTATGTGGGTTTACTTATTTAATATTTGTGCTTTTACATTAAGTATATTGGTTTATTCGGCTTTCTTTTAAGTCCCTTTGTCCACTTTTCTTTGGTTTGGGTGCATTCTGATGTGAGAGTAGATCTTTTTGTGTGATCCTCTGACTACTCCACATATTACATTAGGGATTTGTCTTTTAATCCCCATTAACTGGTGGTTGTCCGTATTTTTGTCCACCTACTCAAACCTCCTCAGCCTTTTCTCTCCTCATGTTTTGATGTGTTATCTTTGTCAGTCTCTTCCATCAGCCCAGCTCTCCATGACTTAATATTTTCCAACTTCATGTTTAATGTTCCTCTATCATGTGCCAGTCCCATACTCACCCTCTGTGTAGCCTTTATAGAATCTTCCTTTCATTGTTGGGCAATTGCCACAACCAAAATCGTATAGAAATAGTTTTATGTAATCAAAAGACATCTCACATTTTAGTAATGTTATTCTCATACTGTTGTGAAAAGGCTTTTTGACTTTTTAATTTACAGAGTGTTCATTAATGATTTTTCTGGTTAAAGTATGTCATTTAGTGGAGAATGTTACATGTGTCTCTAGCTTTTTTTTAAACATACGCTTGAGACACTGTTACATAAAGAGAGTGTCTGCCACAGAGCCATATCTGCTGTAAGCATCCAGAACAAAATGTAGAAAAAGAGTCCACCTAATGTGTAGTTGATCAAATTGTGAAATACTGAAACTTTATAAAAAAAAAAATTCCTGCTGCAAAAATTTCTGTGGCTACCAGCATTAATTACAACATTATTGTATACTTTAATCAGGTTAATAATTTATTGACACAGTAAATAACTGCATTTTCCATAAAACCATATTTACAGGGTGCTTCTAGTTAGGCACATACACTGTTGTGTGGCAGTAATATCTTTATAAATAATTAACAACACTCAAGCAACATGGTTGCTAAGCCAGAATTGTGTTATTGTATACACTCAATCCAGCTTGTGTTGGAGATGTTCTGATCTGTAAATCTGGAGTTTAATGTTTGTGCCTTACAGCAATTAACAACAGAAGTTGCATTGCAGAGTGACAGCATTATAAATATTGATGAGGTAGTAAGTATGGTAGCACAGTGGTAAGCTCTGCAGCCTCACACTCCTGGGTCTCATTTCCTGCTCATGTAACCATCTGTGGAGCATGTGCACCTTTTCCATGTTTGCACAGTTTCCTACAAACATTTTGATCTACTCCCAAACCTTTTCAGGCCTACATGTTAGGTTAATTGTCTTGTGGACTTTTGTAAGTTAATTTAAGTAATTACTATTCTTTATTTAGCAAATGTCTTATAGTCCAAAGTGATTTACTGTACAAAAGCAAACCATAGTCCATCCAAGTAATTTGAATGATTATAAAGTAATGAGAAACAGATTAGAATGAGTGTAATAGCACAGTTCATCTCCATGCTAGATGAAAAGCTCAAATAAAACAATAAAACTTTGGGTCATTAAGTTGGTATCACTGCAGTCCTGTTATGCAGTCTTCAGGATGTGAGGACTTGGATCAGATTGGATGGCTTGGGCACAAGGACTGAGAAGCATCCTCTAGGTGTAGCTCACCTGGTGATTGAACACTTATTACATGGTTGAGTAAGGAGACCAGAGACTGGATGTACTGGTGTTTTGAGCCATGAGCCTGAGTACCCGCTGCATCTGGAAGCCAGCGAATCAAGTCAAGTAAAGGAGTAATACGTGCAAAACAAAGAACTGAAGGCACCAGCCATGCAGCTGCTTTCTGAAGGAGCCAGAGAGGTCTTCTAGCTGTTTGCTGGGAACTCTGCTTGGAGGTGGCAATAGTATGTTACCATCAAGTGCTTAAATGAGTTTCATGGTGTAAGTGGAACAGTCGGAACTGTTCTTGCAGGGTCACTGCAAGATTTGTTACCAATAGCTGATGAAAGGAGGGTGATATCATAAAGGACAGTGCTTTTAAAAAGATAATGGGTGCAGAATTGGATAAGTTAATTCATCCCAGCTCTGATATGTTTAAGCTCCTCTTGAACAGGTACGTAAAAAATATGGTTTGCAAAAACAAATAATGGATAAATACTTAACAGTACCTAAAAATGGAAGATTGGGCACAGATGTACTATTCAGGGCTGATATACTATTTGAATGCTGAAATGTGACAAAATTCTATCAATGCAGTCTTCCATCCATCCATTTTCCAACCCGCTGAATCCGAACACAGGGTCACGGGGGTCTGCTGGAGCCAATCCCAGCACAAGGCAGGAAACAATCCTGGGCAGGGTGCCAACCCACCGCAGGACACACACAAACACACCCACACACCAAGCACACACTAGGGCCAATTTAGAATCGCCAATCTACCTAACCTGCATGTCTTTGGAATGTGGGAGGAAACTGGAGCGCCCGGAGGAAACCCACGCAGACACGGGGAGAACATGCAAACTCCACGCAGGGAGGACCCGGGGATCGAACCCAGGTCGCCAGGTCTCCCAACTGCGAGGCAGCAGCGCTACCCACTGCGGCACTGTGCCGCCCCAATGCAGTCTTAGTAATATAAAATTCCATCTGGATGAGCACTTGCACCTCACCATCTAGCAACCAAGAGAGCTGAGCCTGAAATGGCTGCTTATACTGTGTGTGTTAAGACAACTGAAAAGTTGTAGCAGACACTTGCCATGTTTATTGTAGAACAGAATTAATGAATTCTGGAAAAAAAAATATGGAGAGTATTTAATTTTTTCCTCTTTTAAATAATATAATACATCACTTTCCCATTGAGATATTGCAAGTGTTTTAGGTTTTTTTCAGTTAAAATGGGTCTTTGTGCATGCAATATAGTGTAGGATAACACAAGAAGTATTTCATTGTGCAGTGCCATCCCATATTCTCTGAATATTCTGTGAAAGGCCTATGTGTGATGTTAGAATTGTGGTCATCAGACATATTTAAATGTTTCTATTTAATTATACAAATACAGTACGTAACTTCCCTCTGTACCTCCCCTGGATATGTGGGTTAGGATGGATGAATGAATGCATTGATAAGTAAATAACACATTTAGGCTTAAAAATAATCTTAATTACTGTATGTTGTGTAATCCTGCCAGGTTAGCTTTATTTTAAGGTAACTTAAACATGCGCTGTGTCAGCAGTTAGAAAGAGAACTAAAAATGTGGCAGGGTCCCTCTAGTGACTACAGTGTGGAACTGCAGTTGAGTATTCAGAAACATATAAATGAATTTGGGACAAACTACTCCCCTCAGTCCTTGTGCACACTGGCCATCTAGCAAGCAATGGTGTAATTATTCAGCCGTTTTCTTTTTCTCATGTTTTGTTATACTTGTGTGCTCTATTTAATTCTCTGCAGTTACAGTTGTGCTTGAAAGTTTGTGAACCCTTTAGAATTTTCTGTATTTCTGCATAAATATGACCTAAAACATCATCAGATTTTCACTCAAGTCCTAAAAGTAGATAAAGAGAAACCAGTTAAACAAATGAGACATAAATATTATACTTGGTCATTTATTTATTAAGGAAAATGATCGAATATTACATATTTGTTAGTTGCATAAGTATGTGAACCTTTGCTTTCAGTATCTGGTGTGACCCCCCTTTGCAGCAATAACTGCAATTAAACGTTTCCGGTAACTGTTGATCAGTCCAGCACACCGGCTTGGAGGAATTTTAGCCCATTCCTCCGTACAGAACAGCTTCAACTCTGGGATGTTGGTGGGTTTCCTCACATTAACTGTTCGCTTCAGGTCCTTCCACAACATTTCGATTGGATTAAGGTCAGGACTTTGACTTGGCCATTCCAAAACATTAACTTTATTCTTCTTTATCCATTCTTTTGTAGAACGACTTGTGCGCTTAGAGTGTTGTCTTGCTGCATGACCACCTTCTCTTGAGATTCAGTTCATGGACAGATGTCCTGACATTTTCCTTTAGAATTCTCTGATATAATTCAGAATTCATTGTTCCCTCCAGCGTGTCCTGGGTCTTCCCAGGGGCCTCCTCCCGGTTAGACATGCCCGGAACACCTCACCAGGGAGGCGTCCTCGAGGCATCCTGATCAGATGCCCGAGCCACCTCGTCTGACTTCACTCGAATATACTGAAACAGACACGCTGGATGGACTATGTCTCTCGGCTGGCCTGGGAACGCCTTGGGAGAGTTAAGTCTGGGCATCTCTGCTCAAGCTGCTGCCCCCGCGACCCGATCTCGGATAAGCGAAAGAGGATGGATGGATGGATTGTTCCATCAATGAAGGCAAGCCGTCCTGGCCCAGATGCAGCAAAACAGGCCCAAACCATGATACTACCACCACCATGTTTCACAGATGGGATAAGGTTCTTATGCTGGAATGCAGTCTTTTCCTTTCTCCAAACATAACGCTTTTCATTTAAACCAAAAAGTTCTATTTTGGTCTCATCCATTCACAAAACATTCTTCCAATAGCCTTCTGGTTTGTCCATGTGATCTTTAGCAAACTGCAAACGAGCAGCAATTTTTTTTTTTGGAGAGCAGTGGCTTTCTCCTTGCAACTTTGCCATGCGCACCATTGTTGTTCAGTGTTCTCCTGATGGTGGACTCATGAACATGAACATTAGCCAATTTGAGAGAGGCCTTCAGTTGCTTAGAAGTTACCCTGGGGTCCTTTGTGACCTCGTCGACTATTACACGCCTTGCTCTTGGGTGATCTTTGTTGGTCGACCACTTCCGGGTGAGTGTAACAATGGTCTAGAATTTCTTCCATTTGTACACAGTCTATCTGACTGTGGATTGGTGGAGTCCAAACTCTTTAGAGATGGTTTTGTAACCTTTTCCAGCCTGATGAGAATCAACAACTCTTTTTCTGAGGTCCTCAGAAATCTCCTTTGTTCGTGACATGATACACTTCCACAAACGTGTTGTGAAGAGCAGATTTTGATAGATTCCTGTTCTTTAAATAACACAGGGTGCCCACTCACACTCACTGAGTTCTAATTAGGACACTGGCTGGGAATGAAAACACGTAGCCACTGCGGCCCTCCAAGACCGTGATTGAGGACCTTGGTTTAAGGCACAGGTGTCGAACTCTGGTCCTGGAGGGCCGCAGTGGCTGCATGTCTTCATTCTAACCATCTTCTTCATTAGTGAGCCATTTTTTACTGCTAATTAACTTCTTTTTGCTTTAGTTTTAATTAACTTGACTCAGGCCTCTTAATTGTCTCTTTTTCCTTAATTAGTAGCCAAACAATAATGAGACATCAAACAAGCCACCATATGACAGAAAAAACAGAAAAATCAACAGATTTGGAAATTGCTGCTGTAGCAGAATGAGAGCAGCAACAAGCCATTGAATTAAATAATAGGCTTAATTAACAGCAAGAATCAGCTTCTCATTAAGAGACTGGTTGGAGTTTGAAATCCCAGTTTAGCTGGTCATCTGTTGGCTCGTTTCATGTCTCATTTCTGTTTGTCTGCCATTTAATGAAGAAACAAATCAATTCAGAGGACTGAATCCTTAAAAACTGGGCTATTGAAATGAAGGGAAAAGGAGTTAATTAGCAGTGAAAACTACTCAGTGATTAGGAAAAGGGTTAGAATGAAAACCTGTAGCACTGCGGCCCTCCAGGCCGGAGTTTGACACCCCTAGTTTAAGGGATCTGTCCTCCCATCATCTGTTTTGAGGTGTGTGTGTGTGTCGATGTAACACTTGGCCTACAAGCTAAAGGAATGAAGTACCCCCTTGTTAAATACGTAGCTTATGTTTAGCACAAATGAACTATCCAGCTGTGGATACCTTCAGATCCTTTCCAAAAGTAGGAGTTGGAAGTGCGAACAGGGAGGAAATGACAGAATTCCGCTTCACATAGAAAGCTCTAGTGAGAATAGTGGCAAGATGGAGAGCCAGCCTAGGCCTAATTTCTAAGACACCATCCTTATCAGGAGCATATCTGAGCAGCTGTGGAAGAACAAACAAGCAAACAGGATGGTGGAACTTAGGTAGCATGGACAAGACGGAAGGGTGCACTGTGTGAGAACATCTGGCAGACAGACCCCCCGTCGCATTCACTATTTTTTTTTCCAAAGCTGTCTATAATGTCCTCCTAAGACCTACAAACCTCCACATACAGATTAAATGCAAGGCAGTTGCTTGCCGTTGCTGTGCTCAGAATGAGTCTTTGGGAAAACCTTCTTACCCGCTGTGTAAAGGCAGTTCAAGGTGGCCATGACCAGGTGTGCTGAAGGCAGTTGTCGACCATGTAACCACTGCAGTCAACGCCATCGTCCACCAAAGATTATCTTCTTCATCAAGGCAGGAGAGAAACCCTACGCTCAGTCAAAATCTAGGGCTGGTCTTCTCACCACATCCTCTAACTGGCAGATTAGAGCAGATCTGGGCAAGCAGCTAAAATTTCCAGACACCACCACATAACCAATACTCAGCCCAGATGTGATTATTTTTTCACTGATCGTGTTCAACCTCACAGTGCCCTGAGAAGAACCCGTGGAAGAAGAGGCTAATGAATGAATGAAAGAAACAAAGCAAAACACCAGGAGCTTGTAGAGGAGTGCTGGATTAGTGGTTGGTGGACTTTCTGTGAGCCGAGTGAGGTAGACTTGTTGGGGCTCTGCAAGTCATGGTCTTGTCTGGAAATAATAGGAACTGCAACAAGGAATGCTGTGACAGAAGCCATGGAGGAAGCCAATAGGTGACTATGGATCAAGAAAACGGATCCGATGAGAGCCGGCACGGGATCAAACTCGGCTGGTTTACCTGGGCAAAAGGGTATATATGATTTTGAAACACCTGAGGACCCCAAGAACATCACTGATTAGGTAACCCAATGCATACAAAAGGTGTGTCTTGCAATCTGAACATCTTATTAGTGAAATTGCAGGCGGTAATAGAGGAAAAAGAACTTTAGTTTTCAGGTTGTGTTTTATTCGCTTTGATTAAATTTGTCAGTAGGGCTACCAGAATGGCAAGTTCTATTTTAATCTACATCTGTATGCAATTAAAAAAAGTGCACAATTGCACTTTCATGTCTTTCACATAATCTTGAAACCCTGGGAGATTCTGAGCAGCAACTTTTATTGTAAACGGAGAAAGTGACAGGTAAAGAGTGGGAGCTGAAACAAGAACGCGTTCCTGTGAGACGGCCATGGCAGCACAAACAGGCGGATGGCTTCTGTTCAAATCCACACTCCTTTATGTGACTTACTTTCTCATGGTTGGCTTAAAAAAGCATGTGTTGGTATTGTGACATTTCAAAACGATGGTGGTGTTCTTCTGGGGGAGAGCTCCTTGTTAGTGGGTGAAGCACCTTTAGTAGGTGAGCTATAAAATGAAAGCCATCTTATCTGTTTTTGGGTCACCATCCGCAAGCTCATTCCTTAATTTGGATACAATATTTTGATCAGACACATTTAGTTTTGAGACAATGTCATTGTCATGTCTCCTCAGAATAGATTAGATTACATATAACGTATTAATCCCCAAGGGAAAAACGCAAACCTGCCTGATGACAGCAGGCAGAAATGATCCCTGGACGTGCTTCTTATTTTACCATGGAGGTACGAGTCTGTGGCTGAAAGTACTCCAAGAAAGTGCCTCACGGATGGGGATGAGCAGAATCTTTCATGATGCCATTCAATTTTGTCTTCATCCTCTTTTCCACAAAAGTCTCCATAGTGTCCAGGGTCAGTCCTGTGACAGATCTGGCTTTGGTTTTGTTCAGGAGACCACAGCATAGAACAGTACACTGGCTATAATTAATGGCAGCAATGCTATATGAATAAAATGTATCATTATTATTATCATCAGTCATGTACAGTATGTCATGATGGCTTGTAGTCTTATCTCTAAAGAGTGTCTTGTGGTGGTCCAAGTTGTAAATGTTGCTATGTAAAATTAGGATAGAAAGACGACTTAAAAGTGGCGTAAAGAGAAAAACACAAATTACTGGAATTAACACCGAGGTTATGTAAATGCAAAAGTGTTCATGGGAAGTTGCTGATTATCTTCATTAGATAGATAGATAGATAGATAGATAGATAGATAGATAGATAGATAGATAGATAGATAGATAGATAGATAGATAGATAGATAGATAGATAGGAAAATTTGGCTTTTAACAGAAGCACTTTAAATAATTCAATAAATAAATAAATATATACACACGCTATCCTCTGAACAAATAACAGAATGACAAAAATGAAATAAAACCTCTGACTTGGCAGTCATAGTAAAGCCTCAGCAAACAAACTGACATTGGGCCATTATGTGGGCAGATATACTGGCCCCCTATGTGGGCAGCCAACAATGGCCCTATTGGGATTTACACATTGGGGCAACATTGTCCCTAAAACACTGGCCCAGTGTAGGCACACGGGCAGGGAGACTAAATTTGCTAATGAACCTGGAAAAGTCCATCCATCCATTTTCTATACCCACTTATCCAGGGTCAGTTGCCAATCCCATGGACAGGACTTCTGCCCATCACAGCCTGAACACACACGCGAGTCAATTTAGCCCCACCAGTCCACCTAACCTGCATGGTTTTGGACTGTAGGAGGAAACTAACAAAGATACGGAGACAACATGCAAACTCCATGAAGGGAGGACCTGGGATGTGAACCCTGGTCTCCATTACTGTGAGGTATTACCACTCCCAAAGAACTACTCCTTACTTCTCCTTGCTCCTTTCCTTAAAATTTTCTTTAGTGTTTAGTTGTTTTTCTACCAATTAAATTATGTGTAATTAAGATTTACAATTTAATAATTAATAAGAAAGGGAATTTAAAAAAAAATGTATTCATTGAAAACACAAACTCCCTTTGTGTTTACTGGTATGAGTCCAGCTTTATTTTTTTATTTTTTGTTACAATCCTGGACACATAATCATTGCAAATAATGTACAACAAGTTGTGCAATTGTAGCCAATATAAAAACAATACTTTTTAAAGGAGTTCAAAATGTTATTTCAAAGTTCTACAAACAAAATCTAAAACCCATGGAAAATACTCATTCTCTGAATTACTTGCTCAGTGATGACATTATAAGGTAGTGGTTACACTGGCCAGCTTTACCAACTATCACTGGGTCAATTAGGGCCTTAATGAACTTGTTCTGCTGGCGATTAACCCATTTTGGGCTACCAGAGGAATTTTGCTAAGGGGCACCTTGTAGCGGCCTCCACACTGGGCCCGTGCGATATTTAAGTGGGTTTACCTAGTCCAAACTGCCCATGGACTACCCACTGGGGGCCAACTGTGTGCATGTTTGCTGGGCCAGGCATATCGCCAATGGTATAAAGGAGCCCCAGCAGCAGTTATGGACACACTTCTGCTGCATATTGGCTGAAAGTCCTCAGTGTTAGTGTATCAGAGAGAGAATGTGCAGCACTGTTCATAACAGCACTCAGTCATTAACCTTGAAATATAATCTGCATATGCTAATAAGTCTCTCTTATAAATGATTATAACAAATTATTAGTCTGTACTTCGCACTAATAAATTCACCAAATTAATGAAATAGAAGGTCCTGATCAAAACCAGAGTCCCCAGCCGAGTTATCTCTAGAGGCCAGCGCCTTTATTCTGTCGGCCATTTACTGGACAAGTGAAAAGACATTACAGTCTGTGCGTGGTAAGCAAGTATTAGTCTATGACCTGAGATTTTAAACACCCTTTTCTATATTTACTAGAAATAACATTTATAGAGATTCCAACATTTGTTTGCTTAACTTGCCAGCGTGTAACTGAGCTATGATGATACGCCATCGCGAAAAAAATATATTATTCCCCGAAGCTTCATTAGATCAAAGGAAGGTGAGAGATCAGCCTGACCTCGGAACTGGCTAATTTTAAACAGAAACTTACCAGATAGGCAATTCTGATAGATTGCGCAATGGATGTAGAAATCAACTTTTATAACAATATGAAAATAACTTGTTGGTTTGCACAGACCTGACAGACGGATGTGATCTCAATCCGGTCACCCGTCTTTGATTTTTAGAATTCGGGTTTGTATGTGCATATATTATAAAGGGTACGTTTCGGTTAGAAAATGTGTAGTCAAATCGGAATAAGCAAGTCTCTTACCTGTATAGCGACCTCGGTATTTGCGCTTTACTTTAAAGCAGGGGTCGGCAACCCCGCGGCTCTGGAGCCACATGCGGCTCTTCAGCCTCCTTGTAATGGCTCCTTTTGGACTTGACCAAAAAAAAAAAAAACATGAAAATGAATAACGGCAATTTCTTAATTTAATTTGTATATAATATATGTAATATATATATAATGTTTATTTACTACTACTACTGTTATACACTTTAACATCTAATTTTTATTTTTATTTATAATTTGTCAACTAAAATATGCGTCACATCTACGTCTATAGCCCTCGCCTTTACCTGCAGGTGGCTTCTGGAGTGTGCGACCCCTGCACTAACCATGAATAAATCCCAAAAATGAAAAATCCCAGAAGAGAACAGAGAGTTTAATTCTGCGTGGACAGAAGCATTTGCCTTCACCGCCAACGACGCTGGCTTACCGGTGTGCTTAATATGTGGCGATAAATTATCGAACAACAAAAAATGTAACGTTGAAAGACATTTTCGAAACAAGCACTCAGCATTCACTGAAAAATACCCAAGTGAAGATGAGCGAAAGAGAGCAATTTCGGAACTGCAACGGAAAGCTGAACAGAGCAAACATACTTTCAAAAAGTGGATCACTTCTCCACAATCAACTACAGCTGCTAGTTTTGTGGCAGCTCAAGAGATCGTAAGGAGGGGTAAGCCGTTCACAGAAGGAGAATACATGAAAGAATCGTTCATAAAAATATCAGAGCATCTATTCTCTGACTTTAAATGTTTTGGTGTTTGAGCGCATGATGACAGTGTTTGCCAGAGATGTACAGAAAGGTACACTCTCTCACTTCCCCTCCCTGAGAGAGTTCAAAGCAGTGAACATTCACATAAATTGTGATTATTTCCACAGTACAATTATTGCAATGCAAGCTGCATTTAGAGAAAGATTCAGTGAGTTCAGAAAGAAAAAAAACACTCTCTCCTTCCCTGGACATCGACCCATCCCTGCTGAACACATCCGCATTCACAGGAGTAAGTAAGCCCGATCTAGAAATTGAACTGGCCGCATAGCGGATAAAGATTTATGGGTGTCCAAGTTCAAATGCCTGACAGCGGATCTTGAAGAAGTCGCCCGTCAGAAGGCTACTCTCGCTAAAGAGCACAAATGGACTGATATTGAAAACCTCCCCAAACCCGACAAACTTGTTTTCAATACATGGAGTGCCATTCCCGAAACATATATGAACATGAAAAAATATGCATTTGGAGTCCTGTCCATCTTTGGCTCAACATACTTATGTGAGCAAGTTTTCTCAAGAATGAACTTCATAAAGTCCAACTATCTCTCCCACCTCACACATGAGCCTGCAGTCCTGTGTGAAGGTCAAAGTCACATCGTATAGCCCCGACATAGAACAACAACAACATTTATTTATATAGCACATTTTCATACAAAAAGTAGCTCAAAGTGCTAGAGATGATCTGCAGCGAACTTCAGAAACAGAAGTCACATTAAACAGGTGAGAACAATAGCATTTAATAGGCTAATATTTAAAAAAAAAAAAAACACATTTATTTCAGACCCGGAGCTGATGTAGGTTTTTTTGTATGTTCAGGTGCTTCAGTTGATTGCTGGCTGAGAGGGAAACCTGAAGAGGATGAGATAGATAGATAGAGCACACTGAAATGGAATTTTATGTTTACTTTTTTAAAGCTGCTAAGCTACAGCTAAATGTTTTATTTATATTAAAGTGGGCTAGTTTTTATTTTAATTTTATACAGGTATAGGAAGGACTCAAATAGGCCTGCAGTTCAGTTAAATTTATTTCAAAGTAGGCCTACACATGCACACTGCACTTCTGTTTGTTGTATTCCGTGGTTGTAACATGTAAAATCTAAAAAAAGATTAAAACTTTTAAAAGTTTATAAGCTGTGTTATGTTTTGCGGCTCCAGACTATTTTTCTTTGGAGGAAGAGGGAGCAAAATGGCTCTTTTGATAGTGAAGGTTGCAGACCCCTGCTTTAAAGGAACAGCGCACCCAAAAACTAAGTGGGCTTGGGTTACAGAATGAAATGCCTCCGCGACTTTATTTTCCTTACTCTCCATAACCGTAATTGAAGACGTGAGTTCCAAAATCTGCTAATTACACCTTTTGGTAAAATTTAGTGAGCACGTGATCGTGACTTTTCATGCAGTTGGTCATGCGCCGAAAATATGTTTGAGCTTCAAAACCTGCTAATTGCAACAGTGTAGCGCTAGAGTTTTAGGGATTTAGTTTCAAAATCTTCTTACGGACCCAGATTTTCCTATTTATCTCCAAAATTTATCTTTTCTACTTAGCTGATTTTGGAACTGAGTTCTTCAATTGCAGTCGGAAGCATGGAAAGTGACACACTGCTCAGCGCTGTTGTCTCTCTGGTTCGCATAGTTTCCTTTTTCCCCCCCGATGCTCGACTTCCTCCCACATTCGATAAACTTGCACAGCAACTCAGCATGATCTGTGTAGGTGTGTGCGTGAACGTGAACGTGTCTATCGAAAGGCTGTTTGCTTGTCTAGTGTTGGTCCCTTGTGCCAGGCAGGCGCTGCTGAAACGGACAACAGTGCTCCGTTATGCGATGATAAGAGGTTATAGGCTACAAATTGAGGTAAGGACACGCGTGTGAGTGAGCAGTTCCCTGCTTTGTATTAGATGCTTTCAGAATAGGAGAATAGGGGGCAGCCCCAGTCATCCTGCAATTTATTAGGCGGACTTGGAAAACGAATGAATACGATCGCAAAATATTGTTAAACTGAGCGAACGAGACTGGTCCGTTGGTATGTATAAAGAATTAATTCTTACGCCACCTGCACTTTAAAAACACTTTCTTATTACTGTAGTCTGAACAGTACGGGTCCGTCATCTTGACTGTCAAGCGCCGGATCCAATGGAAGTGAGTGTGGGCGTGAGTGTCCGCCAGCGTTGTTGCCCGCCTCCTTGTGACGTATGCAGTCAGAATTGCGAAGGCTCTAACTACAAGCAGGTAATACCTATCGTGACTCACCTCAGCGGCCTGCACTTACACTCTGTTGTCGGAATTGGCTTCTGCGCCTTTTTTTTCACCTTATACAATTTCTTGTATTAGGAATTTGTTCGTTTTCGCATACCCCTTAGGCTATGGCAGGTTCACCCATTGTACAGCGCCCCTGGAGCAATTGCAAGTTAAGGGCTTTGCTCAGGTGTTGAGCACAGAAGGGTCACTTTAGTCTAAAGTCTGAGCACACCAAGAAAGTTTCATATTTTTTAAGCAAATTATTTTTTTTATGGAGATACCAATAAATTAATATAAAATAGAGCCATTATTTATGTTGCTAGTGGCTATAACTGGTTTAAATGTCAAATTTGTTATTTATTATTCACACATAACAAATTTCCAGCAGCCATTCCTTCAGAGTCTTAATGGTCACCTCCCTTAGCGTACGATTGATTACTCATTTGAAATCCTAATTGGTTGTAAATGTATTATCACTACTGAAACCTGGTATTCTCAGCACTTTAGTTGCAAGGTGCTGGAATTCCTAAAGTTCAGTTCTGGGTTCCAAAAAGGTCAAAATGAAACAACCTTTTCAAGAAAAAATTCAGCCTGTTGTGTTTTGAGAATGATGGCTCAGAAACTGAAGATTTCATGCAAATGTGTATTACTGTCATGAAAGGAGAGGGCAAACTGGAGCTTACATGGATGGAAAAAGAAAGGAAAGTCCAAATGTGTAACTACGTAAGACGATAAGGTTGTTGACAAGCAAACAACATGCATAAAGTTCCTCAGAACGATGACACAGGGTAACCATTTTTGGGTCCTAAAAGACCTATCCATATGAGGGGTTCAGAAAGTAAATTTATTTGTTTAGGTTTGTAAACAGGCTCCTTTCAGTTAATATCCATGAATAGATGGTAACAGATTTATGAAATAGCAATGGGTCATGATTTTAAAAAGACTCTTGCTATGGCAGTTAGGTCCATAAATATTTGGACAGAGACAACTTTTTTCTAATTTTGGTTCTGTACATTACCACAATGAATTTTAAATGAAACAACTCAGATGCAGTTGAAGTGCAGACTTTCAGCTTAAATTCAGTGCAGTGAACAAAACGATTGCATAAAAATGTGAGGCAACTAAAGCATTTTTTGAACACAATCCCTTCATTTCAGGGGCTCAAAAGTAATTGGACAATTAGAAGCTATCCTTAATCTGCGAAAACAGAAAAAAAACCCATCCGAGAAATTGCTACAATATTACGAATGGCAAAATCTACAGTTTGGTACATCCTGAGAAAGAAAGCAAGCACTGGTGAACTCAGCAACGCAAAAAGACCTGGACGTCCACAGAAGACAACAGTGGTGGATGATCGCAGAATCATTTCCATGGTGAAGAGAAACCCCTTCACAACAGCCAACCAAATGAACAACACTCTCCAGGGGGTAGGCGTATCGATATCCAAGTCTACCATAAAGAGAAGACTGCGTGAAAGTAAATACAGAGGGTGCACTGCAAGGTGCAAGCTACTCATAAGCCTCAAGAATAGAAAGGCTAGATTGGACTTTGCTAAAGAACATCTAAAAAAGCCAGCACAGTTCTGGAAAAACATTCTTTGGACAGATGAAACCAAGATCAACCTCTACCAGAATGATGGCAAGAAAAAAGTATGGAGAAGGCGTGGAACAGCTCATTATCCAAAGCATACCACATCATCTGTAAAACACGGTGGAGGCAGTGTGACGGCTTGGGCGTGCATGGCTGCCAGTGGCACTGGGACACTAGTGTTTATTGATGATGTGACACAGGACAGAAGCAGCCAAATGAATTCTGAGGTGTTCAGAGACATACTGTCTGCTCAAATCCAGCTAAATGCAGTCAAATTGATTGGGCGGCGTTTCATGATGCAAATGGACAATGACCCAAAACAGACAGCCAAAGCAATCCAGGAGTTTATTAAAGCAAAGAAGTGGAAAATCTTAACCCAACTGAGCATGCATTTCACTTGTTGAAGACTAAACTTCAGACAGAAAGGCCCACAAACAAACAGCAACTGAAAGCCACTGCAGTAAAGGCCTGGCAGAGCATTAAAAAGGAGGAAACCCAGCATCTGGTGATGTCCATGAGTTCAAGACTTCAGGCTGCCATTGCCAGCAAAGGGTTTTCAACCAAGTATTAGAAATGAACATTTTATTTCCAGTTATTTAATTTGTCCAATTACTTTTGAGCCCCTGAAATGAAGGGATTGTGTTAAAAAAATGCTTTAGTTGCCTCACATTTTTATGCAATCGTTTTGTTCACCCCACTGAATTAAAGCTGAAAGTCTGCACTTCAACTGCATCTGAGTTGTTTCATTTCAAATTCATTGTGGTAATGTACAGAACCAAAATTAGAAAAAAGTTGTCTCTGTCCAGATATTTATGGACCTAACTGTACATACAGCAACTCAGGCTTCATTCTAATTTTTTAGTCTGTTGGTGTCCTGCTAGGTAGCCTACCATGCACTAAAGATTTCAGTTTTTTTCTTTCTAATTCTACTTATTAGGAAGTTTTTCAGAGCACAAAGAACCAAATTAATATGTAAAGAACCAGATTGAAATGGTGCTTTGTGAAGCAATAGTTCTACAAGGAAACACAGGACCCAGCAAAGAACCATAAAGTGCCATTAAAGAACCATTGTATTTAAGAATGAGCAGGTCCTCAATTGGCTTCTTCTGTAAAGACACACCAAATACCAGTGTCACCTGCAACAGCGATAACAAGTCTGAATTAGTATAAGCTGATAACGGATGGATGGATGCCTATAATTTGGAATGTTAATAAGAAATGTAATGATTAGCTTACATCATACACAACATCATAAACAACAATACATCATAAACAACAATAGTTGTATCATATATTTAAAGTATTGAAATGTGTGTTTCAATTTAAATGTTTAAAGTCAAAATATTGACAATTGTAATAGAAATTTTGTCATTTTCAATTTATGTTAGAAGTCAGTAAGGGTTAGAACCCTGTATAGGATCAGAAATCAAAAAGAACCTCATATTCTTAATCACTGACCTTGAACTGGTCTAAAATGACACTTCACATCCCTGTATTACCAAAGCCTTATTACTGAAGTTTCATGAAAATGGAGTCATTTTCACCTCTCCTATCCCATTAGGAGGTGAGGTTGGTTGATGAGGCATGCACAACTTACTGTAAGTCCTTCAGATCATTTTTTGCTAAATCCCTTATTGGTTTACTCTTTATCGTAAGGATGTAATTTCCTGTGCAAGTATGGCCTAAACATGAAGGTTTTTGGGTCTAGAGGGCCAAAAATAGAAGGGGATCTCTGAAAAGCTCTAAATCAAGCATAATTAGACATCATGGGAGTATCATAGAATCAAGAGACAAAAAAAAAAAAAAAAACCTGAAGTGATTTCAAAGCATTCAGAGGTCTGTGACATGGAATAACCTTCATTCTGTGAAAAAAAAACAGACTGACACATTTCTTAAATAAGCTGTTTCATTTTGGCCATTTTTGAATTAAGAAGTGAACTTTAGGCATATGGGGCAGCACAGTGGTAGCGCTGCTGCCACCCAGTGAGGAGATCAGGGTTCACGTCCCAGGTCCTCCTTGAGTGAAGTTTGCATGTTCTCCATATGTCTGTGCGGGTTTCCTCTGGGTGCTCCAATTTCCTCCCATAATCCAAAGATTCAGGCAACACCAAATTGGCCCTAGTGGGCGATTGGGATGTGTGTGTGTGTTTGCTCCATGATGGACTGGTACCCCATCCAGAGTTTGTTCCTGCCTTACACGCTATGCTAGCTGAGATAGGCTCCGGCAGACCCCCACAACCCTATTCAGGACTAAGCAGGTTAGAAAATGACTGACTGACTTTAGGAATGCTAGTACTTTGGAAGCCAAGTGAACAAAATAATGGGTTTCAGTGGCACTAATGCAATTACAAAGGTTTCTCTAATCTTCTTCTTCTTTCGGCTGCTCCCGTTAGGGGTTGCCACAGCGGATCATCTTCTTCCATATCTTTCTGTCCTCTACATCTTGTTCTGTCACACCCATTACCTGCATGTCCTTTCTCACCACATCCATAAACCTTCGCTTAGGTCTTCCTCTTTTCCTCTTCCCTGGCAGCTCTATCCTTAGCATCCTTCTCCCAATATACCCAGCATCTCTCCTCTGCACATGTCCAAACCAACTTGAGCTGACCCTCTAATGTACTCATTTCTAATCCTATCCATCCTCGTCACACCCAGTGCAAATCTTAGCATCTTTAACTGTGCTACCTCCAGCTCAGTCTCCTGCTTTCTGGTCAGTGCCACCATCTCCAACCCATATACCATAGCTGGTCTCACTATCGTCCTGTAGACTTTCCCTTTCACTCTTGCTGATACCCGTCTGTCACAAATCACTCCTGACACACTTCTCCACCCATTCCACCCTGCCTGCACTCGCTTTTTCACCTCTCTTCCACAATCCCCATTACTGTGTACTGTTGATCCCAAGTATTTAAACTCATCCATCTTCGCCAACTCTACTCCCTGCATCCTCACCATTCCACTGACCTCCCTCTCATTTACGCAAATGTATTCTGTCTTGCTCCTACTGACCTTCATTCCTTTCCTCTCTAGAGCATATCTCCACCTCTCCAGGGCCTCCTCAACCTGCTGCCTACTATCGCTACAGATCACAATGTCATCAGCAAACATCATAGTCCACGGGGACTCCTGTCTAATCTCGTCTGTCATCCTGTCCATCACCATTGCAAATTAGAAAGGGCTCAGAGCTGATCCCTGATGTAATCCCACCTCCACGTTGAATGCATCTATCACTCCTACCGCAGACCTCACAACTGTCACACTTCCCTCGTACATATCCTGTACAACTCTTATGTACTTCTCTCCCACTCCCAACTTCCTCATACAATACCACAGCTCTTCTCGAGGTACCCTGTCATATGCTTTCTCCAGGTCCACAAAGACGCAATGCAACTCCTTCTGGCCTTCTCTAAACTTCTCCATCAACATCCTCAGAGCAAACATTGCATCTGTGGTGCTCTTTCTTGGCATGAAACCATACTGCTGCTCACTAATCATCACCTCACATCTTAACCTAGCTACCACTACTCTTTCCTATAACTTCATGCTGTGGCTCATCAATTTTATCCCCCTGTAGTTACTGCAGTCCTGCACATCCCCCTTATTCTTAAATATCGCCACCAGTACACTTCTTCTCCACTTCTCAGGCATCCTCTCACTTTCCAAGATTCCTGTCACAGGTGTCTGGTCACACTTATAGGTAATCTAACTTAGACACCATTAAAATATCCGACTACGCCACCCAGTTTTATTAAGAGACTGGGAACTCCTGAAATTTACCAATAATAGCACACAGGTTTCTTTAAATTGGGCGGTGAGTAAACACACAATGAAATACACAACAGTAATTTAGAAAAAAGTAACAGTAAGTTCTATTGTACAAGACAATATAAGGTACATTAAAAAGATAAACGAACATAACAGAACCTAAACGTATCAGGATTTAATGTCCTTTTTTTAAAAGGAAAATACACAGTCCACACTCTAAAAGTCCATAAAAACAAGAATTGTAGGATACAACCTTTAGTGGTGTAGAGTCCAGTTTGGGCACTGTGTTACCCCAACACTTAATTGTTCATGGATGCACTCTGTTCCCCGGCAGAAGTTGTGTCAAATTGTTGACTCCCTGTCAGCGTCTCTTCGTTGTTCCTTTTTCTTCCACTCTGGGCTCCTTCTGTGGCTGGGACCTAGGCACGCCTCATTCCTCGTCTGTCAGCTTCGCTTGGTCCTCTCATGCGGCTTCCCTCTTTCGCTGGACCCACAACTGGCGTCTCCTTGTGGAGCTGTCTCTTCTTCCCTGGAAGTATATGTTGCCGTCCTTGTGCCTCACGTCGTGCCAGCCAGGTACCTTTGTCTGCCTGCGAGGCCCCTGTGCCCTGTCCGAGTGTCTTGGCAGCGTTAACCTGTGGACTCTCCCTCCTGCCTTCTGCTGGCCAGCAGTTTATATTTACTTCACCCCTCTGTTGTCAGTCCTGGACAAACAGTCTAATCAATGGCACCTCTAAATTGCCTGGGTTTAACAATTAATAAAAACATAAGTTAACAAAATGTATGGTTACCAAACATTAATAAGTTCAGATATGCTGATTAGGAACCAATATTTCCAAGCCAGGTAAATACAAACATTCTCTAAGGTCAGACTTCAAAGCAGTGATTCCCTTGCAGGATAGCAAATACCATTAATAAGTACAGATAGCCTTTTAACTTCTCACCCCCCAGTCCCCAACAGTGGGTGCCTAATGGAACCACCCAGTGCACAAAAAAAATGTAAAAGTGTCCCCCTCTGACATTCCATTAAACAATTTGGTTAAAAACTCCACTGCCATCTCTCCTAAACACCTCCATGCTTCCATAGGTATGTCATCTGGACCAACGACCTTTCCATTTTTCATCCTCTTCATAGCTGTCCTTACTTCCTCCTTGCTAATCCGTTGCACTTCCTGATTCACTATCTCCACTTCATCCATCCTCTTCTCTCTCTCATTCTCTTCATTCATCAGCCTCTCAAAATACCCTTTCCATCTGCTCAGCACACTCTCCTCACTTGTGAGTACGTTTCCATCTTTATCCTTTATCACCCTAACCTGCTGCACATCTTTCCTAGCTTGGTCCCTCTGTCTAGCCAATCGGTACAGGTCCTTTTCTCCCTCCTTAGTGTCCAACCTCTCATACAACTCATCATATGCCTTTTCTTTAGCCTTTGCCACCTCTCTCTTCACCTTGCACCTTATCTCCTTGTACTCTTGTTTACTTTCTGCATCTCTCTGACTATCCCACTTCTTCTTTGCCATCCTCTTCCTCTGTATACTCTCCTGTACTTTCTCATTCCACCACCAGGTTTCCTTTTCCTCCTTCCTCTTTCCGGATGTCACACCAATCACCCTTCTTGCTATCACCCTTACTACATCTGCTGTAGTTTCCCAGCTGTCTGGTATCTCTTCACTGCCACACAGTGCCTGTCTCACCTTCTCCCTAAACTCAACCTGGCAGTCTTCCTTTTTCAAATTCCACCATTTGATCCTTGGCTCTGCCCTGACTCTCTTCCTCTTCTTGATCTCCAATGTCATCCTACAGATCACCATCCTATGTTGCTTAACTACACTTTCCCCTGCCACCACTTTGCAGTCTTCAATCTCCTTCAGATCAACTCTTCTGCATAGGATGTAATCTACCTGTGTGCATCTTCCTCCACTCTTGTACATAACCTTATGTTCCTCCATCTTCTTAAAATATGTATTCACCACAGCCATGTCCATCCTTTTGGCAAAATCCTGTATTCTCTGACCTTCTTCATTCCTCTCCTTGACACCATACCTACCCATCACCTCCTCGTCTCCACTGTTCCCTTCACCAACATGTCCATTGAAATCCGCTCCAATCACCACTTTCTGTCCCTTGGGTACACTGTTCATCACTTCATCCAACTCACTCCAAAAATCTTCTTTCTCACCCATTTCACACCCAACTTGTGGTGCATATGCACTAACAACATTCATCATCACACCTCCAATTTCCAGCTTCATAATCATTACTCTGTCTGACACTATTTTCACCTCCAAAACACTCTTGACATACTGTTCCTTCAGAATAGCTCCTACTCTATTTCTCCTCCCATCCACATCATAATAGAACAATTTGAATCCACATCCGATCTACCTGGCTTTACTCCCTTTCCATTTAGTCTCTTGCACGCACAATATATCAACCTTCCTTCTCTCCATCATATCTGCTAACTCTCTCCCCTTACCAGTCACACTGCCAACATTCAAAGTTCCTACCCTCAGTTCCACTCTCTTTACTTTCCTCCTCTCCTCCTGCCTCTGGACACATCTCCCCCCTCTTCTTCTCCTTCTTCTTCAGCCAACAGTAGCCCAAATTACTGCCAGAACCCTGTTGGCTAACAGTACTGGTGGCGGTCGTTGTTAAACCAGGGCTCGACCGATTCGGTATGGAAATTTGTATTGTTGTCTGCATATTGATTTGGCAAAATTTTACACTGGATGCCCTTCCTGACGTAACCCTCCCCATTTATCCGGGCTTGGGACCGGCACGAAGAAACACACTGGTTTATGCATCCCCTGTGGCTGGGTTACAAAGGTTTCTCTAATAATCAAATAGTATTTAAAATGACTAATTAATGATATAAGCTAAAAGAACTGACCACTGGGACAATGAAGGAATGGCTGCTGGAAATCGGGCTTTGCAGTTATATGTGAGTAATAAATTAAAACTCAATCATTTCAAGCAGTAATAGCCATTAACAACACTCAATCAATTCAAAGGTATCAAGATATAAATAAAACATAAACTTCACTTGGAGTGTCCAAACATTTGACTGGTGTTACATATACATTGACTTTGTTTATCTGGAAAACAATATTAACAAGATGTAGCTTAGTTTTATGGTGTCCTGACTGGCGTTGCTTGCTGTTTTGCACCTGATGCTGCAGGAATAACCTTGCTAGCCCCTGACCTGAATTGTGCAATCGAGTATTATAAGGTTTGGACCCATCTACTGCAAATTCCTACTTTGCTCCTCCATGCAGACAGGGTTGGCTCCAGTTCCTTCAAGTCTGATATTGGACAGATGATTTCATTATCTTTAGCCCAAACTGCAGTGGTAAGATTCGGTGCAATCGAGTTTCGCAGATGCGTATGGACATTAGGCACCCCCTGTAAAAAATGTACAATGAAACATTCATAAGTGTATAGTGCTATGAATATGGGAAAGGCGCTATATAAATAAAACTTATTATTATTATTATTATTATTATTATTATTATTATTATACAGCATGTAGCATATTGAGGGGAAGATACATTTTCCAGTGCCATTGATGCGTCATTCCTAACCTGCTGCTTTCTTCAAGTCATTCCCCAGTTCGGGCCCTGTCTTGCTGCCGCCTGACATGTATAATGGTGCCATTCAATTCTGAACTTCCTTTTCCTCTTTAATATCTTTTATAACGTACAGTACATTGTATAGCATATGTGCGATGTCACTTACGTTCCACTTACAGTTTAGTTTTACACGTTATTGTGCTAAAGCCTTAAAAAAGATATCTATCTATCTATCTATCTATCTATCTATCTATCTATCTATCCATCCATCCATCTATCCATCCATCCATCCATCTTCCAACCCGCTGAATCCGAACACAGGGTCACGGGGGTCTGCTGGAGCCAAACCCAGCCAACACAGGGCACAAGGCAGGGAACCAATCCCGGGCAGGGTGCCAACCCACCGCAGGACACACACAAAGCGCACACCAGGGCCAATTTAGAATTGCCAATCCACCTAACCTGCATGTCTTTGGACTGTGGGAGGAAACCGGAGTGCCCAGAGGAAACCCACGCAAACACGGGGAGAACATGCAAACTCCACGCAGGGAGGACCCGGGAAGTGAACCCGGGTCCCCAGATCTCCCAACTGCGAGGCAGCAGCGCTACCCACTGCGCCACCGTGCCGCCCCTATCTATCTATCTATCTATCTATCTATCTATCTATCTATCTATCTATCTATCTATCTATCTATCTATCTATCTATCTATCTATCTATCTATCTATCTATCTCAGCGCCTGCTTTTTAAAAATGTCTGCCTATTGGTTGCAGTGTCTTTCATGATCTATCGATAAAAGTCCAGTTCCATCTCAATAACTGTATTGTACCCATTGCTGGTGGGATTTAGCTAAGTAGGACTATTAAAGACTATTAACCAGCATTCTTTGTGTTTTTTGGCCCTGAAACAAGAGGCGGCGAGTTAAATAAACGCGGCACGGAGAACGTCAAAGAGGTGGAATGCGCATCATGGTGCCGCAGAACGTACAGTACATCTCTTCGCCTTTGAAAGCTGTTTAAAAGTGAGATCTCGACGATAGCCGCATCACTTCTGTACCTGGCGAGTAATGGATACGAAGGGCAAGGGCACGAAATGATCTGTTTAGCGTCGCCGCCCGGCTGGGATGGGCCCGCTTTATCAGCGCTCGCACCTCACCTGCTGCCATCTGCATATGCCATCTGTTAGACCTCTGCCCCTTTCTTCTTGTTGTTCTTTTTTTTTCGCTTGAATTTTGATATGTTTATGAGCAAGAAACGCTGACAGCGAAAGCAGGGAAAAAAACAAATAAACTTGCCTTTCCAGGTCTCGCCCTATAGCGTGGGTGTTGTGGCTGCTGTTAACCCCACCAATTGCGAAAAGCCCACGATGGTTCCCTTTTCTCCTAATCAGATTAACTACGGTGTTCCTAAAGTATAGCGCCTTTCATGTTGACATTTGTGTGTAATAAAGTTACTCGTCTAGCTGCAGGACTGTATTAGAGGGAATTATTAACAAAATAAGGGAAGCGACCCGTGGGATTTGGGATAGTTGGCAGTTGTGAAAGTGATTAAAGTTTTATTTATATAGAACTGAAATTTGCATGCCAGAGTGTCATCGATAGATAGATAGATAGATAGATAGATAGATAGATAGATAGATAGATAGATAGATAGATAGATAGATAGATAGATAGATAGATAGATAGATAGATAGATAGATAGATGAATGCACCATAACAGTAGACAGACCATAGGCAATCAAATCAGTAGGTAGATAGGTAGACAGTTAAAAATCACTATAATCAACAGACACATGAAAAAAACTATATAATAGATAAAGGCACTACAACCAATAGATAGATAGCTAGTCAGCTGAAAATCACTTTAATCAATAGAAAAATGGCAGGCACAATAATCAATTGACAGGCACATGAAAGGTACTATGATAGATAGATGAAAAGCATTATAATAATAGATAGATTGTACTCATATCTACAGAGTAAAGGGGGGTGAAAGAGAGTTGAAAAAGAAAGTGAAGGCAGGGTGAATTGGGTGAAGATGAATGTCAGAAGTGATTTGTGACAGACGGGTATCAGCAAGAGTGAAAAGGAAGGTCTACAGGATGGTAGTGAGACCAGCTATGTTATATGGGTTGGAGACAGTGGCACTGACCAAAAACAGGAGACAGAGCTGGAGGTGGTAGAGTTAAAGATAGGATTTGTATTGAGTGTGACGAGGATGGACCGGATTAGAAATGAGGACATTAGAGGGTCTGCTCTAGTCGGACAGTTTGGAGACAAAGTCAGAGAGGCGAGATTGCGTTGGTTTCGACATGTGCAGAGGAGAGATGCTGGGTATATTGGGAGAAGGATGCTAAGGATAGAGCTGACAGGGAAGAGAAAAAGAGGAAGGCCTAAGGGAAGGTTTATGGATGTGGTGAGAGAGGACATGCAGGTAATGGGTGTGACAGAACAAGATGTAGAGGACAGAAAGGTATGGAAGAAGATGATCCACTGTGGCGACACCTAACAGGAGCAGCCAAAAGAAGAAGAAAGGCACTGATATCAATAGATACAGTAGGCAGACAAACAGTTAAAAATCACCATAGTCGTCAGACACATGACAGGTACTATAATCTACTGATGCATGAAAAACACCATAATAAAAGGCACTACAACCAGAAGGCAGATAGACAGACAGCTGAAAGTCACTATAATCAATAGAAAAATGACAGGTGCAATAATCGACAGACAGGCAAATGAAAAGGACTATAATCTACAGATAAATAGATTGGTGGATAGATGAAAAGCACTCAGATCAATAGGTTTATAGGTAGACAGTTGAAAATCACTAAAATCAATGGATAGGTGACAGGTGCTGCAATCAATAGACAGATGAAAGCACTATAATAGACTCATAAAGGGCACTATAATAACTGGATAGATGAAAAGATAGGCACATAGATAGACCCAGAAATCACTAAAATGGTAGATGGATTGTAAATTAATTGTAGATAGATAGAGGTGCTTTAATCAAAAGATACAGTAGCTATTGGATTAAAGCTACAATAAATGTTAGATATAGGAAAGAAACTATAATCAATATATAGACAGCAGGCCCAATAATAAACATATTGAAGGAAAGACAGTTTAAAATACCTGAAATCAACAGAGAGACAGATAATCATGAAAGGCAATATATTTAAAAACACACTCTTTATTGTAGGTACATAGATGATGGAAATACAAATTTTTGAAATTATTTTATTTTTGTAAAGTGCGCTTCATTGACTGCAGGTTCAAGCCTTGTAAAAAGTTCATAAGTAAAATGTATTTACAAGTAGATAAATTGATAAAAGCATTAAATAAGTAACAAAGCGGCAGGTGGATTAAAAATAAATAATTTTACTCCAGATAGATTAATAATTAACAGAGACAGACATAGATATTTTGTTCTCTTCTTGAATACACATTGAATTAATAGTGAACCAAACTGAGGCACAATCAAAGTTTAAAATGTCCTGTTTCCATCTTCCTCAAAATAGAGGAACTGGAGTGTATCTTGAGAGCATCAGACGCAAAGCAGAAATCAGCCCTGGATAGTACTCCAAGCAGCACAAAAGTGTGTACACACACACACACACACACACACACTGTACTTGCAGTTTTAGTTGCAGGTTAACCTGATACACGACAACAGCTATTTGTGAGGGTGTTAAACCACAGGTCCCTGAAGCTTTGAGTCAGCACCTTATAAAACACCTGCCTGCCAATCCAGTCTGTTAATCCACATCTCCTGACAAGGCCTATGATGAAGATATAATGGAATCAGAAAGTACTGAAATCTCTTCATTTTCTTTACACTTTATTGTGTTGTAGATTTAATTTTAAAAGGACAAATGTCCCATATTTACTCATCAAACTACACTCAATATACATTAAAAAAAAGTGTTCAGAAAGGTTTGTAAATTTATTAAAAATCAAAAGCTAAATTCTCTCACTCATTAATGTATTCAGACGCTTTGCTGTGACACCAGATGCGATCAAGTACATCCTGCATGCTTTAATTAACCTTGAGATGTGTCTAGAACTTGACTGGAGTCCATCGGTGGCAAATTGAATATACTGGACATCATTTAGAAAGGCACACGTGTACCTGTGTAATAAGGTCCCACAATTCACACTGCATGTCAGGACAAAAAACAATCCATAAAATCCAAGGAACTCCCTGCAGACCTCCGTGATCAAATTGTGATGAGGGATAGATTAGGACAAGAACACAAAACTATTTCTAAAGCTTTGAGTGTTCCCAGGAATACAATAATTGAGAAATGGAAGAAGTGTTAAGCTAGAGTTGACCATCTAGCCAAAGCGAGTAACCAGGCAAGAAGGGCTTCAATAAAGCAGGTGTCCAAGAACCCAACAGATGTTCAGAAGCCCACTGCTGAGATGGGAGAACCTGTCGGAAGGATGATCATCTCAGCAACTCTCCATCAGTCTGGCATTTATGATCAAGTGGCTCATCCTCGCTTGGAGTTTGCCAAACAGCACTGAAGGAGTCTTTGACTGCATGAGGAAAATGGTTCTCTGGTCGACAGGGAAAAATTGAACTGTTTGTGTGGAACTCCAAGCATTATGTCTGGCGAAGACCAATCACTGCAGTGAAGCATGGTGGTGGCAGCATCATTTTAACTGAATGAATCTTAGTGGCAGGGATGGGGTAACTGGTCAAAATGAAGAGAATGATGAATGCAGCTAAATACAGAGAGGTCCTTCAAAAACCCTGCTCCAGAGTGCACACAATAGTTTATATTTCAGTGTGACAATGACCCAAACCATATAGCCAAGATGATGCTGGAGTGGTTTTGGGACAAGTCTGAATGTCCTTGAGTGGCCCAGCCAAATCCTACACTTAAACTTCGTAGAACATCTGTGGAGACACTTGATGATGGCAGTTTACAGGGACTTCCCATCCAGTCTAACAAACCCTGATAGGATCTGCTAGGAAGAATGCGATAAACTCCCTAAATTCAGGCATGCAAAGCTGTAGAGACTTACCAAAGAAGATTCTAAGTTGTAGTGTCTGCCAAAGGGGCTTCTACAGAGGCTTAAATTAAGGATCTGAATACTTATATGAAAGTTTTTGATATTTAAAACCATTTTTAAAACATGTTTTCACTTTATGATTACATGTTATAGAATGTAAATTGATGAACAAAAATGACAAATTTGTCCATTTTAAATGAAATCTACAATACAATAAATTGGAGTTTGAATAGAAGAAGGCATTGCATTTATAGAGTGCTTTTCAAGAAACTAAAAGTACTTATCATATAGATTGTAGAGACCACCAATGTGTAGCATCAATGTGGATGATGCAATGGCAGCCATCGTGTGCCAGCACGCTCATCACACATTAGTTATTAGGTGGTTAAGAGCTGAGAGCCAATGCAAGATGGGATGATTAGGAGGCTAGAATGACCAGGCCATGCTGGGCAATTTAGCCTGGACATCAGGAAACACCATATATTTTATGAAAGATGCCCAGAGATCATTTAAGAACACAGAGATTCAGGATCTCAGTTTTATGTCTCATTTGAAGTAAGGTGCCATTATTGCAGCACAGTGTCCTCATCACTACACTCTGACATTGGGATCCACATTTAGACTGTAGGGTAAGTGCTCCCTATTGACCTCTCCAACACCTCTTCCAGCAGCAACCCAAGCTTTTCCTAGATGGTCTCCCACCCAAGTACTGTCTGGACTCAAACATGCTTAGCTTCAGGTAGATTACTTGTTCTGAAGTGAATGTGGTATGGCTGCTGGCTATAGTTCTTGAATCTACTATAATTTAATGTTTAGTATCACAAACTACTAAAAGTTTCTCAGAATGCATTTGTTTCTCCCAAATCACACTCTTGTACCTTATCTAATGAATTCTAAGACAGTAGTACCAAAAAAATATATATAAACTAGAAGAATTCAACAAGACCTGTATAAAAACTGATGTCATTGAACATAATGATGGCAAGCCACAGAGCATCGTAAAAGATTTCACTTCCTTCGGTATGAAGTAGTGATTTTTTTCCTGCATTGTTATCAATCTTTAATTCAATATTGTTTTTTGTATCAGTATGCTGCTGCTGGAGTATGTGAATTTCCCTTTGGGGTTAATAAAGTATCTATCTATCTATCTATCTATCTATCTATCTATCTATCTATCTATCTATCTATCTATCTATCTATCTATCTATCTATCTATCTATCTATCTATCTATCTATCTATCTATCTATCTATCTATCTATCTATCTATCTATCTATCTATCTATCTATCTATCTATCTATCTATCTATCTATCTATCTATCTATCTATCTAGTGATATAATCTATTCTTGCATTTTGCCTTGTAGTTTATACTCTTGTATTGAATTCCTGTGGTGGCCATGATAGATTGGTCATCTAGCTCTGTGAAGAGGATTATTTATGCTATATTTTTGTGTTGTATTTACCCTAATTTTTTGATACCCATTGCATGCCCAACCTACCTGGCAAAGGGGTCTCTCTCTGAATTGCCTTTCCCAAGATTTCTTCCATTGTTTTCCCCCTACAAGGGTCTTTTTTGAGAGTTTTTTTTCTTGTGTTTTTAGTAAGTCGAGGCTCTGCCAAAACAGGGCCTGTTAAAGTCCATTGCACCACTCCTTGTGTGATTTTGGGCTGTGCAAAAAATTTGTTGTTGTTGCATGGAGCCATGTAAATATGAGAATCATTTCACATTAAGGGTATGCAGAATGTTCAAATGAAATGATTAAGGAATATACAGTATTTATATGAAAAACAAGAAAATTGGATGCAGGGTACATCAATGGGAAATGTTGGAGTGAGTATGGAGAAAGCAACTATATAAATGACAGTTAGTGTCACTTCAGAGATCTTCTGATCCAGGCTCAAAATAAGTTTATTCTAAAAAGCAATATAACAAAAAGATTAAAAAATCGACCAAAATGGAGGAGCATTATTTAAAAAAGTACAACTGAAAAGATCGCTGTACAAGAAATTTTTTAAAAAGCCAGAGAATTCAAAAAAAGCATTCAAAACATTAGAAGCGAAACTGAAATAAAAATGGTTTGAGAAGCCAAAACGAACAGCGAGTAATTTGTTTCAGTACAACTCCAGTAAAAAGATGATAAAAGAGAATCTAAGAAACAACAGGGATATAAATAGAGAAAACTTTGAAAATGAGAAGGAAACAGCAAATAAATTGAACAAATATTTGACCCAAGTATTTATGAAGGAATTAATTCAGGGGAATGCTTCATGCAGAAGAAAAAACGAATTCTGAGTTCACAGATTTTAAAATTGATGTGTCAGATGTGCTTCAAACCTTTAATATGTTGAAGACTAATAAAACCCCAGGAGCTGATGGGATCTTACCAATTATATTGAAAGAAATGAAAGATGTCATCTGTAAACATTTATAAAATACTAGCTGTGTAAGCCCGTGCTGTAAAAATCCCGGGGTCCTAGAAACTATTGAAATCATCAGAAAATAAATTGAAATGTAGAGATGTCAGGTAATGGAAAGGAAGTACCCTGGGCACCTCTCTCCTAGGAGGATTCGTTTTGCTGACGTGCTTGCCTTGCTTGTGTATTAACGGCGGGAGGAAAAGTACAAGAGATACCGCTTTGCCAATGTTAGCGGCAAAGTGACTTTGTCTTTCTTCTGAGGTTTCGTTTGGCCTTGCTTGTGTTATTAGTGGCTAAGAGAGTTTTCTGTTTCCTCCAGGGTGGAGCCCTTACCCCGACTCCACCTCTCGCTTCTGGGCCGGACAGACAGACACACTTCCACACGTAGACGTTTATATACAGTATAAGATATTTCAGCAGTCACTTCAGAAAGGAGAAGTACCTGAGGACTGGAAAGTTGCAAATGTGACTCCAGTTGCAAAATGGATCCTAGTAATTACAGGCCAGTTAGTCTCACTTCTGTGCCATGCAAAATTATGGAAACTGTAACAAGAAATAAATTAGAAAATAACCTAAACAAAGATAATATTCTAAATAGAAACCAGCATGGGTTTATGAGAGGAAGGCCTTGCCAAACCAATCTTTAAGATTTTTTTGAAGAAGCAACCAGAGCAGTTATCAAATACAAAGCATACAACATAATTAACCTAGAAAGCACTTGATACAGTCCCACACCAAATATTAATTCTGAAACTGGAAGCTGTAGACATCAGAAGTAACCTACAAAACTGGAACTTTAGTTGGTAAACTGGCAGGAACCAAAGAGTACAGATAAGAGGAGAACACTCCACGTGGAGCAAGGTTGTCAGTGGAGTCTCTTTTTGGATGTACTTTTTCTAATTTTTGTTAATGACATTAATTCTGGTATAGTTAGCAAACTTGTGAAATTCACAGATGACACTAAAATTGGAGGGATTGCAGACACTGAGGAGGCACCAAAAAGAATTCAAAAAGAACTGAACAACTTTCAGAACTGGGCAAACACCTGGAAAATGCTAATTAATGTAGAAAACTTCTACACGTGGGCAAAACGAGCATCAATTATGAATATATGATGAGAGAAACTGACATACAGAAAACAACTTCTGAAAAGGATATAGGGGTTTATGTTGACACAGTATTTTCATTGACTAAGCAATGTACAGAAGCAATGAAAAGGGCAAATAAAATGTTAGGTTATATCATAAAAACAGTTGAATTTCAGTCAAGGAACATTATGCTCAAACTATATAGTGCACTCGTAAGACTGAAGTATTGTGTTCAGTTCTGGTCACCGCGATACAAGAAAGACATAGCAGCCCTTGAAACTGTGCAGAGGAGATCAACTGAGTGCATCCCAAGATTTACGGACATGTGCTACTCTGACAATCTCTGAGAGTTAAACCTGTTTAATCTCAAGCAGAGGAGACTGCATTGGGACCTAATCCAGGTACTTAAAATCCTCAAAGGCAGTGATAAAGTAGATCCAGCAAAATTCTTTCAGCTTAAGGGCGAATCATGTACTCAAAGAACATCGGTGGAAATTAAGGGGAAGTGCATTTGAGACTGAAGCCAGGAAACATTTCTTTACACAAAGAGTTGTGGGACTCACTCTGGAACAAAACTACCAAGACATGGAGTTGAAGCAGAAACCTTGATAACATTTAACTGGATGAGATGTTGGGACAGTTTACCTATTAGCTAAACAAATGGTCTCAATGGACTGAATGATCTCCTCTTGTTTGTCAAATTTCTTATGCTCTTATAAAGCACTACTTTCTTACCTATGAGCTTTGTAAACTGAAAATAAAACTAAAAACAAACAAATAAAAAAATGAGCAAACATAATCAGTGGAACTGTAATTTGGCAGTCAGCGGACACAACTGAATTTGTGCACAAAGCTTTAATGATGTGAACAGCAGAAGAGTCTGAGAAGTGTCTCGTGATATGGGAAGTCCAGCTTGTTGAGTATGTTACAAATACACAGCCATTGATGGTCCATTTTTCTTTTTGTAGGGGAATGCCGGGTGTGCCCTAAGCTTTTACAGTTGTGAATTGGATTATACTGGTTCCATAATAGATGTATGGAATATCTCAAAGAATCTTTTACATTGTAGAGAAGTGGCTGCATCGTCCATGTTTTAGGCCATACACAGTTTCAGCTGGGTAGAATTTGTGACTGCTTGGGTTGGAAGTTAGCAGTTATGGTCTTGAGGAATGCCATCTTCACACCTCTGGTGTCCTTGCCCCCGAGCACCTTGACCAGGTTTCCTGCCTGTACTTTCTGCCAATCTGAAACACCTCTTCTCTTCTCTGTGCTGGTACCCTTGGCCCTTGTATCAGTGACCCGTTAGTTGACTTTCCCCAATTCTTTTTCTCTGTACCCCGTTTCCACCAACTTCCACCAGTCAAGAAGACCCCACCTCACCTGAAGCAACTCCTTTTTATTCTAAGGTTATTTGCACATCCAGACATACTGGAAAACAACTGATTCAACCATCTGTGTCCTCATAGCCCATTGTCTCTCCTAGCTTCCAGCAGTTCCGAATATCATGGGATGACAGCTACAGGTTCTTTATTAATCATTCCACTTGACACTACAATGTATCGATTTTGAGAAAGTTAACCGTATTTTAAGGCACTTTTCACTTGTCTTACTGGAGATGCAAGAAAAGAAATTTTAGGATTTTCAAGAGGTCATGCTGTAAGAATATGATTCCATTATTGAATTTTTGGAATAGCAGAAGTATTTTTTAGAGTCCTTGAGAATCCTATTGCCTTAGTCCATCCTTGTTTATGAACTACAAGGTGGCCTGTAAAATGAAAGGTGCCAGTGGGCTGCAGGCACAAAGAATCACAACTTATTTGTGTATGTAACAATAGAAATGAATGGTGAATTTGTCATTTTCCACTATGAAAAAGTGAACTGTGTGCCTTTCCCCACAGCTTCCCTTTGTACGTCCTCAGTCTCAGCCGTAACTGGAATGAGGGTCCCACCACTGGAACTGGACTTTTGAGTGGCCAGTGGCTGGGTGAATCACAGTGAGTTTCCACTTAACAAAGCCACATGGCATGAGTATGTGAGCTCACTATTGGGAAAGTGAAGACTCTTAAAAACACTTGAGCGTGTTCCAACTATGGAGAGACTGTAACACTGTACAACAATTTTTTTGAAAAGTCTTGCTTCTTGAAAAGTTTTTGCTGATTGTGACAGGTACCTACTGGGTATGCACAAATATAGTTTTGGTTTCACAGCATCAAGTAGGAACTCTGAGAAATAGACATTTATATGTTTACTGACAATAACGTATTTAGTCACATTTATGTTTCGCATAAGCTATTAAACTCAACAGAATTAAAAGTGTTTTGCTCCTGATTTTCTTTTGTAATCAATGTCTGGTGCATCACATTGCAGTGTCCAACAGTAGTTAGCAAGCATTGACGGATTCCAGTTTCCCTGGTATCGTTTCTCCATCGTAGCAATGTCCTGGGGAAACCTTTCACCATGTTTGTCACTGACAGCACCGAGATTTGCGGGGAAGATGTCCAAGTGTGAGTGGTGGAAATGAATCTTGAGTGACATGTTGCACTTCATTGTCTTGTATGCTTTGAGAAGTTTGTCTACCAGCTGAATGTAGTTTGGGGCTCTGTAATTGCCCAGAAAATTGTCAACAATGTCTTTGAAGGCTTTTCAGTCAATTTTTTCCAGCCCAACTAACAGATCTTCAAACCGCTTGTCACTTATAACATGTCAGATCTGGGGGCCAACAAAAATGCACTCTTTGATCTTGGCGTCAGTTATTCTTGGGAACATCTGTCTTAAATAACGAGAACCTTCGCCTTCCACATTCAGTGCTTTCACGAAATTCTTCATGAGTCCCAGTTTTATATGAAGAGGAGGCAAAAATATCTTTGCCGGGTGGACAAGCGATTCATGTGCCACATTTTTCTGTCCTGGAACTAACTTTTTACGGAGTGGCAAGTTCTGTCGAGAATAGTGCGACTCTTTTGCACGGCTGTCCCATTCACAGATGAAACAACAGTACTTTGTATAGCCGAGCTGCAGTCCTAGTAACAGAGCAATGACTTTAAGATCTCCACAGATATTCCAGTTGTACCTGCTATACTGGACGTGCTTCAGCAACAGTTCCATATTCTCATATGTTTCTTTCATGTGTGCAGCATAGCCAACAGGTACTGAAGGATAAACATTGCCATTGTGTAGCAGAACAGCTTTCAGGCTTAACATTGACGAATCAATGAAGAGATGCCACTCTTGCAGGTTGTGATCACAACCCAAGGCAGAGAACAATCCTTCAATGTCACAACAGAAACAGAGACTGCTGACTTGTGCAGAAAAATTGTTTATATCATGATGTCGGCCTCGAAACACAGAAATTTTTGTACCTGGTGACAGCAAACACCATTCCTGCAGTCTCAAACCCAGCAGCTCGGCTTTTGCTTTTGACAGACCCAAATCTCTGACCAAATCGTTCAATTCAAATTTTGTTATCAGATGTGGATTGCCTGATGAGCATGGTTCAAAATCTGGGTCAATGTCACTGTCAGTACCCTGCATTGCAGTTTCTTCATCTGGTTCGTCTAAGGTTCAATCCTCTGGTGGTTTCAGAATTGGAAGACTGTCGTCATGTGGCACAGGTCTCATTGCTGAAGGCAGATTAGGATATTCAATTGACTTCTTGTTTTTGGCAGAAAAACCAGACACATTAGTCAAACAGAAGTAACAGTCCATCACATGGTCTTTCTGTTCCTGCCATATCATCGGAACAACAAACGGCATCGTCTTTCGAGTGCCTCTGATCCAGGCTCTCAGACTGACAGCACATATCACACAGCAAATGTGAGGCACCCATTCCTTGTCTTGATCACCAATTTTGCAGCCGAAATACAGATGATCAGCTTTCTTCACAAGAGCAGTCATCCAACGTCTCTGAGGCGCAAGTGTATATTCGCCACAGATATAGCAGAATGTATCGTGGCTGTTACGACATTGAGGAGACATATCGCCCGACACCAAAATGTCTATAGCATCAAGCTTACTTACTGTTATATTGCTACAGATACTATACTTTACTATACTGATACTATACATACACACTATGAGCAGGACCGGTGTATGCAAGCCGCCTTTATAGCATGCTGAGACAGCGTCAAGATCGATCAGACCTGCCCAGGATGTCAACTTCCACAGAACAGCTTCCAACCTGGCCTGATTCCATGCCTGGACATGCCCAGGCTGCACAAACCATTGTTGATAAGTCACTTACAGGAGCGAAAATGTTTGGATACAAATATAAGAAAAAATCATGAGAAAACTGAAACGGTATGTTTTGGGTAAATTTTGGTGTGATATTCGTGATCAGCACCCGAAAAACTATAAGAAACACCCAACAGTTTTCAAGAAGCAAAAACTTTGTTGTGTTGTGTAGTGTAATCTTTGGCCTTCGCACTACTGCTTCTGCCAGGATGTTAGAACAGAGAATCTCATTGACAGGCAAATCTCCTATTTTACAGGAGCAATGCAGATTATTTTCTAGCAATGAAACCACAGACCAACTCTTTGTATTTACATTGATGACTGAAGGGTCACAAGGTCTCTTTGGGTGCCCTGAACGATATAAATTAAAGGAATATAATGACACAGTGTCAACTACTAAGTATTTTCATTGGAACATGTATATTGGTGGCCTACAGGGAAAAAGCTTTTATCATCGAGATCATAGGAAATACACCAGAGAAAAATACACATAAAAATTCATTGTTGTCTTCACTAACAGGAAGTTTATTCCTGCCACTCAAAAAAATTAATTGTCCTCACTTGCCCTTGTTGAGCCTTGGTTATAAACTACAAGGTCCTCCAGAAAACAGAAGGTCCCCATGGGCGGTAGGCACAGAGCATTATAATATGTGTGTGCATGTAAGAAGAGAAATACACAGTATATAACCAATACCATTATATCAGATAAAGTCACAATACTTTTCTAAGACTAATGTGTTATGCATAATAAAGTAGAGAAGCTATTCCTTCAATTCAAAAAAAAAAAATTGCATTATTTTGCAAAAGTATTGCCTGGTGTGGTTGGGGTGATTGTGCAGGTGTGTGTGTCGGACATCCTGTGACAGCTAGTGAAGGATGTGCGGAGAGTGCAGTCAACTGCAAAATACAGTAACGCCATTTTAACAGTAGATATACAGTATTACTGACTGTATCTTAATTCAATGAGGTAGGCAGTAAGAGGTTTACAGGCTTCCCTCGCTTTATTAAGGAGCTCATCTATTCCTGAAAACTCCTCTGTAAAATGAATTTTACTAATGTGAACACCTAACATTTTAAAGCATTCGCTGACCTCAACAGGTAATTAACAGAATGAGTTTAATAATAACATTAGTCAGCAAAACAAATCTTAATAAGGCATTGCCCTTCATTAAACATTCTACAATAATAAAATTGTACTGTGAGTGTGTGTGTGTGGGAGTGTGTGTGGTCCCTCCAAGCAATCTGATTGGCCAGTTTGGCTTTGGTCCGAATGCTCAGTGTGGCTTGGTGGCTCAGTGGTATGAATGATGGCATGATACTTTACGATACATAGTTCAAATCCTAATTGTGGCAACTCTTATTTATTTTTACAAAAAAGAAATGAAAATGGACCATTTCAACAACAAAAAAACAAGTAACTTACCAAGTTATGTTGGTTCACTAAATATTAACAAGATGCAATCTGAGTCACCTTTAAAGATAATACGAATAAGAGTGATGTTTTCACAGTGGGTAATTAGGGCCCATCCAGCATTGGTGGTAGTCAAAAACTGGACAATTGTTGAACAAAAATGACAAGTTTAAGAAGCAGGCTTTACAGGATCACAGTCGAGAGAGGAAGTGTCTGTCTTTGACAGGGAAGAGTATGTAGTCTACCTTAATAAAAGCAGTAGTGTCTATGTTTGTGTATCTGTGTGTCCACCTGGTTAATGTCTCTGTCATTCCAACAGATGGCACATCACATATATTTATAGTAATAAAATGCATCATATTTGTCATTCCAACAAATGACACTTCACAGAAATTCATTGTAATAAAATGCATTGCATTTGTCTTTCCAACAAATGGTGCATCACAAACTTTTGTTGTAATGCATTTTATTATTACAAATACTTGTGATATGGTATCTGTTGAAATGACAAATGCAGTGCATTTTATTACTACATACATTATAAAATACACTCCAATAGATGGTGCACTGCAAACACAAAGGTCTACATTGTTTGCCTAGATTTCAACCCGTCTTAGACAGATAGCATAGCTAGTGTTTGGTAAAGCACTTTACCCTCGACTTTATCACATCTACTTTTACATTTAAAGGAATGGTCTTTTGTTTTTGTTATTTTTTTTGTAACTCATTCACAATCCATTTTGGACCCATGATACTCAGGATAATGTGAGAACACATGTGTCAAAGTGAATGAACTACAGCACATGAACACCCAAGTACACTGTGCAACAACCTGAAGATCATCCCTACCCCATTTGGCATTCTGCCATGAGGACAGTATCAGCTGTGGTAACTGAGACTGGGACTGCACATCTCCAACTTTCAGCCCCTCCCCAAATGTCCAGCTCCACCCCGTTCTACAGATGCAAAGATGGCCAGATGATAGAGATAGTGGCACACATTGGAAAATCATTCCAGATTGTTTGTATGTGCAAAATTTGCCTAAAGCAGGGGAAGTCTGTATTTCAGATAATTGTCTGAGTAAAACATGCATATTTGCATAGAAGCTTTGTTTTCTAATTTAACAGAGCAGTAACAAATGTGTCTGGCAAAATATACTAGTATAAATGTAGCCATTTGCCTTTCCAAAAGTAGTGAAATATAACCTAAAGTAGGCAGAAATGTGTATTCTGAAGTAAAGTAGAAAAGTTCTCAGAATACATAGGTACAGAAACAAAATTCTTCTGCTTTCTTACTATACAACGCTGCTTCCCACAACTGTTTCATGACCCTTTCTCCTTCCCTCCACCGGTAAGCTAGTGTCCTGTCTGTCATCCCAACTCTAAGCTCAATGAAGTTTTAAATCCTATCTCAGTGTTGCTTACAAATAAACCATAGAATTAGCTGCTGGAGTAACTTCAACTCACACCATTATTAGAGGGAGATCCATCCTGGTGTCCTTCTAACCCTGAGTAGCATTAAAATACACACTTCCCAAATGCAGTGTCTTCTTGAGTAGACAACACAACCCTCTTGTTCAATTAAGTGTCTCCACTTATTGGGCTGAAAAGAAATGGCTGACCTCCTGAGAAAATGCCCCCCTTCCTCAGACATGTTAGGGGAACCTGGTTACAAATTGCTTGGCCAAAGGCTATTTGTGGTGTTAACCAATCTGACAGAAGATCTCTACCTTCCTGCCTAATCCTCCTTATCCTTGCTCTATGCCTTCAGGTAGATTATTTTTGGTATCCTTATTCCCGTATTCCTATTGCCAACGTGGGTTGTCCTTTTCTCCCTTTAGACCACTACAGACCCTTCTCTTGCCCCGTTTCATTTTGTTGCAAATTGCTCCTGAGTAGCTGTTCCCATTACATATGGAAGCCAACACAGTCAAATTGTTTGATACAATATGTTACCTGTGTAGTAAAATTTCATCCATCCATTGAGTTTCATAACTCACTACATCTATTCTGGGGTTATTGGGGCCTAGAAGTACACTGCATGGCAACAAACCTCTCTCTCTTTTTTTGAATATATTAAAAATAATCCAAAGTTATTGCTGTGCAAACATGTGCTATTAGGTTTGGCTAAATATTGCTAATACTGTATATGACACATATATTTTTAGTAGGCACAGGGAAAAGGGCATACAGTATATGCTGTCAATATAACAGTATTAACAAATAAATGCAGTTACTGTTACTTACTGGCACTTTGCAGAAAGATTCTTTCTTTCTTTCTTTCTTTCTTTCTTTCTTTCTTTCTTTCTTTCTTTCTTTCTTTCTTTCTTTCTTTCTTTCTTTCTTTCTTTCTTTCTTTCTTTCTTTCTTTTCTCAAATCCTTACGAATGGCAAATGTTATTTTAGAAGTGCCAACGAGAAGGGTTCTGTGTAGGCATCTGTTCTCTTTAGCAATTTACTTTGGATTGTAATTCAGGCTTCTTTTTTTCCATTGAACATTTGTCATTTTTTTATGTCACCAGTGGCCACCTGCTTCTGAAATTCCTCGGCATTTACAAAACAGAGCTGAAAAGAAACCTAAGACTGCCCCTCAGCTGCCCCCTCCTCTTTCTATTTTTCCTCTAAGAGTTTTGAATTAGTTACAGATCGTTCTAGTCTTAGGATTTTTTTTTTGCCTCCATTGTGAAAAAGACACAAACTCAACCCTGTACCTCCTTGGGGTCAGTCAAGTGCGGAAGCCTTTATCTACACTGCAGTCTTTACTGCAGCTCCATTAAGATCAGGTACGGAGTATAAAAGGTAGAACTGTATTGATGCCACTCATTTGGTTTTACACTTATTGATACCTTAATTTCATTTTTAAAAAAAATGGAAATGTATGAAACTGGGACAAAGGTCATGTAGTAAATAATTACACCAATATGATAATGGTGGTTTTCATTGGTATAATGAAATTATTATTCCTTTGTAAGGGAGACACCTGATTCAGACTTGCTAGCTGAAGTCTGGTACTTCTAACTTTGCTTTTCTTATTTTTCAGCTTGGATGTCACCTTCACTTATGCTTTCTCTTCCATAAATTTGTATGTGATAAGCGGATGCTGAAAATTGTTTGTCGGCTGACTTTGTTTTCCCTTTTGCAGATACATAATGATCTAGCCCTTCACTAATTTCAATAAAGTATTCTTCGATTGACTGATTATTTATTGATGTAGTAATTCTTCATTGTAAGAAGCTGTGAGTTTTTAAATGTATATACTGGCTTCTTTCTGTATATTGTGGAGGCCCTGACTTATTTTACAAAATGTATACTTTTCGCCCCTTGTTTTTACTATTTAATATGAATCTTCTTCAGTTTCTCTTTCAGAGTCACTGTAATACTCATTTGAGGAGTACACCCCCGTGACTTCAGATATGATACTAACCAAACTGTTATTCCACTTGGCAATTCTTAACAAAGATACTGTAAGTACAGCCAGTTGAAAACTTTTTGAGATGCAAATTTAGGTGCTTAATTAAAATAATATACAGTACAGGCAAAAGCAGCATATTTTGTACTGTACTTAAATTTGTCCTTGTCCTGTTTAACTTTCCTGTGGCCTCAAATATTGTATGCTTCATACAAAAAAAAAATAAAAATCCATCACTCACTTTTAGAAATGTGCAATATGGCTTTTCAACAAGAGACCCTTTCCACTTCTCTTAGACACTTCCACCATATGTCACACTAACACAGAGCTTGACCTTTCAGATAATATAGTTTTTGATCAGTAGCTCTTAAATGGAACTTTGGATAGCACTGATTCTGTTCTTTTGAAAGCAGCCAAGTATGTGTTTCCGTGTTAGTGTTGGACAAGTTATGAATTGATTGATTGAATCTGAAGCTGCCTTTCATCATTCTTACATAGGGAAATGCAGACTAAATGATGCAGATGATAGTTTCAATTTACATCTTTTTAATAATACTAAAAAGGCAAATTTAGAGACATTAAATTCATGGAGGATTTTTATTACCCCGATATTAACTGGGCTAAGCTTATAAATAGTGGAACACAACAACAGTTTTTGAAAATAAGTAAACACAGTATGTTTAAAAACCAATGATGGGGAAGCTATCTAGATTTAGTATTCTGTAATAATAAGGTGTGGCGTACGGCTAGGGCCCTTACCCAGCCAGGACGCCTCTGTGCTGGAAGGACCAGGGGAGAGAGCTTATCCAGGACATTACCTCCCCCAGAACACTAGAGGGCAGTCCCCCTGGCTTGGGCCCGAGGTCACTGCCAAGGGGCACCTGGAGAACTGTTAATCTTATATACTGCTTTTGTATTTGTGGAAACTTTATGTTTTACTTATTCACTGCATTTTTTTGCCTCCCAATTCCCCAAAATTATGTATGCCAAGTGTTGTGCCTTGGAATGAAAACAGCATGTTGTTAGGGCTTGATAAAAGGGATGAGGAGATAAGACGAGTGATGTATGTATCCAAAAGTCAAAATTGTAATACATTATAACCAAGCGTAAAACTCAAAATAAAATCCTAATTCAAAGTTGAAGAGAACAGAAACTGGTCAGAAACCTTTAAAACACACTTGCTAATATCTTTAATTTCTTTTTATGCATTATCCACAAACTTGGATGATGTAGTAGTCTTAACCGCCATTCTTTATACCATCCATCCATCCTTTATCCAACCCGCTGAATCCAAACACAGGGTCACGGGGGTCTGCTGGAGCCAATCCCAGCCAACACAGGGCACAAGGCAGGGAACCAATCCTGGGCAGGGTGCCAACCAACCGCAGGACACACACAAACACACCCACACACCAAGGCCAATTTAGAATCGCCAATCCATCTAACCTGCGTGTCTTTGGACTGTGGGAGGAAACCGGAGCGCCCGGAGGAAACCCACGCAGACACGGGGAGAACATGCAAACTCCACGCAGGGAGGACCCGGTAAGCGAACCCAGGTCCCCAGGTGTCCCAACTGTGATGCAGCAGCGCTACCCACTGCGCCACCGTGCCGCCCATTCTTTATACCTTTGACTAGAAATGTTACGCAGTGTCATCCATAGCAGCGTCCTAGAAACCCTCACAACAAGCCCGCACAAAACAATGAGACCCAGCAATACCAAAATGGCGTCACAGGAAGACTCAAACATTTTTGAACCTCTAAAATGTCAGAATCGAATGATTACTAATAACAGAAATGGATTCAGGGTTTCAAAAAAAAAAAAACCTGACCTTTTTCAGGGTGATAGGGTCTGTTCAGGCTGATTCCTGCCTTCTGTCCCCCAAAATCATGAAATGGAAGAAGTGCGTTTGATAATGTGAGGTTATGGCCTTTTTTTCTCATCGTGATCTGCAGATATACCACGTGTGTTGCAATTTACAATAGGATAAAAGAACACCAATACAAAATACTTAATAACAATGATAAGAAAAATGAGTGGTGGCTCAGTGGTTTCAGCTTCTGTAGGCTGATCTTAAAACAGCCTTGTCACTGCCTGTGTAAGGTTTGGATGTTCTCCCTGTGTCTGCCTGGGTAATCCAGCTTTCATCCCACACTTCAAAGACATGTAGGTTAGGTCATCTGGTGACCATAAAGTGACCCAGTATCAGTGTGCGGTTTGATTGCAAGCGTATCTTGTCAAGGACTGTTTCCTGCCTTCTGCATAATGCTGCTGAGACTCTGCAATTGGAGAACATGAGCTCAATATGTTGTTAACAATACTACTACTACTACTACTACTACTACTACTATAGTAATAATAATAATAATAATAATAATAATAATAATAATAATAATAATAATAATATGGCCGGATAACCAGATTAGGATATTAGCAATAAACAAACAAGCATGCTTTATCTGTAATACAGGAGACAAGAAGCTGACACATTACCAAACATTCCTGTATTTTAAATCCACATCTGTGAAAGCAAGATGTTTTTAAAAGTTCAAGGAAAATGTATGCGTAGGCAGGATTATCACTGAAATGTGACTCTGAAATGTTCACCTAAGTTCAAAAACAGCCCTTGTCGCCTTTCTGATGTTTGAAGTCTGCCGTTTGCTTAACTTTGTCCTTTGAACAATGTCGGCAAATTTTAGTATTGGCAATGATTGCTGTTGAGAGATGTTGGGTAAAATGGTGGATATTACAAAATAACAGATAATAGTTCCTTTTTAATTACATTAGCAGTAGGATCTGAAATATCCACTAATCACAAAGTACACATTGAAAGCAGAACCATTCCTGAATAGAGATAAGTTCCAGAACTATAAATTACTGTCTTTTATGACAAGCATTTGTTTGTTATTATTGTAAAGGTAGAGAGTGTAAAGAATTTTATACTGTGAAACATAACAATTCTGATTCAACATTTATTTTTAAAGAATTGGGGGCTTATAAACTTTGATTTCCTTCATTGTCTATTACCTGCAATGGGACCAAAGAACCTGAGAGATGAGAAAATATTCTTTCAAAGCTGATTCTGGGTTTGTGAATGATTTCAGTGGATCCGTATAAAGTGCTAGTAGGTTGCTATGGGCATCTAGGACATACCAGAATACATAATATTATATGAAAACAAGCAGTGATCAAGTACAAATTAATTCTATAAGAACTATTAAATGGGAATGCATTAATAAAGTGAGCTGGCATTATCAAACTGAAGTTCAAAATCAGAAATGTACCACAAATGGAAACCTCAGCTTCATCACTTTCCCTCATAAATAATAAATACTTTATGTACATCATTCTAATCACATATCCTATTACCAACTCTTCCATGAATAAGTGTCAAACACTTGCTGTGTGTATTTTATTTATAGGGCACTTTACATTAGCAGTAAATCTCAAAGTGCTACATTTGCAAGTTAAAAATATGTCAATGTGCCAGAGAGAGGGTGTGTATGCTCCTGATGCTCTTACAAAAGCCTTTAGCCAAACTGACCGAAAATGTCCAAATGTTTGTACCTTGGAACTATAATTGATATAAATCATATTTTAACATTGAAACTACCTAGGAGGAACGGAAATAATTGCACATAAATGCTTAGCTGCTCTTTACACACAGTTAAGTAAGCAGTTGCAATGCTAAAATGTCATTCCATTTTCCATGTTTCTCAGGTTTAGCATGTATTATTTAATACCAGTAATGGCGCACTGCACGAAAATGTGCAGTGAACACACTTGACTTGAGCATTCCTAGTTTTCATCCTCCTTCTCTGTACATTTAACATTTGTTTGTTCAGAGGTTGATGCGCTTGCTGTTTCCTGAGCAGCTCTTCTTTTCTCCACCCTAGCGGTCCACTTCTTCTCTTCTTTCGCCGGCATCTTTTCGCGTTAAGACTGATTAAGTCAGTGTTTTGTGTTGCAATTACTTAGTATGTTTTCTTTAATTTTTCACTTAAGCTGGCACTTAAGTGTTCAATCTGCCTCAAGAATGATTTAAGATATAAAGAGGTAGGGATGAGAACGGTGCCCGTATGCATGCGTCGCACTGCTGCCCTGCTGGTCAATGCTGAGAGTTGATTCTACAATAAAATAAAAATAAAAAGAGGAATAACCTTGAAGGTCAATCATCTCCCAGGAAACAGATAGTAGACGTCACGTAGTATATGTGTACAAATTTCCGGTCTATAGGACAAACGGTTTGCGAGCTACAGCTGATTTAAAATCCTGGACAGACAAATGAACAGCCATGGTAGCGTATTATATATAAAGATAATACAGCATAATGTTGGTCAGGACACCAGAGTGGTTCCATGTTATTCAGATGTTGTTTCGTCAAGGAATTACACTGGGATCCATGTAGGTCACACATTTTGCACTGTTGTAATTGCTGGTTTTTAGTCGCAAACCCTCAATATCTGAATTACAAAGGTCCTCAGAAGCAATTTCTCTAAAGCGAAGGCAATTTTAGGACTTCCATTCACTGTCACGCAGAGACTGCCTATAAACAGTGCAAATGCAGTGCTTCCTGGTGACATCAGCTGAGCTGTCTCTTCTCACACAGACCTCACATAACTGGTAACTCTAATTTCAATTCTACTTTGAAAACCTGTATTGCGATCACAAACACATTTTCATTTTCATTCTTATTCTTTAGCTCTTGTATGATAACTTTTCACAGCTTTTCCTCTCTGTTTCTATCACTCCTTATAGCTCACTCTACCTGACTATTTTCAACCAGACCTTTGACCTCCAGAGTTTTTTTTACCCTCCATATTCCTTATACCAAATCTAAAATCATTCTTAAATTATTTTGTGCTGTTTTGTCGTTTGTTCATCACTGTCTTTAAAACTATAACACACTAAATTTTCTCTTCATTTGAAGCCCTTTTTTTCACCCACAAGCTTCCAGACATGGAGGCATGTAACTTTCCCACACTCTCATCGTTCTAATTTACAATCCTTACTGAGGATGTAGATGTGGGGATATGGCCCACACCTCTTCTGGGAAGTGACCCTTTAGCACTGGCCCCAGGATATTCAGTAAAGTCTCAAACAGGAAAGCAAATATTTATTACCTCCACAATAATTGTGGTGGATTTGTGTACTTTTGTCTACTACCACCACTTAAAATGGGTTTACTCCATAGTCTAAAGACCATCAAAGAGAAAAAGGCATCCTCCAAAGTAAAAAAAAAAAAACAAGAGTTCTACATAAAGCAGCGAAAGAAGAGGATCAGTAAGAAGTAGTGACTGGACCATCTATGAACCGGATGAAGATTTGTAACTGATAGCTTTGTGGGTTGGGATATGTGAAGATAGTAAAAAAATCCAAAAGCAGGAAAAAATAGACCTTATATGGAGAAAAAGTACTAACACAACTTGTATATGAGTAGTACAATTCAAGAAGAAGATACAAAGGAAGCTTCATTCTGGAGAGAAACAAAGTAGTTAAATGCATGCTGGGATAGGCTCCAGCTTCCTTGTGACCCTGCCCTGGATAAGCGTATTAGGAAAATGGAGGGATGCATGGATGGAAAACGTGTGCTTGGTGCCATGATATAAATTATTTCATGATTACTATAAGTATGTGCCCTGCGGTGGGCTGGTGCCCTGCCTGGGGTTTGTTCTTGCCTTGCGCCCTGTGCTGGCTGGGATTGGCTCCAGCAGACCCCCGTGACCCTGTGTTAGGATATAGCGGGTTGGATATTGACTGACTGACTGACTATAAGTATGGGTCTTTTCACTACAAATTAGGGTGAACAGTTATTATTGCTGCCATAGTGTCTATTCATGTGCTGTGATATTGATGTGCCACCTAGACAGAGAGCTTATCACATAGTAGAAACCTGGTGTTTTTGTGCCAATTGTCTGTTATTGTATTCAAATTCATTCAATAAAGTAAAACTATTAAAATAAATGTAAGGTGTTTCTGAGAAGTTAGAGGTCTCTTAAATTTAATTTATTAAAAAACTCTCCTCTAGCAGAAGCTGAGGCAAGACAAACAAAACAGAATGAAGTCACTCACTGCCTGTTCATGAGTTCTACAGATAGGATGGTAACAAGGGAGTTGCCAACAAGGTTGAAGATTGTCTGGCTGTGCAAAAGAGATAGAGCCAAGGGAGCAACCACCTGGTAGTGGGTCTGGCAGCTTCTTCTGTGGAACTGACTTAAAAACTGTTTCTACCTAAACTGAGAAGGAAAACTAGATGGCTGTACAGACACAAAAGAGAGACTGCCTTGCTGGAGAGCTAACATTAAAACAATTACCACCTTGTTGACCAGAAAGAAACAAACATCTGGCTTAGGTAGGTAGGTAGGTAGGTAGGTAGGTAGGTAGGTAGACAGACAGACAGACAGACAGACAGACAGACAGACAGACAGACAGACAGACAGACAGACAGACAGACAGACAGACAGACAGACAGACAGATAGATAGATAGATAGATAGATAGATAGATAGATAGATAGATAGATAGATAGATAGATAGATAGATAGAATAAAACAGCTGCCACTTGGTAAGACCTGGTCATCTTAACCATACCTAGACAGAAGCCATTCTGTGAGACATGTTAACCTCTCAAGAACAAGAAGAATGGCAGCCATTGCTAAGTGACACTCAGTTCTCTTAACAGGAACATATCGCTTTCTACATAAGACTCAATCTGATATTTCTCTAGGATTGGTGTTCATACCAAAACTCTAAGTTCATTATGTAAACTTGATCTAACTGTAAAGAATCCATTGGTAAATGATTTTAGAGTATTGTGAAAATGTGCTGTTAGTCACGTTGGATAAATAAGTCAGTCAAATATAAAACACTTGTCCAGCCTAGCGAAAAATCTGTGGGACAGTAATCAAGAAATGAGGTAGTCTAAAAATGGTCAACGGTCTGGTTGTGGTCAGAAAAAATGTAAGACAAATTAAACTAACTCACCAAAACCCAGTATGTAAAGTAAAAATAAAAGTCATATTTCTTCAGAGAACTCAGTCAATTCCCTAAAGGTTTATAGAAACACTAACTTGCAGCTTTACAGTCGCAAGTCAACAATACAAACTCTTGGATTCTGGAAGATGCCTGCAGGTCCCCTAGGAGTGGTGGCATCACAATATCTAACTTCAAGCATCAAATAATAGTAACGGGAATATATATTTTATATACAACATGACTGCCAGATTTGAAAATACCACAAATTGGTGATGGAAGTATAAATAAGAATAACGATAAAAAATCACAACAGCAGGAACTTAAGGATACATACAAAAAAGGTACAAAAACAAAAACTAAGTTGCACAAAAACACAACATCATTACAATAATGATTAATTAATGATAGCAGGGAAGTCAAATAAACACTCAAAACAAAGTCAAAAGAAAACTGAATCCCCAAAATCCTGCTAGCACTGCAGTTTTGGTAAACCCATTAATGGCTACTCTAAACCTATAAAACAAACAGAAAGGAAATTCAAATAAAAACATTAAAATAAAAGCGATTCATATCTGATAAAGCAAAAGACATGGTAAACATCTGTCAAAAATGTTTGTGCAGAAACTTTTTGCCCTTTACAAAATAACCAAAGGGGTTTCATAGATCAAGGAACAAAATGGTTTATTTTCTGTTTGGATACGTTTTTAATGTAGTTTAAAAGTAAATTCATTTTGTGATGGTACCATTTTGTGTAATTTGTTTGGTCTGGTTACTAAGCAGTTGCTACGGAAGGTCAACCAGAAGTGTCAGGGGGATAAAGGTCAGCGCCATGCACTTCCTGGTTTGACCAGGTTTGGGGAATACAACAAAGAAAAAACAGCATCCTCATTAATGTTTCGGCCTGATTTTTGGAAACAAATTCTTTTGTTAATGTGACTTTGACTTTCATCTTAGATTTTGGCTCTAGTTGTGTGAAATTATTTTTTTGACTCCTCTGGTATGTTCTTTGATTTTCAATTTTGGTATCAAGTTCCAGAATTATTTATTAGAATATTCTTTTCCTTTTATCGACCTTTGCCTATTAATAAAACCACAATCCGTCTTCTGATTACATTCTTATTTTAATACTGCTGCCACCCAGGGAAGTCAAGACAATGTCAGCTTAACTTCAACGCATTCAGTCTGCACCTAAATATGGCAAGCCAAATTAACATTTAAAGATATCTGAAAATGCATTAAAAATATCTTAAAATGAGTTATAATCATAAATGCATCTATTTCAATATATCTTAAATGCATTTTGAGATATCTCATTTCAAGACATCTCAGAAGCATCTCTCAAAATATCTTCTTATAAAATTATCTGTTTTAGATGGGACTTTCTGTCTGTTTTAAGATATCTTAAAATGATTCGAAAGATGTTAAAATGAACAGGAGTTTATTTACAAATACTGTATCTGAAAATGAACAGGAAGTTTTTTAAAGATATCTCAAGATATATTTTTGATATGTCAAAAAAAGTCTGGATCTTACTTTAAGATACCTGGAAATGTAATCAAAATGTCTTAAAATGCTTTTCAGATATCTTCATATTGACTCACATTTCAGATAACTAAAATACATTTTTTAGATATTTCAAATTTGTTTCATGATAGCATAAAATGTGTCTCTGGTCCATTTCATTCATCTAAAAATGTCTTTCAAGATATTTTGAATTTTATTTCATAATAACTGAAATACATTTTAAGATATCTTTAAAAAGACATGACCTTACACTATTTCAAGATATCTGAATATCATTTTCAGGTACCTTCAATTCAATTTAAGTTATCTCCAAATAGCTTCCAGCTGATTTTCGAATATCTGACACAGATTTTGACTTTCGACTGTTTATTTTGAGATATCTCACATTTCAAGACATCTTAAAAGAGAAAGTTACATTAAAAGAATAGGGTATCTTATAGGAAGTGACTTTGAGATATTGGGAAATGCATTTCAAATATCTTAAAATGCATGCAGGGTCAATTTGAGATATCATGAAATGTATCTGGGATATCTTGAAATGCATACATACAGTATATGGCAAGCCAAATTAACATTTATAAAATGCACTTCAGATATCTTGAAATAGATACATTTTCAGATATCTGCATTTCAATTTGATAGATCTAAAATGCATTTCCTGATACCTTAAAATGCATTTTGAGATAGCTCTAAATGTTAACCTGCAATTGATCCATCCTGGGTATGACGTTAAGCTGCATCCAGCCCTGCATGTTGGTCCTCCAGCCTGCAGGGAAAACCTGGTGGTTGGTGGCAGAATTGGCACTCCAGCCACCATAAAAAACCTCACATTGGTTTCATTCCATCTGAACTAGTGTGGTGCTGTTGCACGTTGCATAGCTGTACTCGGGTCCTAATCTGGGATCTTGAGTTGGTTCATCATGTGGTGGGTGCAGCAATGCGCTGTATCACCGTGTGCTCCTAACCCCTCTTTCTCTAACTAAATGTTAACTTGGGTTGCCATACTACACACAGTTATTTTGAGATATTTACAACTGTATTGGAGATTCATTGAGAAGCATTTCTCAAATTAGATTGCAGAAATCTTATAATATAAAGCATCATATTTTGAGATATTGTCCTGCCCGGGGTTTGTTTCCTGCCTTGCGTCCTGTGTTGGCTGGAATTGTCTCCAACAGACCCCTGTGACCCTGTAGTTTGGATATAGCAGATTGGATAATGGATGGATGGATGGATTTTGAGATATCAGGATATGAGTTATATACAGTATACATATCTTAAAAAGTAAACTGCATTTTAGGATATCTGAAGTTTATTTTGATATCTGTCTAAATCGGAATTTGGCTTGCCTTATCTAATTGCTTTTTGTTTTTCTAATTTTTAAACAAACAAGTAAAGTAAGTTTGATCGTATCTGGACCCGATTTATGCCAATGATGTTTCTCAACCCAGCTCGTTGGATGGCTATACTGTTTACCCCAAATACAAGATAAAGTTGCCTCTATTATTCAGATGTACATATTGATTCAGAGTCATCCTTTTCTGCCTCGGGTAGATATTTGTCCAAGTTTTCTTTCTTATTTTTGTTAATTAAAATTAGATATGAAATGACTGTGAATTAAATGGAGCAGGTAGAATAATTGGTGATGATGATTATGATTGCCCCATAACCTGTTCCTCCGTCATATGTCTAATACACAGAGTTTAACCCAGAATAGGCTTGTATGCTCCACATTCCATGTTAGGCACCATTAAGCAATCAAATATCCCTGAAACCACTCGTTTGGTATCTGCAAGGCTCTGGAGACAAAATATTACTTGTGTGATGCTAAAACAAACTGTTCTTCATCCCCCTGCCATGACCGTGGGCCCTCTATGACCATTTGAAACCCGGTAGTTGATCAATAACCCTATGGCGGCATTCAGTAAAGTACAAGGGAGCTATTGTAACTAAAGCAATGAGCCATGTGGCTTCTATAAAGAACAGTGGAATACTTTTCAGTGCTGTTATGAAGACATGAAAGTCAGTGGCTGAACAGAAACAAGCAATGAATAACGTGTGTAGTACAGAGAAAACCATGGATGTTCAAATGTGCTTTGTATTATCAGGAAGATTTTTCTTTTGTTTGTTGCAAGCTTTCAGTAAAATAACAGAATGAGAAAAAGAAAGAATTAATTGGATTAGGTTTGTTCATGGGCTTAATGGGTGGCTGAATGTTTGTTCGCAGACTGCACAAAATAATTAGATCTGCTGTCTAAACCTGAATCTGGTGAAGATTCTGCTGATATTTGATCTTTTATTCACCATTGATAATTAATTTAATGTGCCTGTATGGGTTGTAAGAAAGAAGCTGGCATCAATGTCAAATTCATGTTAAATGTGAATTTCACAGGTGAGGGTCTCTGCCTTTACCAATTTGTATTGTATATTTGGCTAACGTGTTTATCCAAAGTGACTGCATGATGCTTTACAGATGTTTGCTATAGTTACACACAGGTTAGGGGTCTTGATGTGGGTCACACAATGTCACAAAATGTAGAAATGAATTGGCAACCTTGTGGTTTAAAGCCCAGTGACAAGGCCACTACACCACGCTGAACTTATTGACTGCTATACCTAGACAAAAGCGTGTACACTTTGATCACAGAATTTAATCTTTACTTATTTTTTCCCTTGCTTTGCTAATTATGTGTATTCACTTATGGAAAAGTCATGCAGTTCATTGCTTCCCCAAATGAAAGGCAACTAGGCAAACGTTGCACTAAAGTGACTCCTGGAAACTACAAAATGACTTAACAAAAAAGTCTGCTGAAGTGCAGCCTGAAAAAGAAGCACTCAGTTCGACTTGGACTTATCTTTCCTAAGTCAGGCGCTTGTGTAGGAAGCATCTGCAAATGATCTCTTCTGTGGATCTATTCAGCCTCCCAACACAACTGGGTGTGGTGGTGATAGGGAGCAGCTGTTTCAGGATAAACAGAAATACTGGGAAGAATTTTCCCATTTTGTTATTTTTTTTCTGATTCTGACTTTGCTTCAGTAATATGCCCTATCATGGAGAGAAGTTTTAATTCAAAAATGAAAAATGTAAGTACTTTATAATAATAAGGGCATGTTGACAGTGGTTTTAGAACAACAAATGGCAAAAATCCAATTTCCACACTTTTGTCACCAGAGTAATTCATTGTTGTTACACAGTTTCTGGGACTTGGATTCAACACCTGATCACTTTCTGTGTGGAATCAGCACCTTCTTCTGATGCCCGTGTGGGTTTTCTTTATGAAAAACATATTGATGTTTGCTTATGTTGGATTTTCAAACATCCATCTGCACTCAACTGTTCCAAAATGTAGAGATGTCTGTAAAAAATAAAAGGACTAAATGGCTGTCAACAATATAAAATAATTTAAATTCGGAAAGACAAAGAAACATACTATAAACCAGAGCACAGGTCACCGAGATGATCCCAAAAATATAGGCATAAAGCAGCAGTTTTCAAAAATGCTGGCAAAAACTACAAAGCCAGATGATTAGACACAATAAGAAATGGAAGATACTGGTTATAAACTCCAGAACAAGAAAAAGATCAGCATCAAGGCAAGAAAAAGTCAACAGTAGAGCACCAGGTGAAAGCCATGAGCCTGCGTAAGTACACCATTAAAGTAGCCAAAAGGCTTCAGGTGAATAGTGAGAGTTGTAGCCAAAGAGAAACACAGAATGCACAAAAGAGTAGACATCCCGTTGGAACAACTCCCCAAAACATGGAATAAAGTCATGGGGACCATGAGTGCGAAAAGTGGTGTGTTTGTTAAAGTTAATAAAATTTAACAGAGAGTGAAAAGTACAAAGAAAACCATCATTCATCTGTCTCTTTACTTTGCCTAATTAATCCAATTCAGGAGATTGGGGTACTAGAGCTTAAGACAAAGTACAAACAACTAGACAATAAGTAAAAGCAAAACTCTTTTACCACCATCACCAGCAGACATAAAAAAATAATAATATTGTTTGCCAAGTGCACAGAATATGCCAGCACAGCATGTGTTCCCAAAAAGATGAGACTAGAAAACTGCCTGCATTGTAAAGCCCATTAACTCAAAAGGAAGCTCAAGTGGCAGCCCCACAGACACACTTGCAAGAGCTTGCTTTGCTCAGTTGAGCCTGTACCTGATTTAAGATAGCCCCTGTGGTCACAACAAATATTAAAAATAATTATAATTTAAAAAAAAAGGCAAAGAATGGTCTGCGGTGGGCTGGCACCCTGCCCTGGGTTTGTTCCTGCCTTGCGCCCTGTGTTGGCTGGGATTGGCTCCAGCAGATTCCCATGAACCTGTAGTTAGGATATAGCGGGTTGGATAATGGATGGATGGATGGGTAAAGAATGGTTTATCCAGTACTCCCACATAAATTACTCTTTAGGTTAGGAAAGCACTCAATGTATTCCAACTTATTCACTCAAGTGCAAAACTAGCCATTTATTCTAAGGAATAATTGAAATTTTTATAAAAGTGATATTTTCCCTCTACAGAACTCCAATATGCCACATATTCTCTAACCCATATACTGTGTGCAGCCTCAGTACACCACAGGGCAAAAGGGGGCATCACCTCCTCAAGTGAACTGTCCCGTCCCCTCAGTTTTAAACAAAGATTTTTGAATATTTTCACCTATTTGCAACTTAAAAACAGTTGTGCATTGTCATTGATCAGATACCTACATCCACTGCCAAAACACACCAAAAGTGCTCAAGCGTCCATTTCATACCAAGTTCTAGAAAGGGAAATTAAAAATAAAAGGGTTCAGCAAGTTGCATTTCTGCCGATTTTACTTTTGTTTTGACTCTTTATTATTTGTTTAGGAAAAACATCTAGCTTCTTATTTACAATAAATGTGAATATTTAATGTATAACATGTTTATCTTGAATTGGCATTTATTACTATGCTATCCTAAGAACTAATTAATTGGCAAGTCAAAAATACAATCATATTAGTTGGTTTTTTTTCAGGAGAGGTTATTAATAGGATAATAAAATATCAATTAATTAAAAAAAATTATGACTGATTTTATTAAAATAAATTTTAGTAGTGAATATTTATTGTTACCCTGCGGTGGGTTGGCACCCTGCCTGGGATTGGTTCCCTGCCTTGTGCCCTGTGTTGGCTGGGATTGGCTCCAGCAGACCCCCGTGACCCTGTTTGGATTCAGCGGGTTGGAAAATGGATGGAAATGGATATTTATTGTTACCTCACTGTTTATTTTCAGCTGAAAGAAAAAATAATCTTGGGTAGTTCCTATGGCTTCATTTGAACTGAAGTGTCATGGTCCCCCTAGCAGAATATCAGATGCTCCCCCACAGATTTCCTGTTGTGTCGGTAGGTAAGGTGGTAGGACTGGCCTGAGTCAAAGTTCTCTTTCTAAAGGCCACTAATACTGTATAATAATAATATATATAACAATAGCTCCATGTGTATCTTCACAAATGATGGATATGGTAACACATCCCTTTGAAGCTGTTGGATTTGAAAGAGAATTTGTTATCCTGTTCAGAAACGCTAGATTGATTGTGTATGTCCTGCTATGGACTGGCACTTTGGTGCACCTTTTGCTGCTGTGATTAATTTCAGTGTCCACTACTCACCGCCTAAACTGGGATTAATGGTTTAAGAGATTAATGTACTTTATTTATTTGTAATACTCAGTAGTGCATTAAAATTATTCCAGGGCTATTTGTAAGAAGTAGAACTGAACTAAACAATACAAACTAAAATAAATAAATCCTTTGCATTTATATGGCGCTTTTCTCACTACTCAAAGCACTCAGCAATTGCAGGTTAAGGGTCTTGCTCAAGGGCCCAACAAGAGCAGAGTCCCTATTGGCATTTACGGGATTCGAACTGGCAACCTTCTGATTGCCAGTGCAGATCCCCAGCCTCAGAGCCACCACTCCGCTAGGTAAAGCACTGTCATTAGTTTCAATTGTCACAGCAACTTTGTTTTAAAAATATTTTACAGCCCAAACTGTTTTTGATTTCTTATCCTCTACGTCAGGGATGTCAAACTCCAGGCCTGGAGGGCCGTAGTGGCTGCAGATTTTCATTCTGACCCTTTTCCTAATCAGTGACCAGTTTTCACTGCTAACTAACTCCTTTCTCCTTCATTTTAATAGCCCTCTTTTTAAGGATTCAGTCCTCTGAAGTGATTCGTTTCTTCATGAAATGGCAGCCAAACAGAAATGAGACGTGAAATGAGCCAACAGATGAGCAGCTAAACTGAGATTTCAAACTCCAACCAATTTCACTCCAACAAATCTAATGAGGTTCTGATTCTTGCTGTTAACTAAGCCCATTATTTAATTCTGTGGCCTGTTGCTGCTCTCATTCTGCCACAGCAGACATTTCCAAAACTGTTGATTTTCTGCTCGTCAAAATGTTTTTTTGACCTGAGAGATCAGCCTTACCGAGACCTTCACATTTTCATTATTTTCAGATATTGTGTGACCGGCACAGGTGACCTGGTCTTGTGGCGGCTCATTTTGTGTCTTATTGTTTGGCTGCTAATTAAAGAAAAAGAGACAACTATGGGGCCTGAGTCAATTAAATAAAACTAAAGCAAAAGAAGTTAATTAGCAGCAAAAACTGGTCACTAATGAAGAAGAAGCTTAGATTGAAAACCTGCAGCCACTGCGGCCCTCCAGGACTGGAGTTCGACACCCATGCTTTACGTATATGCAGTATCCTAATTCATATTTTTCTAGCTATAGGATGGGAGACGTTTTGATACAGCAGCACCCAAATACTCTGAAAGATAATATTGCATATCCATGTTGTATACTTTCCAGAGGCAACACTTACAGTAAGTGTTTTTCCAAACAGCACATATTCTCATAAAAACAGGCAAGACTGTTACTACAAGACTTCAAAAGTGTTTGCCCCGTCAGACAGCTACAAATTTTATTGTTCTACAACATTGAATCATAATGGATTCAATCTGGCTTTCTCTGTCAAGTGATTTAAATTAATAACAAATATAAACACCAAATAATCATTAATATCTGTGGTGGGCTGGTGCCCTGCCCGGGATTTGTTCCTGTGTTGAGCCTTGTGCTGGCTGGGATTGGCTCCAGCAGACCCCTGTAACCCTGTGTTAGGATATAGCGGGTTGGACAATGACTGACTGGCTATCATTAATATGACACACCTCATTCGTCACTAACGTTCATTGAAGATCACCTGTCTGCAGTCGGGGGCTTGAATTAATTGTAGTACAAATGTGCCTGATCTGGTGGGTCCAGCCTCTGTTGAGTCAGTATGGTGGCCTAACCTACACAATGAAGATAAAAGAATACTCCAAGCAACTCTATGAAAAGGTAACTGAAAAGCACAAGTCAGGGGATGAAGTCAAGAAAATATTCAAATGTATTTTTTGTTCTTTATTTCACCTTGTACATTTTCTTATATTAGGAATTTGTTAGTTTTTGCATACCCCTTGGGGTCAGGACGTAGTGTCATCCATTATACAGCTCCCCTGGAGCAAATTCACATTAAAGGCCTTGCTCAAGGGCACAGCAGAGTAGGATCTCCTTTGGCAGTAATTTGGATTCACACCCGTAACCTTCCAGATACCAGTACAGATCTTTAGCCTCAGAGCCACCACTCTACTGCTACTGAAGTTACCGAATTACTAGTTAAAAGCATTATTAAGAAATGAAAAAGTATGGCACAGTTTTAAATCTGCCTAGAGAAGGCCATCCACAACAACTGAGTAATCATGTAAGAAGACTACTAGTGAGGGAGGCCACCAACACACCTATGAGAACTCTGATGGAGTTACAAGCTACAGTGGATTGGTTTGCACAGACTTTACTGACAATAACTGTTTCCTGGGTGCTTCAGCAGTCGCAGAGCTTTATGGGAGAGGGGCAAAGAAAAATCCCCTGTTAAAACAAACACACAGGCTGGTTGTCATTATACACATTGGAGACTCTGAAATCATTTGGAAGAAGGTTGAATGGTCCGAAGAGATTAAAATTGAGCATTTTGGCCATCAGGCTAAACCCCATGTTTGTAAGTCAGGAACTGCACATTATCAAAAACATACCTTCCCCACCAGGAATCATTGTGGGGGTGACAGCATCATGCTGCTTTTCTGCAGCAGTCCCTGGAAGGACTGTAAATGTAAAATGAATGCAGCAAAATACAGGGAAGTCCTGGAAGAAAATCTGTTGCAGTCTGTAATAAATCTGCACCTTGGGAGAAGGTTTGTTTTCAAACACAATGAGACCGAGCTTCAATCCAAATTTACACCAGAATGGCTTGCCAGCAACAATGTGAATGTCCTAAAGTGGCCAAGTCAGAGTGCAGATCTCAGTCCAATATGAAGAATTCTGGCTGGGCTTGAAAAAGACTGTTCACTCATGATCAACATGCAACCTGACAGAGCTTGAGCAGTTTTACAAAGAAGAATGGAGAACGATATCAGTGTCCAGATGTGAAAAGACGATAGAGACCTAAAGGTGTCACAGCTGCCAAAGGTGCGTCTACTAAATAGTGACTTGGAAGACTAATGCAATCAATTATTTTCTATTTTCTATTTGTAGACCACTCGCCCAGTTTCACTTAGGGACAGACTGAACAGGTGACAGAGGATACCACAAAGTTATATTTTAACTTTAACATTAAAAAGTCTTTATTTGTTAATTTGTGACAAAAAAAAGCTAATTTAATTTCACTGTTATTCAATGTTGTGTAATAATAAAATGTAAAAACTTCCACGGGGTGAATACTTTTTATAAGCACTGTACGTTTCATAATGGTGTAACCAATAAGATGAACCCCCGATGCCCCCCCCCCCCCAAAAAAAAAACAATCTTTACTTAACATTTCATCAAATACCATCCCAAAGTATGTTACAAGTTCAGATGTAGTTCAACCGTTTACATTAATTTTCTTCAAGGTGGAACACAGATAGGTTAAGTGACTCGCTCAGGGTTTTGGGCAGGAATTGAAAGTGCAGCCTTATGTTTTAACTCTTTAGCCACTATGCCTGCCAGGAAGGACGACAGAGGAATTTGAAGTTTAAGTCATTTTGGTCACATATTATTTGAAAACTTAATTGGAATTAAACTGTCATAGAAGAAGCATGATGCTGGGGGTCTTTAACAAAATGCTAACGTCCAATTGCAGCATGTTGCTAGACAGATGATGGACACCTCACATGGCTGAAAAGTGTTAATCTTCAACTACCTTAACAACCGTGTGTGAGAGAGACATGCCTCCCAGACACACCAACTGTCTAATTCTAACTGTGTGAGTCAGCAGCCCTTTATTTTGCAATCTCCCTCAGCCCTGGCTCCCATTGTCCACTGTTTGTCCAGTTTACATTTAGTGGATTGTGGGAACGGATTAGAGTTTCATGGCTTTTTTTTACAGAAACTCCTGATCAAAGGCATTCCTTGCATAACAAAAACATTGTCTACCATGTCATACACACACACACTCACACTCACACTTGCAGGCACACTGCAGGCCTGAGTGCAAAAAAAAGAAAGATTTCCAAAAAAAAAGAGAGAATGATTTTAAAGTAGAATTTTTAAGAAGGCTAATCATAACCTTGTGGTTTAAGACACGTTAATATGATGTTCTAGCTTACAGGGAGTATTCCTTGGAGGATTTTTTTTTAATTCCACTATTTTCTAGCAGACAAAAACTGTTTAAAACTCTTACAGGCTTCTGTTTTAGTTTTTTGAGTTATCTGTGTCTCACTCTTAAAGCCATATTGACGTGCTGCAATTGATGATTATGGCCATGCACATTTGATGCACTTTGTAGAATTGCTTTGTCGAAACTACTATTCTCTTCTACTTCTCTTTGTCTGATTTTTGCAGGTTTTTGGCTTCATCCCCTGTATGAACTCTGAACATTATGGTAGAGATTATAAATATTAGATTTGTGTATATTTAGTTTTAACAAGAATGTATTATTTTTGCCTTTGTTAAACATAGATAGATAGATAGATAGATAGATAGACACTAAATAACATACAGATAGATAGATAGATAGATAGATAGATAGATAGATAGATAGATAGATAGATAGATAGATAGATAGATAGATAGATAGATAGATAGATACTTTATTAATCCTATATGTATTTATACAGATCCATTTGTATTCATTTACTGTATTTTTGATCACAGTAACTTTGTATTTTTGTGTGTTTACTTTGTTTACAGAATTACAGATTTATTCTTTGAACTATTGTTCCTTTATAATCAGAATATCATCCACGGTTCTGATCAGGTCTGTAGTACATATTTATTGTGTTAGCTCTGCTTTACAACTTCAGACTTTGACTCAGCTGCTTATAGAATGTGGGAAGCACAATGGCACAGCAGTTAGTGCTGCATCTCAAAACTGAACGACGGAAGGATAGACGCTTACAATAAGCTACCAAGTAGTGTGGTAGACAGTTAAAACTTTCAAAACTTGACTTGATGTTTGTTTTGAAGAAATAAGTGGATAGGACTGGTGAGCTTGGTTGGTCTGAATGGCCTGTTCTTGTCTAGATTGTTCTAATGTTCCAATGTTTGATGGATGTGGGCTTGATTCCCTGCATTCTGGCATTCTCTGTGTGGAGTGTGCATGTTCTCCCAGTCTTTAACTCCATTTGGCCCCCACATCTAAAACATGTGCAGGTTATGTTAACTGGTGAATCTAAGTTGACCAGATAGGTGAGAATGTAGGTGTTAATGAAAGTACACCAAGTACATGTCCTGTCCATAATTGTTTCATGGTTTGTGCCCATTGCTAGGATATGCTTCATAAATATTCCCAATATGTTCTACTAATAATAGTGATTTGTATATGAAACAAAATACAAAATTGGGAATTGAATATGTTATTACTTATTTAGGGCGGCACGGTGGCGCAGTGGGTAGCGCTGCTGCTTTGCAGTAAGGAGACCTGGGTTCACTTCCCGGGACCTCCCTGCATGGAGTTTGCATGTTCTCCCCGTGTCTGCGTTCGGGTACTCCGACATGCAGGTCAGGTGCATTGGCGATTCTAAATTGTTCCTAGTGTGTGCTTGGTGTGTGTGTGCCCTGTGGTGGGCTGGCGCCCTGCCCAGGGTTTGTCTCCTGCCTTGCGCCCTGTGTTGGCTGGGATTGGCTCCAGCAGACCCCTGTGACCCTGTAGTTAGGATATAGCAGGTTGGATAATGGATGGATTACTTATTTACAAACTGTGACAATGGAAATTTTCAGAAGACATTTATCACTTTTTTGCTCAAATGAATGTGGTCATTTGGTCAACTGAATGAGATCAGTGTTGTCATATTGTACTTGGTTTTTATAACATTCCAGATTCAGTATGTAAGCTGAAATTACAGTATGCACAAGTTTATCAATTCCTTATCAAATACATTAGAAAGTCTGTGTAGCCATAGCCTATCCATACAGCACAGGACTCAAAAATGTCAGTGATGCACACAAAAACATTTATCCAGTGGAATTAAATCTTCCAAAAAATATGTGATGAGTAAGGACATGCAGAGTAGCTGTAGAAAACACAACGCACATTAGAACATTCAAAAAATTTTGAAGAGAACAGGCCATTCAGCTCAACAAAACCTGCCAATTCAATCCAATCCAAAAAATACTGAGTTGAAATTTAGAGGTCTAACTCTATGCACTACTTGGTAACTACTGTATATGTTTATGTTTCTCTGTGTGAAAAAAGATTTTCTACTCTTTCTGAAAAATTTAAACTAAACAAGTTTCCAACTATGTTACCTTTGTTCTTAATGCACTCATTTTAAACTAACAGCTGGACTCTGCTCTACTAATTTCTTACATAATTAAAACTTCAGTTGCGTCACCTTATAATCTCTGGTTCAGCTCCTTCAATCTTTCCTCATACCTCATCCCCTGTGGCCCTGGAATCAGCCTAGTCACTCATCTCTGGAATTTCTATGTCTTTTTTGTAGTGTGCAGACCAAAACTGCACACAATACTCCAGGTGAGACCTCACCAGTGCTACAAAGCCTAGCATTTTGTTAGTCTTCTTAAACGTTTCTGCAAGATGTCTGGAAAAGGACTGCATGCATAATTACTGGACTCAAGCAAAATAGGGCTCAGGTGCTAGAAGGGGATGTGGACAAATCTAACACCCTGAACCAATTTGTTAACAGATTTTCCCTCCCACTGCCACTTTCTTCCAATGATCAGTCTCCTCACCCCATCTCTTCTACATCAACAATGTCTACCACATCATCTGGAATGGCCAGTAATGATGCCACCTCTGACCATCAGCATGGGCTGTCCATAAGTGAATATCAAGTAAGGATACAAGTCAGGAAGCTATTCACAGTAAAAGTCACAGCACCACCTGGATTCTTAGGGCCTGTTCTTAAGTTCTTAAGGCCTGTGCTGACAAACTTTGTGGTTTCCTCTGTCACCTGTTCAGTCTCTCCTTAAGGCTCCAGAAAGTGTTGCGGTTGTAAAAAACATTGTGCATTGTTCCTGTTCCAAAGAAGGCCTAATGACTATAGACCAGTGGCACTTACCTCTGACATCATGAGGACCTGAACCTCGACTATATGAGTCCTCTCACATCTTCCACAACTCTATGATGGCCAGTGTGATTTTCTACACTGTGGTATGCTAGGCTGGTAATATCACTTGAAGAGAGGCCCATTGAATCAACAAGCTAATTAAAAGAACAGACACAGTAATGGGAGACATTTTGGACCCCGTAGATGTAGTAGTGAAGCAGAGAATTAACTCAAAAGTGAGTGACACTATAACACAGTAACACCAAGTACTTTCATCCAACAAATTATTTGGCAGATGTATGCCAGGAAATGCTACTGGGGCTCGTTTAAAACCCACTGCAATATGCTATCTATCCAGATATGGATAGTATCAAGTCCACAGTGACTCCTAGATACTTCTTATAAAGGGTACTTTGAAGTTTCAAAGCTCCCATTGTGTATTCAAATGAAATGTTTCTACTTCCTACGTGTAATACCTTACATTTATTTACATTAAATTTCCCCTTTCACACATCTGTCTGTAGTGATTAAAAGATTTTAGATTATCTGACAATTCATCTGCAAACTTAACTAACTTGTTATTCACATTCGTATCAAAATCATTTCTACATATTAAAAGTTGTTGCAGCCCCAGCAATGACCCCTGAGGAACACTACTGTTAATATCACCCAGTTCTGGTGAGGTTCCTTTCATCATAACCATTTCTTTCCTGTGTTTTAGCCAATTCAGTCCACACAATGCACCCTGAGCTCCACCTTCTTTTAGACTGATGTCCAGCTTCCCGTATGGGACCTTAGAAAATACAGGGTGAGTCAAAATCATGTTAACACTAACGGTACTGCTATGTATATACTTATATACAATTTTTGTGGGCAATTTGAGGACAATTTGGTACATGTGTTGAATATATTGGCAAACAGGTTGAGACATTCCTGTAAATTATCTTGCATATATGAAGTATGTTTTGTGAATAAATTGTTTCCACTATTGAAATGTTAACATAATTTTGACTCACCCTGTACTATCTGAAAATCAAGCTAAATAATATCATATGCACAAGTCTGATTATATCCTTTAGTTTCTTAGTCACAGAATTCCAGCGTTTAGAAAAATATGACCTCTCCAATCTGAACGCATGCTGACTATTCACTAAAACTCCTATTCGTGCCATGTGTTGCCCATTCTTTTCCTTATTAATTCCTTCAGTGTGATGCATGTTAGGTTTACTGTCCTGTAGTTACTTAGATCTGTCTGATCAACATTTTCATATATTGGGATAATATTTACTATTTTTGAAGAACAGAAGGTGCGGGAAACAAATGGATGTTAGGATAAAACTGCATATCTTCAATCATTCTGTTTTCGACGCAGTTGCAAGAAGATAAAATGAAAACTGATGTTGCCCTTGCACTCCACTTTTCTACCGATATCCCAAAGACGCAGGTGTTAGGTTGTTTGGCGATTTTCAATTGGCCCCATGTGAATGTGAGCGGGTCCTGTGATTGGTCCGCACCATGCCCAAGGTTAGTTCCAGTCTTGTGTTCATTGATACAAGGATAGTCTACAGTCCACCATGATTATGAAGTGGATTAGGCGGATTTGAGAATAACATGTTATGTTGTACTGCATGGGTGAGCATTTTACAAAAAAATACTTATTTTGCCATTAACAATATTTATCTTTTTACTTATTTTTTTTATTCATTTCACAAATAAAAATAGCTAAGTTGTCCATCCATTCAACACCCTAATTGCTGCCACATGGGAGCAGGAGGCCATTTTCATACCAACCAGAGCAGAGAAAATATTTGCAATGAATATGATGGCAGATTTTCCTAATATAAGGGATTCAGAGTATTTAGAAATTTATTCATAATGGAAAATCCAGATTTTAGAAAAAAATAGCTTTAGTAAATGAATTCATGGAAGCAATATGAAAATAGCAATGCTAGTTCAAAAAATTCTAAACTTGTTTTAATTTGTTTAATGACTTAAACATTTTGAGGACTATAGATGAGAGTGAGCTCCCAAGAAGATAATGAATGACAATGAAGCCAAACAAAAAACAGAAAAGTTGCGTTTTATTAGCAAAAGTAAAAAACACAGTGTAGAGCAGTGGTCTCAAACTCCAGTCCTGGAGGGCCTCTTTTCTTTTCTTAATGAGTGACCTGTATTTGCTGCTAATTAACTTCTTTTAAATTAATTTTATTTGACTTGCTCTTGAAGACTCAGACTCCTCAATTGTTTCTTTTTCCTTAATTAGCTGCCAAACAATAATGAGATAGAAGATGAATCAAAACATGACCAGCCAACTGTGTCCATCACACAATATCTGAAAATAAAGAAAGGTGAAGGTCTCAGGAATTCTGATCTGCTCAGGTCACCAAAACATTTTACCAGCGCTCTTAGAAAAGAGAAAATCAACAATTTTGGAAATATATGCTACGAGCTGTATATACCCGGCGTTGCCCGGGGCAGAAGTAACCTAATCGGTCAAACACTTACATATATACCAAAGTAAACCTAATCGGTCAAACAGTTACATATATAAAAAAACCGAACCTAATCGGACAAACAGCTTCATATATACAGAAGCGAACCTAATCGGACAAACAGCTAATCTATATACATAAGCAAACCTAATTGGTCAAACAGTTACATAAATACAAAAGCAAACCTAATCGATGAAACAGCTTCATATATACAGAAGCGAACCTAATTGGTCAAACAGTTATGCATGTGCAGAATAATTTTACAAAGATTATGCGTGTTAACAATCATTAAAAAGAAAAGATTGAGGAACTCTTCTTCTATATGTGATGAAGCTGGATGAAGCTGACTTGACGAAGACGTAGGTGGCATAGATTGGTTTTTCTAAAACAGAAGAAAAAAATGAGTATCTATTATTATTTTAAATTAGAATGAAAATGAGAACCTTGATTAGAGATAGATTATCCGTATTAAAATATGTGCATGAATAAACTTTTGCTAACTCTCTACCAAAAGTTTATTCATACAAATTGCCATGGGATGGCTTTGTGAAAAAGTAAAAATTAGATAAAAATAAATTGAGAATGCGTACTTCGATTTGACTGAGATTATCTGTAATGATGAAAAAAAAGTTTAGTATGTTTTTTTTTCCATACGGGAAGGATGTAAAATCTTACATAGGCACCCTTCAGCCCGTACTGAAGGGTAGTGTCAGATTCTTACTGACTAAAAAACACCCTTTTTATTTTTTATTTGGTATATATGTAAGTGTTTGACCGATTAGGTTACTTCTGCCCCGGGCAACGCCGGGTATATACAGCTCGTATACATATATATACATATCTACATATACACATGTACATATATATACACACACATACATAAACACACACATAAGACTTACTGAGTGAAACGGGCTTTCATTGACAATCATGTTACGTTATTTTTAAAATGTTTCCTTTTTTTTTCATAACCTCTTTAACACACTACTTCTCCGCTGCGAAGCGCGGGTATTTTGCTAGTATATATATATATATATATATATATATATATACATATACACACATACATGCAGTTTTAATAACACAGAAATCAATATAAACATTAACATCATTATCATATGAGAATATGAAGTAATATATAAGAAGCACATTTCATATAAATATAAATTATTAAACAGTAAAATCTTCTTCTGTAATTTGCTACCGTGGCAATTTGTGTGTCTGTCCAGGATTTTAAATGACCTGTAGCTCGCAAACCGTTGCACCTATACACTTGAAATGTGGTACACATATAGTACGTCACGTCTACTATCCGCTTTATGGGTGATGATTGTTTTAGTCTTTTTATCTTTATTTTATTTTATTGTACAATCAAGTCCTATCTGCGCACAGCAGGGCAGCCGTGGGCGGATGCGTATGGTGTATTCACTCGATGTTATCGTGCATTGCGCTGTCAGTGGTATTTTGATAAAAGAATTTGAACAACATATAAGAAGCGTATAAATTATTAAACAGTAAAACATTAACATTTAAGAAGTAAAGTTACATTAAGTACTACTGCTGTGCCTTCGGGTATACCTCATTTTTTGTTTGCCCATTACATGCTTAAATGTATACATTTTTTGATGCACCTACCCGAGAACACGCGACATATAACCGAGCGTGGGAGAAGCATGGATTTTAAACACGCGTTGAGTTCATCTGCTGGTCTCCCTCGTGAAATAACTGGTAATGTTTGACTAAAATCTACAGCGAGTAAAACGACATTAGCTCCTATTTTTTTTTTTACGATCTCTGAGATGTTGCTTTTTTCGGTTCAAGGCTTCATAAGCTCTTTTATGTTCCATGGTGTACTTATCCCAAACCATCATCTTTGAATGTTGCAAGACTTTCGCCTTGTATGTAGATCGGGGTAATTACATTCATTGCATTCCTAGTCTGAATCACAATGTGATTGTATGGGTGGTTACCTGGCACTGTAGGGTTGCCACCCGTCCTTTAAAATACGGAATCGTGCCGCGTTTGAGAATGAAATTGCGCGTCCCGTTTTGAATCAATACTGGACGGGATTTATCCCGTATTTTTTTTATCATTTTTTTTTTTAAAGCAGCGTCTCATGCAATCATCCCACACGCATTTTATGAAGATGCCTCCTTTCCTACTTTTGATTGGGTAATACTTGATGTCATCGTTAGTTTGATTGGTGTTTTTAACTGTCCAGTGAGTAGGGCGTGTCTTTCAACCGTAAGCAGATTTTTTGCACTGGTATCACTGACCTCGACGACGGCGACGTTATACGTCAAAAATAAATTACGATAAATGACGATTTTAGCGATACTTTATTACGACGGCGGCTACATAGACACGATCAAATAAAAACAAAAACATCAAATAATCATTCTACATTTTCAAAACGTCGAAAAAACGACGGAATGAAAAAAAGGCCCACCCGACGACCCACCCATTCCATTTTTATATATATAGATTGCACAATGAGAGTAGCAACAAGCCATGGAATTAAAAAATGGGTTTAATTAACAACAAGAATCAGAGCCTAATTAAGTAATTGGTTGGAGTCTGAGACGCTAACTTAGTTGGTCTGTTGTTGACTCACTCACTTCACGTTTCATTTCTGTTTGGGTGCCATTTAAGGAAAGAAATGAAGCAAATCAGAGGAATAATGAAGAAATTCAGGGGAATAGATCTTAAAAAAACAAGTCAGTCAAAATGAAAAGAAAAGGAATTAATTAGAAGCAAAAACTGGTCACCAATTAAGAAAAGGGTTAGAATGAAAACCTGCAGCCACTGGGCAAAGAACTCCCGAACCCCCAGGACTGGTATATGAGTAGCACTGCTGTAGGGTAATCACAGAACAAGTAAGACAAGTACAAAAACGAAACTATATAGCCTCTGTAGGCCTTCATAAACATAACAATGGCTACCTTTCTGTCACATGTGGTGGCTAACCCACTTGTCACCATACTACAAACCCTCCTGTACCTTTTTCTCTCAATGCTCTGGCCTCTGTACCTTGCACCAGTCAATGCCATGCCTCTTGCTATACTCATGGTCTAAATACTTTTAATCCCTGGCCAGTGGCTTCTTCTACTTTCAGTTAAGAAATGTTCTCTGAACATAAGAAATTTGACGTCAATCTTCACTATTCACCTGAATCAACTTACTTAATCTGCCTGTGCACCAGTTGTAAAATAAATAAATAAAAATAAATTTTTGTACAGTAGGATGTTCAATATAGAAAGAAACTATAAATTGATTAAAAAAGTAAAATAAAGCCAACACTGCTGCTCCATTTGGACATTTAATCAAAATTCTCCAGGTAGCCCATCCACTTTAAAACATAGCTTCATGTACAACGTAACAGGCGTCTTAGTTGCAGTCTTCCGGACTGGATGACTCTTAAGTCATTAGTCATCATCTTCTGATGGCCTGTACCTATTTCAGTGCACTCTTGAAGTTTTTACTTCTGGGACACTCCCTATAGACATTTGTCCTTGTGTTCCCAGTAGTGGTCAAGAAATAGCTTTAGACTGATTATGGGATGTGCTATCTATTTAAACAAAGCAAATTACTTCCCACCATGCTTCGTGATTTCTCCAGTCCATCACTGCCTCAGACAAAACCGTTTTTTGGTAAACAAATCAGATATTTTGCATTCTCCATTTGTGTGCAGCCTCCATTAAACTAATAACTGTATGATTCAAATATTAAAACCAAGGCCTCTTTATTAATGCCCCGGAAAGAATCTTTACAGTACAAGTGGTCACAGTAACTCAAGTGTGTGCAAAAGCAATAGCATATGTGACAGTGACATTTACTAATATTTACCACAAATGCATTGTACTATAATCTCCATAGTCTCAGATATGAAGTGCAAATTATAGCTATGAGAAGCCTTCTGGAGAAAAAAGGCCCTGACACATTTGGTATGACATAGAAATTCAGTGATGAAGCATCCAGTCACAGTGGTCTAACATACAGTAGCTCTGGATTCATCCTTCTCAAGATGAAGATGGACACAACACGCACAATGCAAAAGCCTCCACATGCCATGCAGTGGATTTAGAAAGTATTCAAGCCCCTTCATTTTTTTTCACATTTTGGTATGTTGCAGCCTTATGCATAAAATCATTTAAATTAATTTCTTCCCACTTCAAGCAACATTCAATACCCCAGAATGACAAACTGAAAACAGGATTTTAGAAATTTTTACTAATTTATTAAAAACATAAAATTGAAATATCACACTGAAGCAAAGATTCAGACTATTTGTTATCACACTTGAAATTTGGCTTAGGTGCATCCCATTCTATTGATCATCATTGAGACATTTCTACACCTTAATATGGTGTCCATCTGTACTCAGTTCAATTGATAGCATCTGTCTACAGAAGGTCCCACAGCTGAGAGTGTGAATCACAGAAAGAAAATGAGCTATGTGGTCAAAGGAATTGCCTGAAGGGCCTAAAGACAGGATTGTGTGGAAACACAAATTTCGGGAAGAGTACAAAAACAATTCTGCAGAACTGAAGGTTCCCAAGAGCACCGCTGTCTTCAAAATTCTTAAACAGAAGACGTTTGGACCAACCATGACTCTTCTTAGAGCTGGCGGCCTGGCCAAACTGAACAATTATGGGCAAAAGGCCACGAATAGAGAGGTGACCAAGAAAATCATTGTCACTCTGGCTGAGCTCCAGAGAACCTGTGTGGATATGAGAAAAACTTGCAGAAGGACAACCATCACTGCAAAACTCCATCGATTTGGGCTTTATGACAACAGTATGGCCAGAGAGCCTCTCTCCTCAGTAAAAGACATATGGAAGCCTGCTTTGACTTCGCAAAAAAGCACCTAAAAGGTTTTCTGACTTTGAGAAAAAATATTCTCTGGTCTGATGAAATCAAGATTAGCACCATGTCTGGAGGAAACCAGGCATGGCTCATCACCTATGCCTTATCATTCCAACAATAAAGCATTGTGGTGGCAGCATCATACTAAGGTACTGGGAGACTAGACAGAGTTGAGGTAAACCTGAAAGATATTCTTAATGAAAACTTGCTCCAGAGCACAATGGACCTCAGACTGGGCCAGAGGTTCACCATCCAAAAGGACAAGGACCCAGAGCGCAAAGCAAAGACTCCACACAAGTGGCTTAGGGACAATTCTGGGAATGTCCTTGAGCTGCCCTGCCACATCCTAGACTTGAACCCCATCTCTGGAGAGACCTGAAAATAGCTGTCCAATCGACTTCACAGAACTTGAAAGGATCAGCAAAGGAGAACTGCAGGGAAGTCCCCAAAGCTAGATGTTTGAAACTTGTCACAAACTCCAGGCTGTAATTGATGTCAAAGGGGCTTTGGCTAAATGTTAAGTAAAGCGCCTGATTAATTGTGTCAAAGTGTTATTCTGGTTTATTTTTTTTTTAATAAATTTGCAAAAATTCCTAAAATCCTGTTTTCACTTTGTCATTCTGGGTTATTACATATTGCTTTATGAGAAAAAAAAATAATTTAAATGATTTAAGCACAAGGATGCAAAACAGCAAAATGTGAAAAAGTGAAGGGGTCTGAATACTGAATCCACAGTATACTTTTGTTTGAACACGCATGACCACACCTGCCACACCTTCACTAGTGTCAGAGTTTCCCTGCTAGCTACTTATAATCAAAATTATGCTTTATTTAAAAAAAACATAAGATCAGTATATCAAGCCAATAGCCAATAGCCAATAGCTAATCTGTCCTCATATCTCATGCAGATTTTTCTTAAAGGTTGTCAAGGTTTCTGCTTCAACTACATGTCTCTGTAGTTTCACAACTCTTTGTGTAAAGAAGTGTTTCTTGGCTTCAAAATCTTCTTATTTTCCACTGATGCCCTCGAGTATGTGATTCACCTTAAGCTGAAAGAATGTTGCTGGATCTACTTTATCAATGCTTTTGAGAATTTTAAATACCTGGATTAGGTTCCCATGCCGTCTTCCCTGCTTGAGTCAATGATGAGACAAAAGAGTCGCAAAAAGGTTTGGGGCAGCCACCCGTATATATTTTTCCTGGCTGCAAAACTGTTGGATAAAGAGTACATATGTGTACAGATTTGAGTCCAAAACAGAACTGACTTGATGAGGCAAAGATGGTGGTTTTAAGGGAGAGTAGAGGATGTGAGGTCATCAGGGCCAGAAGTGGAAGTGAGGTCATCAAGGCCGGAATCGGAAATGAAGTCATTGAGAGCAGGCAGAATTTCCCATAATCGGTCTGCAGTGGAAAGAGAGAAAGGATCAGTACACTCCGCCACCCCCTAGTCTGGTGTGGAATTACCCTCATTCAGGCCCTTTAGCTACCTCCCATGCACATGTGTGTGACACAGGTTTAATTTTTATTCAGTCTGTCAGAGCACACGTATTTAAGTCCTGGGGTGCACTTGGATGCTCTCCTTTGCACAGCTTCAGGTGCTGCTGTGTATTTCTTGTATCGTGGTGACCAGAACTGCACACAATACTCAAGTGTTACGAGTGCATTATAAAGTTTGAGCATAATCTTCCTTGACTTGAATTCAACAGTTTTTATAAAACAGTATAACCTAATATTTTAATTACCTTTCTATTTGCTTCACTATATTGCTTAATCAATGAAAATTTTGTGTCAACAGAAACCCTTAAATCCTTTTCAGTGGTTGCTTTCTGTATGAAAGAGTCTCCCATCTTGTATTTATAATTGATGTTCATTTTGCCCACTTGTAGCACTTTGCACTTTTCTACTTTAAACTGCATTTTCCAGTTGTTTTTCCAGTTCTGAAGGTTGTCCAGGTCATTTTGAATTCTTTCTGCCGCCTCCTTATTGTCTGCCAGCTTTCCAATTTTAGAGTCATCTGAGATTTTCATGAAGTTTGCTAACTATACTAGAATCAATATCATTAATATAACTCAGAAAGAGCAATGGTCCAATGACATACCCCAGAGGGACATGTTGAGAACATGCAACCAGACTGAATTGGCACCTATAAACAGTGATCATTAAATATATTTAACCGTGATGGATGTTTATAGCCCCTCCTCGAGCCGCCATCTTATCGTGGTGGAGGGGTTTGTGTGTCCCAATGATCCTAGGAACTCTGTTGTCGGGGGCTTTATGCCCCTGGTAGGGTCACCCACAGCAAACTGGTCCTAGTTGAGGAATGTGACAAAGAGCGGTTCAGAAAACCTCCTATGATGCATACAAACCTTGGATGGCGTTTTCCCTCGCCCGGACACGAGTCACCATGGCCCCCCTCTGGAGGGGGTGAACACCTGGTGGCCCGGCCTGCACCCATGGGGCTCGGCCGGGCACAGCCCGAAGAGGCAATGTGGATCCCCCTTCCTATGGGCTTACCACCTGTAGGAGGGGCCAAGGAGGTCGGGTGCAGTGTGAGTCGGGTGGTGGCTGAAGGCGGGGACCTTGGCGGTATGATCTTCGGCTACAGAAGCTGGCTCTTGGACGTGGAATGTCACCTCTCTGAAGGGGAAGGAGCCTGAGCTAGTGCGTGAGGTTGAAAGGTTCTGGCTAGATATAGTTGGGCTCACCTCAACTCACAGCGTGGACTCTGGAACCAGTCTCCTTGAGAGGGGCTGCATTCTCTACCACTCTGGAGTTGCCCCTGGTGTAAGGCATGAGTGGGAATGGGCATACTTATTGCCCCCCGACTTGGAGCCTGTTCATTGGGGTTCACCCCGGTAGACGAGAGGGTAGCCTCCCTCCGCCTTCAGGTTGGGGGACGGGTCCTAACTGTTATTTGTTTGTATGCGCTGAACAGCAGTTTGGAATACCCACCCGTTTTGGAGTCCCTGGAGGGGGTGCTAGAGGGCGCACCTGCTGGGGACTCCCTCGTTCTGCTGGGGGACTTCAATGCTCACGTGGGCAATGACAGTGAGACCTGGAAGGGCATGATTGGGAGGAATGGCCCCCCCGATCTGAACCCGAGTAGTGTTTTGTTATTGGACTTCTGTGCTCGTCACGGATTGTCCATAACGAACACCATGTTCAGGCATACAATACAATACAGCTTATTTTTGTATAGCCCAAAATCACACAGAAAGTGCCGCAATGGGCTTTAACAGGCCCTGCCTCTTGACAGCCCCCCAGCCTTGACTCTCTAAGAAGACAAGGAAAAACTCCCAAAAAAACCTAGTAGGGAAAAATGGAAGAAACCTTGGGAAAGGCAGTTCAAAGAGAGACCCCTTTCCAGGTAGATTGGGCGTGCAGTGGGTGTCAAAAGAAGGGGGTCAATACAATACAATACAGTACAGTACACAGAACAATTTCTCAATATAGTAAGAAATAAAAAATATAAATTTTAGAAGTACAGAGCAGAATTTAACAGTAGATGATATATCCCATAATAAGATTTGTATTTGTATAGAGTCCTGGAGACCTCATCCTTCAAGCTGCCTCCCCCATTTGGCCATTCCACAGCTGAAACAGTGCTGGGCCAGCCAATCCGATGAAAGGACCCCTCTTTCCCATGATTCCTGCGATCCTCCATCTGGGATGACTTTTCCTTAGGCAGGCAAAACAACTTGGCAGGTGGGCCATGGCACCAAGTGCTACATTTGAGTACCGAGAAGAAAAACAGAATAAGTGAGGGTTAGTATACAATTATAACTGTCATGTTACTTATGTTTAAGTGCTAATGACTAACAACAGAGATGCAGTCTGTACAGTTAATCAGCAGCTCTAGTCAGGATATGCTAAACTGAAGTAGTGAGTCTTCAGTCGGGATTTAAAAGCTGAGACCGAAGGGGCATCTCTTATAGTAGCAGGCAGACCATTCCACAGTTTAGGGGCCCTGTAAATAAAAGCTCGACCTCCCACTGTTATTTTATTAATCCTTGGAATCATAAGCAGACCGGCATCTTGAGATCTTAATGTGCGCTCTGGTTTGTAAGTCATGATAAGTTCAGGCAAGTAAGCCGGACCTCGACCATTTAATGATTTATATGTTAAAAGAAGGATTTTGAAATCTGCCCTAAACTTAACCGGGAGCCAGTGTAAGGATTTAAGAACTGGAGTTATGTGTTCGTATTTTCTTGTTCTTGTAATAATTCTCGCAGCCGCATTTTGGATTAACTGGAGGCTGTATAAAGAACAGTTTGAACATCCAGTGAACACCGCATTGCAGTAGTCAATCCTACTAGAGATAAATGCATGAATTAGTTTCTCAGAATCCTGTTTATTTAAAAAGCGCCTTAATTTCCTAACATTTTTAAGATGGAAGAAACATGTTTTGGACAACTTTGTAATATGCGCTTTAAATGACATGCTAGAGTCAAAGATAACTCCCAGATTGCGGGCTGATTCAGTAAAATTGACTGGGATTCCCATTGAGTTAAATGATGACAAAATATTATTGTGATCAGCATCATTCCTTCCAACAATTAACATCTCTGTTTTATCTGTATTTAAAGACAAGTAGTTCTCATTCATCCACTCCTTTAATTCACTAACACAACTAATTAAAGACCACATTGGAGAAACTTCATTTGATTTAAATGAAAGGTATAACTGGGTGTCATCTGCATACGAGTGAAAATTAACATTATGTTTCCTAATGAGAGATCCCAGTGGAAGCATGTAAAGTGAAAACAGTAAAGGTCCCAGTACTGAGCCCTGCGGGACACCATATTGAACTTCTGTGTATAATGATGGAGTACTGTCAGCACATTTCTGTACATATTGGAATCGATTTGATAAGTAAGAACTAAACCAAGCGAGCACGGTGCCTGTAAGCCCAACATCATTTTCTAGCCTGTGCAGTAAAATAGAATGGTCGATGGTGTCAAATGCTGCACTTAAGTCCAACAACATAATTACAGTTGAGTTTCCTTCATCAGAGGATATCAGAATGTCATTTACAACCCGTGTTAGTGCCGTTTCTGTACTATGACCAGTGCGAAAACCAGACTGGAATTTCTCAAATAAATTGTAATGCGTAAGGTGTGTCTGAAGCTGACTGGCGACTACTTTTTCTAGTATTTTAGAGAGAAACGGTAAATTTGAAATAGGCCTATAATTATTTAGTATATGTGGGTCAAGGTCTGACTTTTTAAGTAATGGTTTAATGACTGACACTTTTAGTGCATCTGGTACTGTGCCATGCAATAATGAACTATTGATAATGTTTAGGATAGGCGCTGCAAGAACATCCATTGCACTTTTTACTAGTTTTGTTGGCACTGGATCTAGGGAACAAGTAGTGGGCTTCATTTTAGAAATTAAACTTAAGACTTCCTGCTCAGTTACAGGATTAAAATTACTAAAGTGCTGAGTGCAATGTGAGACAGGGTCTGCTAAGCTAATATTTGGTTTGTACAGTGATGCAGAGATCTGGGATCTTATATTTTTAATTTTCTCATTGAAGAAGTTAATAAAGTCTGTACTGCTAATGTCTGTTGGTATTTTGCACTGTTGATCTGAATTTCCATTTGTTAATTTAGCCACTGTTCTAAACAGTGCCCGAGGATTTTTATTATTGCTATCTATTAATGTAGAATAATATTCTGACCGAGCTTTAAAGAGGGCTTTTTTATATTTATTAACACTCTCTGTCCATGCAATTTGAAAGACCTGTAGCTTTGTTGTTCTCCATCTGCGTTCCAGTTTTCGACACTCTAATTTAAGAGCTTGAGTGTTTTCATTAAACCAGGGAGAGTTTCTATGTGCTTTGATCACTTTTGTTTTAAGGGGAGCCACTGTGTCCAGAGCATCTCTCAAGGTCACATTATAATGTGATGTTAGCTCATCTAAATTGTTTTCTGTGTTTACATTTGATGTTAACTGATCTAAATGGTTTTCCACAATTACACTCGACTTACTCAAAGTATCTATACATTTTGAAGCAGAATTACAATCTAGATATCACACTGTCTTTGTTTTAATCTGGGAGTGTGTTGGCAAGGGCAGGACCAAATCAAATGTAATTAAGTAGTGATCAGAAATAACTTCATTTAATGGAGTAATAATTAAATTTTGAATTTCAACTTTGTAAGTTATAATTAAATCTAATGTGTGGTTATGATTATGAGTTGGACCTTTGACATTCTGACAAAATCCTACTGAATTTAACAAATAAGTAAAACATTTGCTAAAAGTGTCAGTTTCCACATCAATGTGTACATTAAAATCTCCCATCAGTACTACGTGATCATAATTTATAGCCAAGTCAGATAAAAGGTTACTAAATTCAGACATGAACAATGAATACGGCCCTGGTGGTCTATAGACTAGCACTATAATTGTGTTGGAATCTGTTTTAATATTTAAAATGAATGCTTCAAAGGATGTAAAGTTACCTAAATTTTTAGAAGTGATTTGCATTTTGTTACAATGAATTATTCCAAGGCCCCCTCCTCGACCTGAATCTCTAGACTTATGAAGGAACGAGTATCCATCTGGTGACGCCTCAGCTAGGGGTACAGTGTCACATTTACTAAGCCAGGTTTCAGTGAGAAGACACAGATCAGATTTTGTACTTAATATAATATCATTTACCAAAACAGCTTTAGTGCCAAGAGAGCAAATGTTCAATAAGCAGCATTTAAAACTGTATGCTTCTTTCTGAATTGGTGATATACTTTTTGTTTTAATTTGTAGTAAATTTCTATTACAGATGCCCCTGGTGGAGGCATAGGGGTGTCCATATGTGCACCTGGCACCAGGACACCCTAGGCCTCAGTTCGATGATCGACTTCGTGGTCGTGTTCTGGACACTCGGGCGAAGAGAGAGGCGGAGCTGTCAACTGATCACATCCTGGTGATGAGTTGGCTTCTTTGGTGGGGGAAGATGCCGGTCAGGCCTGGTAGGTCCAAACATATTGGGAGGGTCTGCTGGGAACGTCTGGCAGAGTCCCCTGTCAGAAGTACTGTAGCTTCAACTCCCACATCCGGCAGAACTTCGACCACGTCCCGAGGGAGGTGGGGGACATTGAGCCTGAATGGGCCATGTTCCGTACCTCTATTGTTGAGGCGGCTGACCGGAGCTGTGGCCGTAAGGTGGTCGGTGCCTGTCATGGTGGCAATCCCTGAACCCGTTGGTGGACACAGACGGTGAGGGATGCCGTCAAGCTGAAGAAAGAGTCCTACAGGACCCTTTTGTCCTGTGGGACTCCAGAGGCGGCTAACAGGTACCGGCAGGCCAAGCGGAATACGGCTTCAGTGGCTGCTGAGGCAAAAACTCGGCCGTGGGAGGAGTTTGGGGAGGCCATGGAGAATGACTTCCGGACGGCTTCGAGGAGAGTCTGGTCCATAATCCGGTGTCTCAGGAGGGGGAAGCGGTGCAGTGTCAACACTGTTTATGGTGGGGATGGTGCGCTGCTGACCTCGAATTGGGACGTTGTGGGTTGATGGGGGGAGTACTTTGAAGACCTCCTCAATCCCACTAACATGTCTTCCAATGAGGAAGCAGAACCTAGGGGACTTGGAGATGGGCTCCCCCATCTCTGGGACTGAGGTCACTGAGGTGGTAAAAAAACTCCCTGGTGGCAGGGCCCCAGGGATGGACGAGATACGCCCGGAGTTTCTCAAGGCTCTGGATGTTGTAGGACTGTCTTGGTTGACACACCTCTGCAACATCGCATGGACATTGGGGACAGTGCCTCTGGATTGGCAGACCAGGGTGGTGGTCCCCCTCTTTAAGAAGGGGGACCGAAGGGTGTGTTCCAACTACAGAGGGATCACACTCCTCAGTCTCCCTGGAAAAGTCTAATTGCGGGTCCTGGAGAGGAGGGTCCGTCAGACAGTCAAATCTCGGATTCAGAAGGAACAGTGTGGTTTTCATCCTAGTCGTGGAACAGTGGACCTGCTCTACACCTTTGGCAGAGTCCTGGAGGGTGCATGGGAGTTTGCCCAACCAGTCTACATGTGTTTTGTAGACTTGGAAAAGACATTTGACCGTGTCCCTCGGAGAATCCTGTGGGGGGTGCTCTGGGAGTATGGGGTACCAGACCCCCTGATAAGGGCTGTTCGGTCCCTTTACAACCAGTGTCAGAGCTTGGTCCGCATTACCGGCAGTAAGTTGAACCCGTGTCCGGTGAGATGTGGACTCCGCCAGGGCTGCCCATTGTCACCGATTCTGTTCACAACTTTTATGGACAGAATTTCTAGGCGCAGCCAGGGCGTTGAGGGGGTCTGGTTTGGTGGGCTCAGGACTGGGTCACTGCTTTTTGCAGATGTTGTTGTCCTGTTTGCTTCTTCAGGCCGTGATCTTCAGCTCTCCCTGGATCAGTTCGCAGCTGAGTGTGAAGTGGCTGAGATGGGAATCAGCACCTCCAAATCCGAGACCATGGTTCTCAGACGGAAAAGGGTGGAGTGCCCTCTCAGGATTGGGAGCAAGATCCTGCCTCAAGTGGAGGAGTTCAAGTGTCTTGGGGTCTTGTTCACAAGTAAGGGAAGAATAGAGCGGGAGATCGACAGGCGGATCGGTGCGGCATCCGCAGTGATGTGGGCTCTGCATTGGTCTGTCATGGTGAAAAAGGAGCTGAGCCAAAAGGCAAAGCTCTCAATTTACCAGTTGATCTATGTTCCTACCCTCACCTATGACCGAAAGAATGAGATCGCGAATACAAGTGGCTGAAATGAGTTTCCTCCTCAGGGTGTCTGGGCTTTCCCTTAAAGATAGGGTGAGAAACTCGGTCATCCAGGAGGAGCTCAGAGTAGAGCCACTGCTCCTCCGCATCGAGAGGAGTCAGATGAAGTGGCTCGGGCATCTGATCAGGATGCCTTCTGGACACCTCCCTGGTGAGGTGTTCCGGGCACGTCAAACCAGAAGGAGGCCCCGGGGAAGACCCAGGACACGCTGGAGGGACTATGTCACTTGGCTGGCCTTGGAATGCCTTGGACTTCCCCGGGAAGATCTAGTAGAAGTAGTCAGGAAGAGGGAAGTCTGGGCATCTCTGCTCAAGCTGCTGCCCCCGCGACCTGATCTCGGATAATCAGAAGAGAATGGAAGGATGGATGGATGGATGGATGGATGGATGGATGGATGGATGGATGGATGGATGTTTATAGGTTTAAAGGGCCATTACTGCCACATGTGCAGAGTAAAGTTAAATTCTCGCTTGCATGTTGTTTTATGTCTCATTACCAATGTTGCCAGGATGGTCCCATAGCAGACAATCCTGAACTCCTTTTAACAGGTGGGAATATATAAATATCTCTATTATAAAAAAAATCTTGGGACGAGATGAGACTTTTTTCCTGCAACAAGATGTGATCTTTTGAAGAGAGACAGAGAGACATTTTCACGTCCCGTGAGACAGTCAAGTCATGTCATACTTTCAACATTTGGAAACAAGTCCTGTGAGACGGTGACTTTTGCAAGTCATGCTCTACTTACAACCATTTTCAAACAAGACCATGGTTATCTAACCTCTCCGTTGTTGTAATGCTTTTGGCTGACACACTTCCTGAGCTCTCAGCTCTTAAAAAATTTTGATGCCAAGAGATTTAACCACGGCCGGGGCCGGATAAAGACAAAGTAGAACGTTGTAAAGAATTCAAAAATGTTGGCGCGATACACGTGCAGAGCAGGTTAGAGATAATGGAAGTAAGAAAATTCGAAAGTCTCAAAAAATGATAGTAAAGATCACATTAGTGCAAACAAATGGAAAATATTACTCAGTGAAATAACGGAACAGTAAAAATAGTGTTTGAGGATGTCTGGGGGAGAAGAGAGACAAGGCAGTGAGACAAAAGGACAGCTGCTATACAGGCTTTTAAAGGTTTGAAGTGCCGCACGAAATGCAGATCACGCAGCACGACAGCAGCAGCAGCAAGCCAGCAGCTGATCGAGCAAAGAGGAGGTAAAAAAAGCAACTATTATTTGTTTCCCATTGTATCACCATTTAAGAGGGGCTTCGGAGGAGTGACCACGTCACTTCACAACGGGGGGGAAGGAGTTGGCGAGCAAAGCGAGCAGGGTACAAAGCCCCCTAGTATATAAATATATATATATATATATATATATATATATATATATATATATATATATATATATATATATATATAATATATGACTGCGGTGAGTTGGCACCCTGCCCAGGATTGGTTCCTGCCTTTTGCCCTGTGTTGGCTGGGATTGGCCCCAGCAGACCCCCATGACCCTGTGTTCGGATTCAGCGGGTTGGAAAATGGATGGATTATATATGGCTGCGGTTGGCTGGCGCCCTGCCCGGGGTTTGTTTCCTGCCTTGCACCCTGTGTTGGCTGGGATTGGCTCCAGCAGACCCCCATAACCATGTAGTTAGGATATAGAGGGTTGGATAATGGATGGATGGATATTATATATGATTTAAGGAAAAAAAGAGCAATTGCAGGAAAGTCCATGTAGCATGAAGGGCACATGACACAGAAAAACTGATCATAATATCTTAAAAGAATGAACAGACTGGGCTGTGAGTTTAAGTAGATGCAATTTTCACACTGAAACCCTCTGTTCAACATTTGCAGGCATTTTGATTACACTGTTAGTTCTTCGAAGTCGAAATCATGTAATTAAGATGCCATATAAATTTTCCACACTGTAAAGCTGTTTGATGTCCCTTCCATTAAGAAGTGTGGTGTAGTGACTAATGCACTAGAAGTTTACCAATTCCATTCCTGACTCTGACTCAGTGTGTAAACTTAAGCAAGTCACTTGACCTGCCTGTGCACTAACTCTAAAATCCTCTGTAAATGGTTGCAACAGATTCTGACCTTGTAGGTAACCCTGAATAAAGGTGTCATATGGTGAAAGTGTGCCATTTACATCACCTCCAGCAGGCATAAATGGAAGCTCTTCAGACAGTCAGTTAATAGAGTCCTGAAGTAGTGGCAACAATAAACATGAGTGATAATAAATCAGTAACAGTTTAGGATAGGGGCTACCCAGGTGCATCTACAGTACATGTAAGATAAGTTTAAGATAGGCTTTGTTTTTATCTTAGTAAGACTTACAAAATATCAATAGAAACACTACCTATGACACATCTATTAGTCACTGCATGCTGTGTAACAAGATCTTAACAAAGTCTTTCTTTGAAATAAAATTTTAATAGCTGCCTGAACAATTAATACAAAGGAGGAGATATGATTATAAATGTCAAAGTTAAAGTCCACCTTGTGGAAAGCATTGCAATTGCAGCTTGACTTTCTTCACTCTTACATTACGTTAATTTGGATGAAGTGTCAATGATGGGAATGTATAATTCATATTTCTTTATTTGGTGCCCTGACAGTTTAAGTGACTTGCTTCCTGTTGATGAAGGTCACACTGGTAGTGGCCTCCTTCAGAAAAGCTCTCAGACCCCTTCGTTTTCTGCACACTTTATTGTATTGTACATTTAATTTTAAATTGACCAATCTGACATTTTACACATTATTTTACACTCAATAACAATAACAAAGTGTAAACATGTTTTCAGAAAAGTCTGCAAATTTATTAAAAATCAAAAACTGAAATCTCTTGTTTGTATATACATTTGGTACTTTGGAGAAGCCTCTTTGGTAGCAATTACAACTTTGGTCTTCTTCTTGGATGAGTCTTTATAAGCTTTGCACACCCGGATTTGGGATGTTTTTTACCCATTCTCCCTGGCAGATCCTCTCAAGCTCTATTAAACTGCTGTATTCCAGGGGTCCCCAACTCCGGTCCTGAAGGGCCCCAGTGGCGGCAGGTTTCATTCCAACCATTTCTCAATTAGAGACCTGTTTTTGCTACAAATTAACTTCTTTTGATTTAGTTTTATTTGAACCGTTTTTTGAGATTTGTTCCCCTGAATTTCTTCATAATTCCTCTGCATTGCTTCATTTCTTTCCTTAAATGGCACCCAAACAGAAATGAAATCTGAAGTGAGTGAGCCAAAAGAAGACCAACTAAGTCAGGGCCACAAAATCCAATCATTTTCATTCCAACCAGTTGCTTAATTTGTTGCTGATTGTTGTTGTTAATTAAACTCATTCTTTAATTCCATGGCTTGTTGCTGCTCTCATTATGTAATAGCATACTTTTCTGAATTTGTTGATTTTCTCTTTTCTAAGAGCAACGTTAAAATGTTTTGTGGACCTGAGCAGATCAGCATTCCTGAGACCTTCACCTTTCTTAATTTGCAGATATTGTATGATGGACACACTTTGCTGGTCATGTTTTGGCTCATTTGGTATCTCATTTTTGTTAAGAAACAATTAAGGCAGCTGAGTCTTCAAGAGCAAGTCAAATAAAAGTAATTCAAAAGAAGTTATTTAGCAGCAAAAACAGGTCACTTATTAAGAAAAGGGTTAGAATGAAAACCTGCAACCACTGCGGCCCTCCAGGAAAGGAGTTGGTGACCCCTGCTCTAGTCTGAGGTCCCATGCACTCTGTAGCAGTTTTTTTTTTGCCTAGTATTTCGTTGTGTTTATTATACCCTCGATTCTGACCAGTCTCCCTGTGCTTGCCACTGAGAAGCACCCCTACAGCATGATGCGACCAACTATAAGTAGACTGTCATATGCACCTGATTCATGGAGCACTACTGAGATGGTCATCCTTCCAAAATGTTCTCCCATCTCAGCAGATTACTTTTGAAGCTCTGTTTGAATGACCACTGGGTTCTTGGTCACTTCCCTGACTAAGACCCTTCATGCCTGCTTACTCAGTTTGGCCTGATCGCTAACCCTAGGAAGAGTCCGGATGGTTTCAAACATCTTCCATTTCACAATAATTGTGCTCCTGGAAACACTCAAAGCTTTAAAAACTGTATTCTACCCTTGTCCTGATCTATGACTCACCACAATTAGAGAGTTGTTTGGATTTCATGGCTTGCGTTTTGTCGTGACATGCAGTGTGAATGGTGGGAACAGAGGTGTGTGCCTTTTTAAATGAGGTCCAATCGGTTCAGCTTGCCACAGGTGGACTCCAGTCAAGTTCTACACACATCTCAATGGTTATTTAAGCAAATAGGATGTATCTGACCGCAGTTTGGAGTACCACATCGCAGCAAGGGGTCTGAATGCTTACATAAATGAGAGATTTCAGTTTTTGATTTTTAATAAATTTGTACGCCTTTCTGACAACATGTTTTAACTTTGTCATTATGACTTATTGAGTGTATATCAATGGGGAAACATGTCCAACTTTTCCTTTAAAAATAAAATCTACAAAACAATAAAGTGTGCAGAAAGTCTGAACACTTTGTGAATCCGCTGTGTCATTTTGCTCATAACAAACAGCAGTCAGTGTATCGGCCATATTGCATCAGCTGTTTTTTCCCACCAGAATCAGAGAGTCTTTCAAAGTCTGTGGCTTCATCATTACATAGGGGTTCAGATAAAGAATTCATGTTCCCAAAACTATCTGACCTTTTAAATCTGCTAATGAAAATCTTGTTTCAGTTGCTTAGTGAAAAATCTTTCTCTTTAGCCCTCTGTTATGAGCATTTCTTGAATTTTAAAACAACACAAATATTATTCAATATGTAATTTTAGAAGCAATAAAGTTAGCATCCATTCAGCCGTCTAGTCACTCAGTTATTTGAACCTGTTTTGGCAGATTTTGATGTGCAGATACTCTTAAAAATAAAGGTGCCAGAGCAGTTTGGTTCCCCAAAGACCCCTCCACATGATATTTCCAGGATGAACCTTTCTTTATTTAGATCCGTAACAGGCTCCTTATAGTAAATGGCCATGAATAGATGGTAACACATTTGTGAAATATCATTGGGTTTACGATTTTATGCATACAAGAACATAGGATAAGGGTCCAGGTTTTCTGCTCTGTTACTGTTAGTGTCCTGCTAGGTAGTCTACTTAACATGAAAGATTTCAGCTTTTTTTCTACATATTAGGAAGTTTTTCAAAACACAAAGAACCAACGTCATATGCAGAGAACTCTTCCTAGAATGAAGTGGTGCTTTGTCAAGCAGTAGTTCCACGAGACACCACAAGACCAAGTAAAGAACCATAAAATGCCATTATAGAACCAAACAGTGGAGGAATTAAACATGGACAGAGCACCAGTCCATCACAGGAAACTTTATGAGCACCAATAAACCCACTCATGATAAGAACACTCAGAATCAAGCATGTGTATATCTCTCTATATATAAAATCCAACATCTGTCTGTCTGTCTGCTTTTCACGAGAGAACTACTTAATGGATTTAGATCAGGTTTTTTTCTAGAATTTGCTTGAACATTCTGGTTGATTTTACGACTCCTCTCATCATGCTAAGTATGATAGTTCCATTGCGGTACCAATTTATTTGCGTGAATCCGAGAGAGACGCAGCGGGCCGAGGGGAGGGGGGCGGGGCCCTCTTCACTCACGCTCCAGCCTCGGGGAGTTCCTTACCAACGCTTAACTAGCGAACGAGAGAACTATACTTTTTTTCTAGAATTTGCATGAACATTCTGGTTGATTTTACGACTCCTGTCATTCTGCTAAGTATCATAGTTACATTGCGGTACTGATTTATTTGCGCGCATCCAAGACAGAGGCTGCGGGCCTAAGGGAAGGGGGAAGTGTGACGTCAGGAGTGGGAAGTCGGTCTACTTCTGTGTTGTGGAGTGTACCTTGCCTCCGCTTAGCTAGCAACACCTTTTTGTTTATTGATTTTTAAAGTTTGTCCTGTTTCATTACTACGCCGGGGTGGAGCCACAGGGGGCAGCTAGTTAAGAATATAAGCAGAAACTGGAGTTAACTGAGATATAAAGAGAAAGGTTAAATGACACACAGACCAAGACCCAAATATGCATTGACCGCTGGCCCCTGGAACATTGAGGCAGCAGTGCTAATCAGTGAGTTTAATCTGTGTTCACTGTCTTATTGTATACACGGAATGTTTCTATTTAAAACTAACCTGATATTTAAAAAACAATCTAATAAACTTAATCCAAGTATTATATATTTTAAAAAGAGATATTTCATCTAGACCAAATGCTTTTATTTACTTTCTCTGAAAGTAGATTTATTTGTCTCAGAATGAGACAAAATATTTTAGTGAGCTCAAAATTTCGACTCTACGTTTGCAATGCATTCCCACATTTCCAGACATTCTTGATCGCTATTTGTGTGTGTTTGTGTGTGTGTGGTTCATAAAACTCATGACTGGATCAACTGATTGGCATTAAATCTGGCATGTTTAACAATTCCAAAATGCTAAAACTGCACTGATTTTTTGCAGAAAACTGGTACACAGAAACTTCTGTTTTACCAAATATAATATCTAGTTTTGAAGCAAAAATTACCTTAAATCTTCCTTTTTGAAAAAAGTTTTGAAAATTAAAATGTCATTAAATTTCTCAAAATATTTCTGTTGCCACATTCTTCCAGACTGTCATCATTATACTGTAGACAGATGTTTGGTTTTTCAGAGACAATCATGTCAGGTCATTTTCAAACCCACTTAATGTAGACTAGGGTCATGGGTGGCTGCAGCTTATCCAGGCTAGCATAGGGCACACAGAAAGAACAAAGCACTGGACAGGGCACCAGTCCATCGCAGGGCAAACACACACCCTTCAAATGAAAATACTTTCAATGCCACGGTTCTCAGATTTTGCACAGTCTTTAGATGGTCTTGGACTATAGCACTGCATTGGACTGAATGACTGTTATACTGTTGATGACCACATTCATTCACCGCTCCATTATATTGTTTATAGCTACAGATAGAGAGAGTCTTTACCTATCTCAGCAGCATTAGTACTCTAACAGATGGCACACTCACCCACCCACTCACTCACACAGTATAGTGAAGTGGCTAAAGCTTTGGATGTATACAGGCAGTATAGTGTAGTGTTTAAGGCTTTGGATCTCAACTTCTGAGGTTGTGGGTTCAAATTCTACGACTGACACAGTACCACTATGAGCAAGACACCTCACCTGCTTGTGCCTCAATTGGGAAAAAGAAAAAGAAATTTGAAGAACTGTAACTTAAATGGTGTAAATTGTCTTGTGTAAGAGATTGTATCTTAAATGTTGTAAATTGACTTGGATAAAGGCATCAGCCACATATGTACATGCAATTAACTTAATACACAACTAGAGTACCTGAAGAAAGACCATCATGCATGTGGGGAAACTCCTCTCAGTTTGAGATTTGAATCCAGGATTTGTGGAGCTGTGATGGGAGCAGAAGCAGCACCCTCCAAACCACCCACACCCCAAGAGATTCCATTGTTTTTCAAATGAGAACAAAATACACCAGTCAAGATTTCATTTTTTTCAAATCTTGTTTTAATTCTAGTTTATTTCGCTGTTTTCTATTTTAGGTCTGTTGGTGAAACATGTGCATTTCAGACCAGCAACTGCAAAATAGTCAAAATGTAAAAAGGCATCTCTGTAAAATTTGTGGGCTCTCTGTCAACCTTTGGCCTTTCAATGTTTTAATACCATCTCTTGACAATAATACAAAGAACCCAAGCAATTACAGTTAATTCACTTATTTGCTGCCCTCAATAGAAATTAAAGCAATGGACAGATAACATTTAGAGGCCTGTCTCATTCAGCGGACGCTCCCATATTTCATTTGGCTGTATGACTAATTTGGAGTCCGCACATTACAATAAAAAAAAATAAAATAAAATAAAAATAATAATAATAAAATAAAATAAAATAAGAAAGGACCATTGGACTGAAATGGCATGAGAGTTTGAAAACCAGCAATCTGAAAAACAAACACATTTGCAGCCCATTTGGCTCAAAAATCATCAAAATCAGGGATTGACTACTTGATTAATTAACGATACAGATAGACAGAGATACCACATACAGATTTGTTTCTTTGAGGTAACAAAATTCCTGAAATTGGACAGAATATATCCAGTCCTCCTGGGTCCTGTGTTTGCTAGTAGCTTGGCAAATAGCTTAGAGCACACTACGGACTTTTAGCAGTTTGTTCTGCTTTAAACAAAAAAAAAAATAAAAATAAAATAAAATAAACACACACACACAAAATATATATATATATACATACATATATAAATACATATATATATATATATATCTATTAATATATGTATATATATATATGTATATACATAAATATATATAAAATAGCAGCATGTTAAATCATGGCTAAATTAGCTATAGGTCAAGGCAGTAGGTCTCTTCTACCGGGTGTTGTTGAGCTAACCTTCAGATGCAAGAGACATTCACGGAACACTGGCATTCGGAGTATAAAGGAGAGGGACAACGTAAAATAATTAAAGGACCTTTTCCTTAGAGAGTCTCATGTTGTTGTCTTAAAAAGAAATCAGTACAAAGGCTGACGGATAAAATCATGTCTACATGAAATTTATTGTGCAGTAAATACATTTTATTTTGATTAAAAATGTAGAGCTTCTAGCCATTTGTTGAAAACAAAGACATGTACATTTTAATCAAAATGACGTTAAATTACTACCAAAAATACATACTATGGCTTTAGAAGTAGACATGACATATAAAACATCCATCATCAGTTTTCAACTCGTATAAACACTTTATAAATATATAATATGTGGCCGTGAATGGCCTAATTGGGTAACACAGTCTCTTTTAATGAAACAGCTTAAAACTCAAAGAGTTATATATTCGGATTAAATATGGCACCAGTTTTAATCAATGCTATCTACTTGCAGACTGCAGGACCCATTTGGAAATAATGAAAAATGCATTTATATTTGCAGTTTAAAACAGAAATTATGAAGAAAATAGTAAAATCCCAGACTATGCAAAATAAAGATGAACGGCACAATGAGGTATTGTGAAAAAGGAAGGCTAGTCTTTTTTTGTTTTTTTCTGTTTTTTGGAATAGAGCAGAAGTCACATTAAGTAAAAACTGATCACGTAAATAAAAAAAAAAAAAAAAAAAAAAACTACGAAAAAAACAAACAAGATGTCAATAATATCATAATTTTCTATGAGAAAATTAAATTCTCTATTACATGGCAGTATATTGACATTGTAATAAAAATGATCCACAAAATAGCAGCAAAACACGACTTATATAAGAGAAAAAAAAGCATTCTGTATTACTTTTTTACACTTTGCTGGGAAAAAAAAACAATCTTCCATAGCAGCTCAATAAAAAGGAGTTTCCTCCATTTTCTTTTGTTTCCATTTATACAATCAACACCTTTTTTTCTCCAAAACTATTCACCTACATTATCATTCCCTCCCATTTATTAATTTTTTTTCTCGTGCAGCAACTTCAATTTTTCTCTGTCGCCTCCCTTCACTACTTTCTAAAGAAAAAAAAAAATGAAAAATGGTACAATTCCAAGTTGTGCAAATCTTCTAATAGTATCTAAATTTAAAAATAAGGGTGGGAAAAACAGTTGGAACTATACTTTTTTTTTCTTTTTCAAGTACACCAATTCTACGTGTTAACTATGGTGTCTGTTGCATCGGTTCATTAAGTAGGGTCTGAAGATTCGTACAGAGTGTTTGCTTGAAGCACACAATCTACACAGCGAGTCGGGGTGTTAGCAAATACATATAAAAACACTAAACATAAGTTTATAATCCATACTGGCCTCAGAAGAAGAAACAGTTTCTTTAAAACAATCAACCCTTTGCAATAAATAGAATCTTTCGCTATATCTATAAGTTACATATTTTAGTGTTGAAAAATGCATGTGCTGCAAACAAAACAACAAAAAAGCTCCGTTTCCCCCATTAAAACAACTTGCTGATCTATCTGCACGTGAGTCAAACCCTCAGGGCCCTACTTACAAAGATGGCCTCCCATCGTCCTCGCTAACCTCACTTACTCAAAAGAACAAAACAGAAAGCAGAGCTACCACACGGGCAGCGTGCAGAGAAGCCAACGTTCAGTTCCTCGCTCAGTAAGCAACACCATAGTTAAAGCGGCTCGCTTCACATTGCAAAGACAAGCGCTTCGGATATTCCGCAACCATTCCATTTTCTTTTAAGAATGTCCCATATTTCATTTTTATCTTAAAATTTCCTCAAGAGTCAGTAAATTCTAATCGACTGAAAGTGCTTTTTTAATGGAATGGTTTTAGAAACAAAAGTGATAAGGAATCATTATAAAACCTAGGCTGTGGATTGCACGTGAGGCTTAGGAAGTTTTTCCTTTTGTATTTTTTTTTCTTTAGGTCATTATTTTTGTACATATCAACAATGACAAAAATGTAAAGACTCCTTCCCCACACTGTCCATTATTGGAATGCTATAATATAAGCAGAGAAGCAGACTCTCGTCCCAGCAGAGTGATTGCTGGATACTCTCCCAAGCACTCCGGTAATCCACAGGTTCTAAAAGAATAACATATTGTATACCAACATTCAAAAAAAAAAAAAATAAACACACTGGCTATTGGTTTACATTTAACCATTTAAAAGGAGAAGAGGGTAAAGATTAAACAAAACTGAAATTAGGAAGTCTTGGAAAAACAATACAATAAAGTGACTAAATTCATAAGCAAGCAGATACAAGGAAGCCTAGACTGCGATAAAGCTAAAATAAGGAAAATATAAAAGTATGCTATAAAAAACACCTCTTCTACTTTAAAAATGGTTCTTTCACACATTAAAAAAAAAAAAAAAACCCTCCGCCGGAGAGATCATTGTTGGTTTTTGTCCATTATTATTCTCATACAAAAGTAAGAGGCACAAAATGTTTCTTTTTTGTATAAAAACTAGTGGATTAGCATCTTGTATAAATGTCTATTACTTTTTAGCACAACTTGGTGAGTCATGCCAAATCCTACGTTTTCTCTTTTTTTTTTTAGCAAGAGTTTTTTTATGCTCTTTTTCTTAATATTTTGGACTTTTTAAAAAAGTTTTGTAGGTTTTTTTTTTTTTTTGCTTTTTTAAAAATTTTATGCCACAGGTGCAAGGGACGAAAAAGAACCAAAGAAGTATTTATTATTTTCCCTTCTTTAGTTATATTTTTTTAATAATCATCGTGAAGATATTTTTTCTTTGTTTTTTGTTTTTTTTTTTCTGTACTCGATGTATTTGGGATGCTAGGCCAACTCGTCCTTCTCGAAAAGCCTTTTGTTGGGTTGCCATGACAAAACTCCATGGATAGTCCTCTCAAATGTTAACGTCTCTCACATCCGTTGGTGTGCAGGAAAGGTCCACTTCTTCATCGAGAGTCTTTGTTTCTGAAGAGATGTTATGTTGCTGTGCCTGGCGCAGACTTGTCTCAAGAAGGGACTCTATCTGTTCTTGGCAAGCTCTCAAACAGTCCTAAAAAAGATTTTTTTTTTTTTTTGAAAGGGGAGAAAAAAGAAAAAAAATCAAAAACCAAAACATTACAAAATTGTCAGGTACATTTAAGGCTGATGATGCTGCAAGAAATTACATTCAAGAATCTTAAACCAGTTGTGACCGGAGAAACTGGTCAGTTACACAGCAGCTAAATGGCTGGACACTTGCACTAATTCTGACTCAATTTAACACAAATCCCTTTGATCCAACATCCACTCACAACATGTCATTTCTCACAACGCCCTTAACCTAAGATTCCTGGAAAACAGCCTGCCTCTCAAGGGTGGGTCCCCTTGAAGAAACTCAATACCACCCATCCAGTCAACTAATCAAACATATTTTTGTGTGTCTGGTTGAAGAAAACAGCCAGATTCAAGATTTCAAGTGGATATTGCAGATGACTTGTTAGATTAGACACGTTCCTCAGCACCAGCATGAAGTGAACCACCATGACTTCTGTATTCACATATAAGCAGGCATTTCAATCGAAAGAAAAATAATACTCTTTCCAGTTACACAAAGGAAGGCATACATCTCCACAATCATATTCCACCCCTCCTCAACCCCCCCCCCCCCGACAATAATGTCTTCCACTTGTCGTTCCGTTTTAGTTTCTTGAAATAAGTGCCACTCGCTTCCCTGTGCACACTCTGCTGCTTTCAGAGGGGGGACTTTGATACTTCCTCTCAGTTCCCTGCCGTTTTCATTGACCTCTGTCAGGCCTCGGTCCATGCAGCGCAGTCACTCTTCCATGAGAAATTGCCATCAAAAGTGTTAGCGTTCGCATGACTGGCAATGAATGTTGTTTCACTGAGAAGGTGCGTGGCCTGCTGCTTTCTTTCAGTGCCGTTTTTAGTTAATCGCCATTCACAAGCATCTTGTAGGTTCCCTCTTCCTCTTCCTACACTCCCTATTACACACAGAAAGGCCTGAATCGAATCCTACACCCAGATTTATTATGTGTGGCTTTTTTTTTTCCTCTCTCTTTTCCCTTTTGCATGACTGATCTTTGCCTCCACCCAGACATTTTATATGAAGGTTAGAACTAATGTTACTCCTCTGAAACCTATGACCTTTCATTTCTCACCATTTGGACTCTGCACTCCCTCTAAGCATTGCATAATTCAGGCCTAAAGCCATGGGTACAATGAAACTGCAAACGAAACAACTCGGATGAGAGTCTGGGTAAAGCTTTGATCTTGAACCATTGTGACCAAAACAAATGAATAGTCAGATGCAGTCCCTCATTTTCTTATATCATTATTGCCAAATTATATCCTCTCTCTTATTTTTGTTGAAAATATAAGTAAGTATTGACTTCCACTAAGTGTGTGTCTGTCTGACCTGGTACTTTGGAAGCACTTCTCAAACTGCTGCCATCTACTTTCATTGTAATTCTATTTACTGCAGGAAAGCTGACCACAACAACAGAGGCAGATTCAGTGGTGTCTCCTCGTGCAGGCAGGCAATGGATTAGCCTGAAGACAACAGGCATAAAAGGCAAGAAACCCTATCTTCAGCAGCAAATTCCTGGCTAGAAAACAATGGTAAGTAAAGCAATTCAGTCTCTTTGGATAAGAGGGATAGAACTATTCACATGTGGAGGATTGCCCAAGGGCCTTAATTGTGATTATTTGGGTTCTAATTACCACTGATCAAAGCAAAAACAGGAAACTGGAGCCTTACCAAGGTGACAAGGGGCTGTAAAGAAGTTATAATCAGGTAGCATGGTTTTTTGTTTTCTCCCTACAATCCACTGCCAATCCATCAAAGAAAAAAACAAAAAGTGTGCCTTTGTACGTATTGAAGAAGGGGCTTGGAGTTCGACCATGTTACCATTTAAATCAGTTACTAAGAAGATTAATGATGGCCTCATTTTATATGTCTCTTTTGGTGATGATGCTAAGGAGCATCAAGATGCTGATGCACACTGGCATGCTGGTACACAAAATGCAAAGAGTGAGGGAAAGGATGCTGTGTCAAGAACTTCACGATGGGGTACAAAGATCTTGAAAAGCATACGAGATATACGCAGACAGACACGTAAAGTCTATACACCACCCAGCATCAGCTGCAATCAACAGCTGCGTAAGACGTATTTCTAAAAAACTATGGACTACTACCCCGTATTACTGACCGGAAAAAGAAAAAGCGCTTTCTGTGATTACTGATGCTCTGTGTTAGCCCTAAAATGTGTTACATTTTCTTGATGGTGACATAATTACGTGGGGAGATTTAAGAGCTGGCTCACTTTTGAATAACAGGCAACCCACCGTTATTAGAAGTAAAGTGCATTAGTTCTGGGAGATCACTGACCCTCCTCCACCTTCCAACCCAACATTACCTCCTACACAAGACCCCACATGAGAAAACCTTTTCTTCGAGAAAACAATAGAAATCTGAATCTCTTGACTTTACACATCATTGTAGCATGGATCACTGCATTTAAGCCATGGCTGGAAGAACTCTTCCTGGCCCATTGATTCCTGAGGTGTTTATGACTTGCTACCTGCTGAGACACATCTCCTGTAAGCTACCAGACAGTCAGGGAGCTCTACCACTAGCTTTAATTACACAATTAGTGCTAGTCATTAACAGGGGTGAAGAGGTGGCCATCAGTGAGAGTTACAGAGGAGGCCAGACACATACTCAAAAAAAAAAAAAAAACCCTAACAAATTACATAATAAAAATGGAACAATGAGCTTTTGGTCACACCATACTTAAAAGAAAAGGAGGTAATGACAAGATGACAGAGACACTGTGGGGTCTGGCAATGAAACTGATGGGATCCCATTTCTTTCCTGGGAACAGATTCTTTTATTGCTTAAAAGTGGCATATATCCACCTACTGCAACTTCTATGATGTAGAAGTGTGCGTACTTATCTATATCTGACTCCAACTGCATGCAGTGTTCATTAATGCCTGTACATGCTGGCGAGTTCTATGCATGTGCACGTGCATGCATTATGAGGACAAGAGTACTGTAACGTTTGAAATAGTCTTGGTCACCAATTTGAGTAAGCTAGAATTATAAAATGGATGACGATGATTGTACAATTCCATGTGTCATTTCTGGACAGCTCACATGGCTTACAAGCAAACAACTGGCCAACTTCAAGAGAATGACTTGAGCTCACATTGTGGGTGAGTGTCAGAAACTGAAATGGCAGTCCTGTAGTTTGTGGCATTCACACTATTCTTTCTACAATTCAGTTCTTAATCGAAAAAAAAAAAAGGCATATTTTAATCAAAAAAAAAAAAAACCTCCATATTTTGCCAAACATTTAAAAACGCAGCCTTTACTCAATGACTAACAGCCCTTCTTTGGTTGGCATCTAATTGAATATGTTGCTATATATACACATGTACATATCTTCCTTAGAATAATGTGGTGCCCCTAGTTGTGTGCTGCACTAGCGCCCAGGCAAAACACTTGGAAGTGCCTTGGAAATGGGAACAACTGTTCATTCCTTCTTGGCAGAGTACCGTCTATCTGATTTTACATGCATCATGCACTCTGGTGATAGGAAAATCCTACCTTTTCACTCAGCTTTCAATCCTCGAACTCACAATGCATCTGATTATGATCTTTGTAGATCTTTCAACCTACCCTCTTCACTTATGCCAGGTATCACTTAATGCGTCAAATCTCCTTTTGGTATGTGTGCACACAGGAAATAATGCATTGCAGAGATGCCGTTACGATAAAATAAGCCAACTGATTCCCTACACATCCTGCATTTTTACGTTAACTGCTTACTATAAAATTCTCCAAAGATTGCTTCTCCCGAGTGTAAATAATACATAAAAGAAAAAAGCAAATGCCACATTATATCCTAATACAGACGTTTCAGGCTTCTTTTGTGCAAAGTTAATTTTGTCACCTAATAAAAACCAAAGTCCAAACTGGCTGCAATGCCTTGCTTTTTTTCTCTAATCTATATTAGAAGATACTGCACGCTTAATGGTAGACTATAACTCACGCATTGCCTCCTAGTAATACAAATTTGGAGAAACCGCAGAGGCCATGCCACCCTAGTGTAATTAATGGGTACATTGGCCATTCTGATTCTGCCCTTCTATTGCTGACCCCTTTTTTTTTTGTCAGGTTTCCTCTAAAGATGTTCCAGATGACACCTTGTATCAACACAAGAGCAATGCCAGGAGGGCAGAAAGCTGCTGGTGTGGGAAGAAGATCATGCGACTCTCTCTTTGTTGACACAATGAAGTGTTTGTCAGGCTTATGAGAAGTTTTGCTTCCTTTTCTTAAAATGTCACAGCAGTTCAAGGCTCAATTAAGAAATGGACTGAGAAGATCAAAGCTTGTTTCTGAGTTGTTCTTTTCTGCTTCCTACATAAACACTAATATTACGGACTCAAACGGTACACTGTATGTGAGAGGAAGCTTTAGGATACCTGTTGTATTTGACCCCTTCTTCACAGCCATAACATGTACATACCACTACAAAATGTGTAATTTTTTCACAGGCACAAGATATACTGAACACTGTGGCATATACAGGGCCGTACACAACCAATTATAGATACAAGACACATACAGTACTCTATATATCATCACACATTTATAAAACACACTTCATGTTACTTACCGGGTCACTCTTGATAACTTGTGACAAAAATTCAGTGAGGTTTTGAGAGGACAGCATATGGTCGACATTCTTTAGGTGAAGGCCTTGCACTGCTGCTGAAACGCTGCCAGCCGCAATCATTGAAGGGGGGTTAGCGATAAACTTTACATCTAGAAGAAAGAAGAAAAAAAAATGATTAAAATTAATTTTGAACAAGATGCCTGCATTTTCATAAATAATACTCTGATACAATCTCAGATTTTCTATAACATCAGACATAACTCATAGCTTGGATTTTTTTAACGTAATGAAATAATAATCATGCATACAGGTTTTCTCTACAAAGTTGCTTCTCCTCGTAGGCCATTTTCTAGCAGAACATTAAGGATGGGAGGGGGTGTTGGGTCATATAATGTGGCATAACTAAACAACAGAGGAGCAATCAAGAAGCCCTAAACAATCAAAGGCATTCTGATGTGACACCGTCCTGACAAGTGGCTGGGTGCACTGCCAGACTGCAACGCTGTAGGTCCCAGCATGGCCACTCCCATGCAGCCGGCTTCATTGCGTGTATTCAAATGCTCTTCTTTAACTAGACATCTAAACTGCATGGTTTATGAGCTAATGAAACATTTTCTTACATTTTGTAAGAATTCCTTCCAGTAAATCAAATTACAAGCATCCTACTACCTGGGGTTGCTACACACATAAGAAAGAAAAAAACTCCACTGTTGAGAAATTCAACTCAGTATGAAAGGAAAACTTTCCAATTACAGTACTTGATTTGAAACTTTAAATGCTGGCCTTCATTATTTATCTTGTTTTAAGTAATGCAATACTCAGAATGACTCACAATTTTGTCATAATCCATAATGTATCTTTTTTTTTTTTTGGTGGCATTCACTAGCAATTTATTTACAGTAGCAATCATTAATTTCTGCATATTAATTAGGGGGCCTTGAGCCTGTAATTGGATGCCCCCGTTCCCCACAAGGAAAAGAACGTGGCATCATTGTCAAGTTCCATCGCCTCATCTTGCACCCATTGAAAGGCCAGGAACAAGGAGGCGGCGGTGAGATGAATTAAACCTGACACTGGCACAAAGAAAGGGCCCCCATTCATTTGTGCTCATGTCCCCCTAACCTATCCTAGACTCCATCCAATAGGAGAATAAACAACTACAGTGCAGCAGAGGACAAAAAAATGGAATGTCAGCCACTCTGACAGTAAAACAAAGCCTGCTGCTTAGTTCTTAAGAACAGGAAAGAGACAGAGAGAGAAAGATGGTAAAAGAGTGAGGGAGAAATGTCTTAAGAGGACAGCCGGTGTGTGCTGCTTTTAAAATGAGCAGCTTCTCTGCAACACCGTCAGATGGTGGATAACTGAATATGATATCAAACACAAATGACACAGACATCTCCAAAGACAGTCTGATGGTGGGAGAGAGAAAGAGACAGAAAAATAAGAGGGACCAAGACAGGTTTCAACTGGCTGCATACCTGAGTCATTGCTTACTGCATGCAAACAACACATATAACCTGTAATGTTATTTTCTTCCTTCTTAATTTAGCTCTCGCAGACATGAAATGAGAAGTTATACAAATACCTTTACACTTTTTGTCTTGAATCCCATATCAAGTTGTCAAGTTGCCATTCCTAATTCTTTTAGTCTTAAAAGAATGTCTCTCAGAACCTCCACCAAACAGATTCTTTGGCAAAGGTACATTAAACGAATTCAATTAAATACTAACTTCAAACACCACTCCCCCTGACCTTCACCGAAACACAAAAGGGCTTGAGTTGCACAAATCAGCTTCTGTTAGACAAGTTACTTGGATAGAGACAAAAAGGAAAAAACAGCTTTTTCCCATGACTTACATATTGTACATAATCCTTGCTTTCTAAGACAGCATAACTAAATCAACATAATGGCTATTCCAGTCTGGAAATTATACCATTATAAAAACCAAGAAGAAAAGCACTATAAAAATCTGATGCTATTTACACAGATTAACATTTGATAGGTTAAAGACCAAGTTAATCAAAGAGTCGTTTTATCAAGTACACGCACCAAGGATTTTCTTTTCTGACATGACCAGGTTGTTGGACTTCTGTCGTTGATCTTCAGAAACCAGAGTAGTCTACATTTTTACACTTTAAGGAGATCTAATTCTAACACTTAAGAGACCTGAGAGGTTTTAAAAAGCCACCATTGTTGAGTAAGCTTCTGAACCCTGACGCCTAGTGGTGTAAAATATATTGACACACTTCACATATTCGCAAAGGTCCAAACACCCATTTAACTCATTTTAGATGAACTAATCCAGGCCAAATGCACTCTTAAAAATACAGGTTCATTAATGGCACTATTCCATTCTCTACTGGGTTGTGTGGTTCTTCATAGAGACACTGCTTGACAAAGCACCAGTTCATTCTGGGAATGGTTCTTGACATATGAAGTTGGTTCTCTGTGCTTTGAAAAACTTTCCAATTTGTAGAAAAAAAAAAACCTGAAATCTTTAATGTATGTCACGCTAACTACCAGGACATTAATAGTTTATGTAAACCTTAACTTTGCAAGTGTTACTGTATGGAGCAAAGGTCCTACTAAAATCAGGAACCCACTGATATTTATACAAATTGGTTATCAATTATTGAGAATTATTTAAGAATCCTGCTATGGATCTAAATAAATATAGGTTCTTTCTGGAACCTTCACATGGATAGGTCTTCTGGGAACCAAAAATAGTTCCCCAGTGGCATTGTTCTGACGAAGCACTCCGGCACCTTTATTTTTAAGAGTGTGTAGGCATCAAAAAAGCAGTATGTTTGTGGGATATGCCTATAAAGGACAAACTACATGGACATACAAAGTTTGGTTGACCCTAGATAATGGATCTAGTACTGCTTTTTGCTTCCAAAGGTATAAATAGCTAACAAAACTGAGGCCGAGCAAGTTATACCTCTCATCATCATAGCTTCCCATCATGGCCTTAGAATAAAAAAAATCTATGATCTGAAGTGAATGGACACTCTATAATTAAATGCATATATTCAGGATTTGGTGTCCAAATTCAAGCCATTCATTTCAACAAATGAGAAATTGTACTTTTCCAATCTCTATGACTTGATGCACAGAATGAAATCGTACTCTTCCTCATTCTACCTTCTCAACTAACTTTCTACTTAACTGAAAGGGAAAGTTAGTTTAAGCTGGGCTAGTAATTGTGTAACACTTAAGTGGCTAACAAAGACACCACATTACTCAGCGCTCAAAAGAATGAAAATGTGGATGGGAGATGTTTCTATGAAGGAGAAGAAGATGAGCACAGAGTTTAGAGGAAAAAGGGCTTGTGGAGGTTACACTTTGTGTGGCAACAGGAAACGGGCTTGAAAGGGGTTCAGACATGTGCAGCAATATGTGGAGAACACTGAATGCAGTGCACTGAAGTGGAGGAGAAAGGAATTACAGGTCCAGGGGAATCCAAAACCAGATATGAATGAAAGTGGTGGTGGATGAAATAAAAAGAACAAGATTATGGAAAGTGGAAGACAGGCAATGTATGTATTTCCGGATGGAATGATAATGGATCTTTAGCCTCTTTGTTACTGTGTGGACCATCATACTAAGCTCGAACTACTTTGATTCCCCATAATTTTTCAAAGTTGGGTCACTTAAGTTGCTATATTCTAGAAATGATAATGGGTGATGACTAAGTACACCAGCAGCAAGGTGGTGTAGCATTTAGCACTGCTGCATTCCAACACTAGTGTATTGGGTTTAAACTTCCTTGAAAGTTTTACTTCACTACCTCTGGTTTTCACTCTAAAGATGTGCATAAATTGTGTGTGTATACAAACAAAATAATATATAACATTAACTACCGCAAATGTTTAAAATTTGAAGTTAAATGTTTCTTTGTATAGACTATAACTTGCATTCAGCTACACAAAATAGCCCACGGAAAATATACTTGTAAAACATATTAAACGTCCACATATATGACTTGTGAGATTTTATACTCAAAAAACAATTTCTGATTAGGCTGGCACTACATGGAAGCATATAGCAGAGCTTTAGAGATCATTTATTCATTCACAGGGAGACCCCATACTCTTCACAAAGTAGGTTTACAAGACATAACGCTGAATTCCAGCAGGAAAGATCGCCGTACTGATTGTCTATCAGGTCATCCGTTCAGCCCAACACCACTTGACGATTCGGAGGCACGGAGCCCCGCCCTCATCCTGCCATGCGCTTCAAGAACAATGAGCGCCAGTCCGGGGACTGCGGCTTTTTATACGGATAGAAGAAAACTCCTCAAAAGTAATCCTCGGGTATCCAAAAACTAATCACACACCATAGTATGATGAGTTCTACATTGCGGCTCCTACAAATAACCGAATGTCTAACAATACAAATTCTTTCAGAAGTTCAGTAAGCACGTGCGCTCCCCTCATGAGCGCCTCACGTTTTCAATTCTAAAGCAACGCGTCCCGGTTCATGGAACCGACCATCATGAAAAATGATCAGTCGCCTCTTTGAAAGCAAAACCGTCAATGCGGCTAGCCTGTGACTAAACTGTAGTCAAGAAATACACAAAACCATCAGGCACTTACCTTTCAGATCTATGATTAAGTATTCCACGTCCACACCTAAATGCAAACGCGGAATACTACCCGTGCCTTGCGCTTAAAATCTGGAAAGGGGAGGGTGCCTCCTATAGATGATTGTAAAGGTCATTTCCAAATGCAAAACCGCCTGAAATACGTGCGCTTAGGTGAATGACTCTCATGCGTACCTGTTGCACAAAGAGCCACGAAAGTCTGAGCGTGTTTGCGGAGGATCTGCTTGGTGTCTTGGTGGATGGGCAGTTTGGAAAGGAAATGTTCAATGAAATCATGGGGGGTCACTGAAGCGAGATCCCATTTCAGCTTGTTCAACACTAAAAGTTCCATTTGCTGTAAAAGAGGATGCAGAAAAAAACACAATTAAATCCTTTGAATATCGAAATGCCACACAGCACTGTACATAAATAATGCATTATAAGGTAATATGATAAGCAGCCAACACAATGTTTCTGCAGAAACGAAACCTGAAGCACATATTCAAACACAACGTTAGAGGGAGCCATCGCTCCACGTGTAGAGGGCATTGCCAAAATTGCTAAAATAAACTGGGAAACGGTAAAGTCGCACATCATTATCAGCGGACTCAAAACTTTGTCTTTTGTAAAGCCTAGCATAGTTTTAGGAATAAGAAATCAGTCATTGGACAGTGTAGCGTGTAAAAACAGATAACGTTAGACAACCAGGCTTTAACTGATTTAAATATTACTGGGGTCCCCCAACCCCGTTTCTAATAATAATAATAATGATAATAACAACAATATTAATAATAATAATACCCGTGTAAACTGCCGTAATATTCTAAATCCTGCGAAGGTTAAAATACTCCTTTTGCAATGATATATCCAAATGTCGCGAGACTGCGGACAGCAGAGTGCAACATAGACAAAAGTTAATAAAAATTACCAATAATTCGCCGGGTCTGATTGAATTGTCGGTGTAAATACAGAGTTTTTCTGCAGTGAGAGGAATCGTTTCTTTCATTTTTGAAGCCAGAAACATGCATGTAGCTCCCAATAATTGTAATCTGGTTTTCTTTGTGGGCTCCACAGATAAAAATCTGTCCAAATAGTTCATAGCCAAAGGAAAAACTTCCTCTTCACATTTCTGCTCTTCACAGACCTATCAGAAAAAAAGAATAAAAAAGTCAGAAAATCGCTAACTTTATTTAAGCAAAACAGCAAAATTAAGAAAGTAAAACAACTGTATGTTGTGCATTTGCATTGTATTACTTTAAAGCAACGCGCTTATATTAAGCTCGACAAGCTGTATTAAAGTTTAAATAAAAATCTTTATAGAATTTGCATCATTGTTATGTAGCGTAGAAATCAATGCATGATTAATTCATTTACTTTAAAAACAATTTTTGCATTCTATTTTGAAAAGACGCGAAGGTGGCGTCCAACGCTACTTTCACTTACAATTTCCTAGTTCGTCATCTTTTCAAAAAATATTTAAAAATATTTTAAAAATATTACAGTGTACAAAAAATATATGAAAACAATCTTCAGACTGTCTTTTATTAGATACACCCCAAAATATTCCGATTACGACAAAAGAAACGACAAAAAACAATTAAAATTATAAGAATGCGCCCTTTCAGAATACCATGCGACATTTAGAGAGGCGAGCTGTTACGCACATTCAAAAATTAATAAAAAATATTTAGCAAGCGTAATGTCACCTAATAAACACATGAAAATGTCGGTTAAGCTGTTTAGTTTTCGAAATGGCAAAGATTTTTAATTGTCAAAAAACGTGTACATTTTTACAGGTTAAAAACGAGGTTGGATCGTAAGCGGAGAGTGCTGCACATGGTCGGTTCCGCTCCTAAACTCAAAACAAAGAAAGGTAAAGTTTTCCTTCTAAAATTCTCTTGAAACTTTGCGTATTGCTAACACACGACCTGTATTATTAGCATTTATGACTCTGTAATATGTCAATGAGTATTTAGAAAATTATTTTAAATATTTTAAAGCGTTAGCGCAACCGAGATCAAAGATGGCGCATATTACTGGCACGAGTAGCACTGCATACGTGTACATTGATATTAATTTAAAATAAATTAAAATAAAATATTTCTGAAGGTTTCTTGTCTTATACAAGAAACGAAAGTTTAACATTGCGGTCTCTATTCTGAAAAATCATTAGGAAGAAAGGGAAGAGCGCATTCGGAACTATTTAGAAGCAGGCAAGAAAACTTTTTTTGCTCGTCTGTAATTCTTGCTTGTTTATTTATTTATTTCTTTAATAAATACCATCGAATTAGTCCATGGAAAATCAGAACATGGTGAAAGAAAGACCAACTTGGTAATGATACTGTCACAATTTCCGTAGACTGAAATGTATATTTAAAACGGGTCCAAAGGGCAAGAATTGCAGTGTATCGTGACAAAAGCTTGCAGAACATATTTTTGCTATTATTAATATTATCTATATATTATTTTTTTTTTTTTGCTTTCACACAAACCTCCAACATCCAAGTTGCAACAATTTTCCTCATGTAAGGCACAATTTCTTTCTGTACACATTTAAAGTAATTTGCAGAAGGTAAGTAGTTCTCTTCAGCTTTTAGCATTGTCTGTAGAACTCTGTCATTGAGCAGATTTGCGTCTTGGTATGCACGTTTGATGGTCTCCACTTCGCAGCACAGCAGCTGATGTTCCATGTCTCCGGCGAGATATAAGCTTTGGGCTTTCGAAGCTTTCAGAACGAGCACTAACAAGAACTTCCTCGGATGCCCTACTGCTACTGCGACTTCAGTCCTCTGGAGGCTCCCAAACTTCGCTCCTTTCAACAAAACTCCCCTTTAGTTCTCTGCTAAGCAATGACGTTACTGTTGTTGAGCAAAGATCAAAGAGCCTCTGAGCATGAGAGAGAAAGAGGCCTCACTGAGGAGGGTTAGGTCTTAAAGAGCCATCCCATAAGTTACTAGTCCATCCCATTAGGGCGAGTACAGCTTAAGCATGGAAATAGGGAGGTACTTTTGTATGGGGGTGAGGGTGGTGGTGCTGGGGGGCGGAAGGGGTGTACGGGTGGGGGCTGTAATAAACGCAAAAGGGGGTACCTTTTGCGGTGCGAGATAGGCTCAGAATGCACAATTATAATTTCTCTTTCTCAGCTTATTGCATTTACAAAGTAAAGCCTCATGCGTATTTAACGTAACACTGGTGTCCGGCAGCTCCAGATAGGACCGCGTGTGCTCTTTGCTAGACCCAACTGAGGTCCAGCCGACTTCTTTCATGAGTTATTATTTTAAGTGGTATATCTCCAAATATACTGTATATAATTCGTCATACAGGAAACATTTAAAATTGTTGAGGTGTATTTAAAATTTCAATTGAATTCAGATATAACACATTTAAATAATTTTTTTTTCATTCTTTCTTTCTTTCTTTCTTTCTTTTTTTAAGTTGTAGCTGCAGCCTTCATTCTGTGTGTGGCAATATTGCATAAACGAGGCAATCTTAAAAAAAAAATTGGCAATTACTAGAGGAACTCCTCTACCCCCTCCTTCTTCCGCTTAACGGGGCGGACTCAATTTAGCGCAGACCAATAGGAGGGAGAGCTGTTACCAGGCAGAAATCGAAGCAGGAACTCCATTAGTTAAATTTAGGGACCGTTTCAAAACTTGTTTTATTGACCACAAAACCTGGCTGCTGTAACGTCTATCTATCTATCTATCTATCTATCTATCTATCTATCTATCTATCTATCTATGATTTCCATCCATAGGGCAGCACGTGCATTTTATTATTATTATTTAAATAAAAAAAAACACAACATGGTATTAAATAAAATTGGTTTACGTCGCGGGGAAATACTTTTATACATTAAATAAACCTTGTGGTTATGAATAATACTGTAAAAACATGAAAAGAACATTGAGAATATTTCGCACTTTATGTAACACATCGCCGGAGATCTAAAATGAATGCGACTTATGACGAGACTGCAAATATAATATCCGACACTTATTAAATATATTTTTTCCAACTTCAGTGAACTATGCAAGTCGTTGCCCACGTGTTCGCGGAAGTTGCTTGCAAACTTCAAGCCGCATGGGAAACGCTCAGCAACTTTTCGTGAAGAGGCAAGAGCGAGCGCCTTCCTTCCATGTGCACTATAAAGTGGGCTCCTTCTCCTTCCTTGGTTTTACACCTCGTTTAAAAATGAAAGATCTGGCGAGTTGTTGAAATCAAGTTATCACTAGACTGTGATGAGTATAAGCTTAGATCCCCTACCCCCTTATCTCTTATTGTACCTTTTGTTAGTCACTGATAATGAAATGTAAACTCAGGATGTTGTTTATGGCAGCAGATTCTCTTTAGATTACATTCCTAAATAAGTGTCGTTTACATTCCCACCTTACTTCTAAATTGGTTAAGCCGTGAGGGAGACCGGAGATACAAAAAAAAAATCATATCTCAATTTGGGTAAACCGAAAAAGTTTATATTTATCAGCTACGGGCTCCTGTCGGCTTCGTACAAAGAAGTTCAGGATGACTTTGAAAAAGAAAGCGACAACGCACGTTCAAAATATACAGACGTATCCATTCTTGGTTAAAAGACGTGCTTGTCGAAGATCGACTAGTCTGGGATGCGCCGATTCTATTCAGAAATGTAGCTCGCTGCCTCTTTAAGTCCCATGTCGTCCGATCATTAATTGGAGCTCTGGACATTCCACGCATTCCAGACTGTACCCATTTTAACAAGTCCACATGGGTTTTCCTTTACCGCACAGTCTCTAATACAAGCGCACACCGTACTGCGCACACGAAAGGCTCGGCTGCTCAGCTTTTAGAATTCCACTTTAATAGTGCAATACAGGTATACTTTGTTACACACATATTTTCGCTTATTTCGTTTAAAGTGTTGTTTTATGTGCATTTTATAACCCGTTTGTTTGTCTCTTTCAGGTGCAACCTTTAAACTGAATTCAAATTAACTCCGGTATTTTAAAATCAAATATATTTGTTTTCAATAAAAGCACTATCTTGAAGTGAATGTGCATGAATGTAATGAACATTTGAACCTAACTAATTCTGTGTGAGAGTGATCAGGCAGTTTACAACTTTTATCCTGTTGATAATTCTGATTCCAAGCCAAGTTGTCAGAAGAAAAATTTGGGTAGAACTTGCACGGTCTCCCCGTGTGTGTGTGTGTGTGTGTGTTTGCTTTCTTTCTGATATTCCGGTTTTTCTAAGACACCCCCAAAGACGTGAGCGTGTACTCGTCGTGCAGCCAGAAATGGCTGAATTCGGTATATTGGATTAAAACTAATTTAAGAAATAGATGTACGGTAAAAAGAGAGCGATTTAGAAAATAGTTGCATTCGCATATAAAAATAACCTTTTTTTTTAAACGAGGTGCCTTACATCAAAGTAAATACATCTTATTCATAACCTAGTTTCGTTTATCCATTCATTTTTAACCCATTTTTCATGTATTGCAAGGGAATATGTTCTGAAACGAGTAGTCTTTCCCGTAAACGAGGTCTCAGTGAAATTACAATTATTCTTGACCTCTATTTACTTAATGATCGTATTTATTTTCGAAACCTGTGATATCATGTGCATGCATTTACGCCCTCTTTCTGAAAGACAACTATTTTTGTTATACTTTCATTTTTACAACGCAATTGCGATTTTTGCAATACGAGGTCTAACAATGTATAGGTAGTAACAGCAATAAATATAAGTACAGCCCGACTGAACTATTAGAACGCACAGACAAACAGATATATCATATATTAAAACGCGACTATACTGTAAAAGCACTTTTTGCCAATTGTGGCTTCGCTTCAGATTATACTTTACAGCACTGTGTCTTGTTCGTTTTACAAATGAGATCTGCAAACAGTATTGTCTTTTAGGGGGCCGAATCACCGATTAGCACCGTGTTAACATTAATTACCGCCACTCTACCTTCTGCTATTCAAATAGTCTGTATTTGCCGAAGTCAAGTCCCTGCAGTTCCACCCGACTACCACTGGAGGCAGCAATTGCGCACTTACTGAGAGTCTTGTGTTAAATAGTCGGCGCGCCGCAGCTGCAGCACCTGCTCAGTATTCCCTGCGGGCCCCGAAGTGCGGGTTGTTGTGGGGGGGTTTGGGGGGGCATGTCTTCAGTGTAAAACTAGGCTTGCTGTTTTGAAATAAAATTTATACTCATTTATAAACATAAATTGCAGAAAGACAGTGAGGATTTAGAAAACTAGTGTCCCTCTCATATATGATCTACTGTAGTGTGACTTAGCCTTACAAAAAGTTACTTCAAAGAGTAGTATGACATATGATCAATTCAGTGAATTATGAATACTACTGATATTCAGGTTATATATACCCACTGGGGAAGTTTGCAGGGTTAGCAATCAAACTGGCCTGCTGTATGTGGTTTAACTCTATCTACAAGGACATATTAAGTAATCGATTTAGCTGAATGTCTGCTATTACAGCTAAGCAATACATAGAATTATGGTAATGTATTAAAAACTAAGCATGACTCCACATTACAATATTGCACAAATTATAGCTCTCCCTTACTGGCAGGCTATGTTAACATTACAACACACTATATTACCACATAGGGGACACCCACCCACCTATGTGTAAAGATGATAAATTCGATTTTTTATTAAAAAATGTTTTTATCCACCAGTCTATTTGTTTTCTGAAATTTTCAAGTCATGTGCAGGTATGCTCAAGCCCTGGACACATTTATGTACACACTGACACAGCATATTGTGCCTGACTGCAGTCCTCAGATCTCTGTAAGCAAACACTGCATTGTCTGACTTATGCACTCAGGTAAAAGACCTGCATTTGGGTGAGAAGTCTTTCAGAGAAGAAGACGTGCATCATTATTTTCTGTATTTTTCAGTCAGTTAAAACATTCTGTTTGTATGGCCAGCAGCGATACCACCTGCGCTTTACAAACAGGTAATCCACCTGAAGCTAAGCATGTTTGGGCCCAGCCAGCACTTGCAAGTTAGACCATCTAGAACAAACATGGGCTGCTATTAGAAGAAGTCTTTGTGAGGCCATCAAGGGATGCTTACCCTGTGGTCTATTTCTGGATTTCAGTGCCTCAGTGTGGTGATGCAGACACTGTGCTGTAAAAACTGTCACTGTCCTTTGGATGAGACATAAAACCGACTCTCTGTGGTTGTAAAAGATTCCTCAGTACCTTTTCAAAAGAGTAGGGTGTTACCTCATGTGCTGGCTAAATTGCTGTTCACTGGCCCCCTAATCATACCTCGTCTCTAAATGGCTATTTCTCTCACCCCTTCACCAGCTAAGAATGGCACAAGAATGGTTGCTGTCACATCATACAGGTGGATGCCACACATTGCTGGTGCTTAAAGGGACTCCCCACTCTCTTTGTAAAGCTTTGTGAGTACCTAGAATTGAGCTATAAAAGTCAGTCAGTCAGTCATTTTCCAACCCGCTATATCCTAACACAGGGTGACGGGGGTCTGCTGGAGCCAATCTCAGCCAACACAGAGCGCAAGGCAGGAACAAACCCCAGGCAGGGCACCAACACACCACAGGACACACACACACACACACACACCAAGCACACACTAGGGACAATTTAGAAATGCCAATGCACCTAACCTGCATGTCTTTGGACGGAAACCAGAACGCCCGGGAGAACATGCAATGTGCATGAATGTAATGAACATTTAAACCTAACCAATTCAGGCAGTTTACAACTTTTACCCTGTTGATAAACTACACGCAGGGAGGACCCGGGAAGCGAACCCAGGTCTCCTTACTGCGAGGCAGCAGCGCTACCACTGCGCCACCGTGCCACCCGCTATAAAAGTGTAATTCACTTTTATTATTAAAAATATTATTATGTTCACACAAAAAAAAACTGATGTACGTAAAGCACTTTGGAATTTCACTTCTGAATTTTCTTTGTACTCTGAGAAAAAAGAAAAAATACATTCTCATAAAAATAAAGGTGCTAAAGTGGCTCTTCAGAGTAATGCCACAGGGAACAATTTTTGGTTCCCAAAAATAAAAACTCTCCACATGAAGGTTCCAGAAAGAGTCTTTATTTATTTAGTTCCATAATTAACCATAAATAGATTATAATAGATTGGTGAAATACCAATGGGTTCATTATTTTTAAATCTGCAGCGCATAGTGACACAGGCTAAGTTCGGGTTTTCTTGATCCATTAGTATCCTGCTGGGTCGCATATACTTCCACATATTAAGAATCAATTCCAAGCCCAAAGACCCAGTTTCATAGGCAAAGAATCTTTCCCAGAATTAAATGGTACTTTGTCAAGCAAGATTTTGTACAGAGAAACACAAAACCCAATAAAATGACATTTATGATTAAAGATTTTTATGATGTTAAATGCCATTATAGCAAAATAGAAAGATTTTGTAAAAGAGCCATCACAAATTATTAGAAATGATACCTGTGAACAACAGTTTGGAAATAAAGAGACTAGATATAATATGTACAATGTCAAGTCCCAATAGGCAGGAGGCTGCCTTACACTGCCACACTACTCTTGGTATAATTAGCATTTTTCTGCATACATCTGAAGTAGTCACTTAAATATTGGCTTATATTATGGAAATTAGAAAGCAATTGTCCCTCATGGATGGTGTCCCTGGAGGGCTGGTTTCATTGGATTTTAAGAGCCCCCTGCACCCCCACCCCCACCGTTACATGATTTACTCTCAATTGGTGATAACGATGCAACACTCCTCGCACCCCCGCACCGCTATCACCTTCTGCATTTAAAATCTTTAGTCAAACGCAAATTTGCACACAAGCAATTGAAACTCTGCTGAAGCAGTTATGGCGGCCTGACAGCTTGATGCAGAGTCATTGCATACTGGAGGTGGTAACTATAAGTTCTTCATTTGAGTTACTTTGTTTAATGCCTTTGTGTAACCTGAATGGAGGTTTTAATTACTTTTACAAGGTCCAATGACATGATATTAGGTTCAAAATTGTATTATATACGATTCTGATATATTTCAAATGCTGCACTTTGCTTTTCTCTACCTTTAACAAAATGAACATTTCAGTGCTAAATTTGCTATGTTTTAAGACCTCAAAGATAGAAAAAATGTATGCCATACCATTCAAAAATCTGCTTAGTCTACTTATGAATTGTGGGGGGCTGAAGCCTATCTAAGCAGCATGGGGATCAAGACAGGAAGACGTGCTGGTTCAGGACACCAGTCCATTGCACAGGTTACTCACAGCATGTTGGAGGAAAACTGGAGTACCTGAAGGAAAACCTATATATAATAGAAGAACATTAGAAAAGTGAGAAACAAGAGGAGACGATTCAGTCCACCAAGCTCTTTTGTTTAGCTAACAGCTAAGCTGTCTCAATATCACATCCAGTTACTCCTGAAAGGGTGTCAGGATTTCTGCTTCAACTGCATGTCTCGGTAGAAGACATGGGAAGAACATGCAAACTCTACACAGGTAGTGATCGAGAGTGCAATTTAAATCCTGGAAACTGTGTTGGCTGGGATTGGCTCCAGCGGACCCCTGTGACCCTGTAGTTAGGATATAGCGGGTTGAATAATGGATGGATGGATGTATTCGTGAAGCAGCAACACTAATAACTGTGCAGCCATGCCACCAGAAGAACATGAAGTGTATACATTTTTCAGTTTTGTAAAATGTTTAGATTTGAGCAGAATTATTTTAAACACTCTTCTCATTTAGAAGATAAAAGGTATTGAAGTAATACTTGGTAAACGGCACTCAAATTTGTCTTTTTTCTGAAGAAGACTCAACCTCAAACATGTACCCTTAACATATCTGGCTATGCTGGTGTTTGAGTTGTGGAGCATTGATATTATTTCAAGAACTGACTTAAGCATCCTTACACTCAAATCTCAGTTTTTGCATTTCATTCATTCATTCATTCATTCATTCATTCATTCATTCTCTCATCTTCTACTGCTTATGTTACACCAGGTCGCGGGGGTACAGTCGTAGCAGTGGAGTTCATACGTCCCTGTGTCCTACCACACTTAACAACTCATACTGTGGAATCCCAAAGTGTTCTTAAAAATTTTGGAAGATGTAATCCTCCCATGGAGCCCTAGGCCTTCCCTGTGGTCCCCTCCCAGCTGGTCATGCCCGTAAAACCTCCACAGGGAGGCATCCATGTCAGGTGCCCAAATCATGCAGGTTGGCTCCTCTCGATGTAGAGGGTCAGTGGCTGTACTCCAAGCCTCTCACAGACGTCTGCACTTTTCACATCTTTCTCTAAGGGAGAGCCTAGCCACCCTGCGGAGAAAGCTCATTTCAGCTGCTTGTACTGACATCACACATGCACATTGGAGAATCTCTTCGTGGGCTCGATCAAGGTATGTGGTAACCTGGCAGGGCAAGAGGGGGCACTGTTGCTAACATTCTCTTCTTCTTCCCTCCCCTCAGCACAGAGAAACTGCCCATTAAGTGCACATAGCCCTGCCTCTTCTGATTTGTGCATTACAAGAAGCCTGGCTGCACAGAAGGAGGCGCCATTTGCATTAAGAGTGACCCACCAGATGGAGTTCCAGTGAACAACCCTTATTCAATGGCCAAGATCTGGATACTTTGTTGTTGTGCCCGAGAGGCTATTTACTTTATTGCCAAAGAGCCATAATTTTGTTCTGGACTTTTGCTATTAAACGGGATGACCCAGTTGGTGTCCCAACTTTCCTTTGTGCTGTGACCTGTCATTCCTTGCACCTGGCCACACCGCATTCTCATTGTTTTGTTCATTACCCAAAACTCATGTCCATAGGTGAGTGTAGGGACGTAGATCGACTTGTTAAACTTGTATATCCTTCTTCATCACTACTGATCAGTATAACGACTGCTCTCACAACCCCAATCTGTCTGTTGATCTCACCATCCTTTTTCCCGTCACTCATGAATAAGACCCATAAATGTTTTGAAATATAAACATCAAACTGCCCCTCTTCAATTTATCACATAGTTTGAATTAACAAACATTTTACATATTTAAAATGACCAGTTGTGTATATGCATATGCTGCTTATTTGTAATGACAATCATACTATGATGTGGTAACACACTACTTTGAAGAGCTTCATAGTCCTCTGAGTATATTATGTACTGTGGCTTACCATTTATTGATATAATTTTTGTCTTTGTGTTTTTTATAAAATTATTTTTTTTGCAGTTTTAATTATTTTTTAGTCTTACACCCTTGCCAAGCTTTGTTTTTAGTAAATTAAGTATAATTATGTGATTTTGGAAGCTTAGTATGCACTATAACCAACTTTTACTGATTTGTAATAGTAACTATTCAGCTATCTTAAACATTGGTCATGTCAAAAGAGTACAGACTGATAGATGATCAAATTTTAATTTTGACTAAGGGTGATGTAGCAGGCCAGGCAGGGCCCTCCTCACTCACGCGTCAGCCTCCATTCAAGTCGGTCTACCTCTCCACGTTTTGGAGCATTCCTTGTCTCCGCTTAGCTAGCGATACCTGTTTGTTTATTGATGTTATAAAGTTTGTCCTGTTTCACTACTACAGTAGACAGCTAGTAGCCTATATTTTAAGGCGGCCCAATGATAATGCACATGCAAACCTTTGTGAAAATCGGTTCAGCAAATACAACTGAAAATCAACTTGAACTTGAATTGAAGCTTAAAGGGTTTCTCTTTGTAATCCATCTTTCCTTTGGTCTTTTATCTAACCATCATTTTTTTAAACCATGTTGTTCAATGCAGGGTTACAGATAGCAGAGACTACTTTGGCAGCAGCAAGCACAAGGTAAAAGTCAGCCCTGGATGGTACAATCATCATTGAGATGTGGAAGGAAGCTGAAATACTCCTTGAAAGCCTATGTGACCTTAAGGAGAACATGCAAAATGCTATGCTGACAATGGTAGGATGAAAAACTGAACAAGGGTTCCTGGAATTATAAGGAAGCAGTAAAAACTATTGTGTCACACTCTGCCTTATGTTTTTAAGTTTATATTGTGTTTAAATTGCAATGTTTTGTTCTGTCCTGTCCTTGGTGGTTTTTCCAGCTGTCCATACAGATTGAGTTACGTTTCCTTTAGCAATTGAGTCATCTCTTGCTCATCTAGCGGAGACATTGGAGTCATTACATAGTCTGCAACTAAGAAGAAAAAAGAAGAATTATGACTAGACCACTATTTCATAGTGGGTTGAAATGCTAAAGTAACAGTTAAATCATGATGATGTTTAAAATGTCCCATTTTTGAGGGCAAAGATTCATATAAGCACATATAAAGCATCTAACTGGGCCTAACAGTGGCATTTGGTAGTTGTCAGTGATTCCCTCATGGAGGTATACATGAAGGTGAAGAAGGCCTATCAGTTTTTCCACTTGGCAGAATTGTTAAAACTACTGCAAACAGGCTTTTGCTGCACCTGCTGCAGAACTTGAAAATATGATCTTGATGTGCTCAGCCCTGTCAAGTGGTTCAAAAATAATTGCGTTATTCTACAGATAGTATAATAGGAATATGTGTGTTATTTGATATTTATCGATAGCCAAACTGCTCAGGTAGCCATGAGTGGAAACCAAAAGTAGGTGTCTAAATCCTATGTCGAAAGTCAAGGGCCCAATGTTACTATCATCATTATGTTGTCTCTTACTTTCTACAGTTTATCATGTTGTACTATGGAGTTGGGTTTTTCAGAATCAAGAAAGTATTATAAATGTAACTTCATCCTAAAACAGCTAGCCTGTTTAGGCAACAATATTATTGAATATTTCAGATTATATTGGCTATTCTCGTATTGTCTCTGTATATCCCTTTTTATTAATGATATTCTTCATTATTTATTTACGGATCCATAAGCACCTAGTTGTTGCCTGTGTGTTATGCGAATATCCTCCCTGTCTGCATTTAATTTTCTTCCAGGTACTCCAGTTTTTCCTCTCACATCTCCAGAGATATGTAGGACAGGCTGATTGGCAACTCTAAATTGTAAATGTGGATGTGAGTGGACCCTGTGATGTCCTGACATTGGGTTCTACCTCACACATGAGATTCCTGGATTGTCTCCAGGCCTGGAATAGGATAAAGTAGTTTTGAAAGTATTTTGATTTGTTATGTGTCTGTTGTCCATAAAATATTGTTCCATCTCCTTTTTGAAATATGATTGTTTCTATTGTAGAGTTAATACATAAATATTGTTAAAGTTGTAGTCTTTGATACCAGTGAAAGTGTACCAATTATGTTAAAAACACAGGACACCCTTAAATTTTCTTTACCCTTCCTGTACATACTTATTTCACGATATCTTTCTTTCCTTGGCACATCTTGTGATGCAAACCTGGACACATATTCAGTGATGTTCCTAGGGTCATTGGGAGGTTTGGGTCTTTGAGCATTAGACTCCCTCACCTAGATGAACAAGCTAGAGTGGATTAGATTCCCGACTTGTGCCAAGGTTACACTTTCACCCAGGCCTCCCCTACTAATTCACAGCCTTCAACAGCCACTGTGACTATCTTTATGGCCTTTTTCTTGTCATCGGCATAGATGCCATGGATGGTAAGCATCTTGCAGAAGGACTGGCCAGCGAACCCTCTGCACTCTACTTTACTTGGCACGCACCTCACCCTCCACTATTTATATATATCTAAATATATCCAAATCTTCTTATGTGATATCATCTACTGTTAAATTCTGCTCCGTACTTCTAAAATTTTTATTTTTATACTGTATTGAGGATTTGTTCTGTTCTGTGTATTGTATTGTATTGTATTGTATTGTATTGACCCCCTTCTTTTGACACCCACTGCATGCCCAACCTACCTGGAAAGGGGTCTCTCTTTGAACTGCCTTTCCCAAGGTTTCTTCCATTTTTCCCTACTAGGTTTTTTTTAGGAGTTTTTCCGTGTCTTCAAGGCTGGGGGGCTGTCAAGAAGCAGGGCCTGTTAATGCCCATTGCGGCACTTCTTGTGTGATTTTGGGGTATACAAAAATAAATAGTATTGGTATTGTATTTCTCCCTGGATGGCTTCTCCAGGTCTTCATAAATACTTATCTCACAATACCAATGTATTATCATTTAACATAATAGGAATGGTGTGGTTGTTCCTGTAGTGTCTCCACAACAGACTTATACCTGGGTGACCTGAAAGTAGAACAAATGCTAAAGGTTTTATTATTTGAAGCATCAAAATATACAGTGGAACCTCAGTTTGCGAGCATAATTCGTTCCGGAAACGTGCTCACAGTCCAAAGCACTCGTGTTTCAAAGAGAATTTCCCCATAAGAAATAATGGAAACTTAGATGATTCATTGCACAACCTAAAACTATTCATATAAAAATGATTAATACAAACTATAAAGTAAAAATACATAAAACAAATTAACTTGCACTTTACCTTTGAAAAGAATCATGGCCGGTGTGAGTGAGTTTCTAAACTCTTGTGGGATTCCACCCAACGGGACGACACGTGGAAGAGCATCCCAAAGCAATCGCAGTCTCCCAGTGCAGTAGCAGTTCGCCGTAAAAGCAAATCCGAAAAGACTGCGGACATGCTATAAGCGCCTGCCATCGATAGGTGATACAAGGAACAAGGAACATTATAAATGCGCAGGGCACAGTATTACTTGGCCATGACCCTGCCTGACTGCTGTGTCTGTGTATAGGAGAGTGGCAGATCCCGCTACAATAAATAACCGCGCTGTTGCTGTTTCAAGCTGAATAAAGCTGGTGTTGCTAAAGTACTGAGACTCAGCTTCGTGTTTTGGGGTGCAAGGCGGAAACTCGCACATCATAGCACACACACACAGACACAATGCTGTAGTAAACAGTATACGCTCATACGGATGTTGACTATATGAGTGAGACACACCTACTCAGACAGAGAATAGGAGACGATTGCCCACAATCCTGCAGCGAGAAAGAGAGAGAGAAGAACTATCAGCTCAGTTGTGATCACATGACGCTCAGCAGACAAAGCGTATACATACTACTTGTAATGTAAGACCTCACTCGTTTATCAAGTCAAAATTTATTACAAATTTTAGCTCGTCTTGCAAAACACTCGTAAACCAAGTTACTCGCAAACCGAGGTTCCACTGTACAAGGAAGTAACAAAGACAGGGATTAATTAAAGAACAACAGAAAACATAAAATAAAACAAACAAATAAAGTATAGCTTTAATAGACCTGCCAACATAGGGGATTCTCTGTTGGTCATGTAGATTGACTTGTCCATTTATCCAGCACTATTGCTGACTACAGCACTCCGAATAACTCTTCATGTCTTTGTCTTTTTCTTTCTCCCATGCATGTGTCACATACAGTACATGCTGGTCATTTGCTGTTCTCCAATACCAATTTTCATGGGGCAAAAACTGAGCCAAATTATTTCAACACACTGCACTGCACTCTTTCTTTCTCTTAATCTAGGGGGATATCTTTCAGATCTCTTGCCTGTACCTTAGAACTACAGAGAAGTGCTTCCATTGATGTGGCACAGAGGTGTGCTGGTCTGCAGATTCGTTTAAAAACACTACCTTGTGTGGCAGCATTTTGCCTTCAAAACTTGGTGTGCAGTTCTTAACCGAGTAACAAGATTTTGTTTTCCATCCTCTGAAGTCTCTTGTGAAGTGGAATGTATCTCTTCTTAAGCACTGCTCTACATTGCTCATCAAAAGATGAGACACGGCGCAACCTTCAGTATGCACCAAGATTGGGTGTGCACCTGGATGAGCAGGAAGGACAAAGGCCATAGCAAACAGATATAATAATATGTATTTTATTATTATCATCCATAATGTAGGAGGCAAAAAAAGCAGGTCAAAACAAAGGCTGGAAAGCACAAAATCAGTAAGTGAAAAGCCAGAATGAAAAAAAATATATCAAAAGGTCATAAAAAAACAAAACATTATCTAGTCAATATGTAGAACATTGAAAGCATTAAACTGGGGGTTTTCCAAAAGCAATCAACCCTATTCTGAGAATGATAACCTTCAAAAGGCTTTCCCTTTTCTCTGTAATACCCCTTCAATCTCATGATTGATTCCTAGTTATCATTACATGGCAACTGACACTGGCAGGGTGAGCCAGGGGCTAAATACAAGCAAAAAAGATGGGCCAAGGATGGAGTCAATAGACACTATTTTAAAAAACTTTGTATGTAAGACTTTAAACAATTTTGCTCCTCCCTATCTCAGAAGTCCTGTTTCCTTATGAACCAAAATCTCAATCTTAAATTTGTAAATTCTGGTTTGCTTGTAATTCCAAGATCTAAGCATAAAAGAACTGGTGAGGCTAATTTCTGTTCTTATGCACCTAAAATTTGGAATCATTTACCAATAGGAATACACCAGGCTAAATCTGTAGAACATTTAAAAAAAAACTTCTAAAATCTCTTTTTAATCTGCCTTTCCAGTAATAATATCATAATATAGTGATTTGATTATAAGTTTAGCTCCTTGGTGCATTAATAAGTACCCCATATTAATCCATTGCTTTTTTTATGTTTTTTGTCTCCCATCTTGTGTGGTGGTGCTATGCGCCACTCACACCTACTCAGAGTGCTCTACAGTGCAGTCACTTGGGTTACTGGAGGAAATGAGGAGGACTTGGAATTATCGACTGTGCTAACTGTATCAACTGTGTCCAGTGGAGGGTTGGCAACCAGCTGGCCTAAGTCATTCTGACTTTCATGATGCAGAAACTGATTACTTAACTACAGACCTAACTATTTGATTTGCTCGTTTCTATCTTCTGATCGTGGTCCTTCAGTTTCTTTTTCTTCAAAAGTTTCTTTTTCTCCTTTGGCCCATCAAAAGTGTTTTTTGTTTTCCTCTCCTCCGTGTCAGCAGGTCAAACAACCACATTCAGGAATCAAGAACTTTGTCTACATCTACTTTGTCTACAGTTCACAGAAACCACTGTGGACTGTTTTATTTGCTTTTGTATCTTTTCATTCACTTTAACGTTATCAAACTGTTTCTGCTCAAAGAGTTGCCATGTACATCTATGTAGGTAAAACTTAGATATATAGTGTATATATTTATTTTTATTTATACTAGTTAGATCTGGCTGTTCTATTGTTAACCTTAATGTATACATATTTTAATTACAATACCTTTTTCTGATAAGAGTGAAGGTTTGTTTTGCACTTTAGTGGTTAAATTTTGCTTAACAATAACTAGTTGATTTTGTACTTAGTATACTTACATTTATTAGAAACTAGCCATCCCCCGCAGCTCCAGTTGCATAGTAGCGCAACAGGACAGTGAGGAGGGCCCTGCCCGGCTCCTCACTCTTGACATCACGCTTCCCTGTTCCCTTAGCTTACAGCCTCTGTCTCAGATTAGTGCAAATATATCGGTCCTGCAAACGACTTTGATTCTTAAAGTGATGAGAGAAGTTGCAAAATCAACCGGAATGTTCAAGCAAATTATAGAAGAAAACCTGATCTAAATCCATTACGTAGTTCTCTCGTTCGCTAGCTAAGTGGACGTAAGATACGCCCCGAGGCTGGCACGTGAGTGAAGAGGGCCCCGCCCCCCTCCCCTTGGCCCACTGTGTCTCTCTCGGATTCACGCAAGTAAATCAATACCGCAAACGAACTATGATACATAGAGCAATGAGAGAAGTCATAAAATCAACTAGAACATTCAAGAAAATTATAGAAAAAACCTGATCTAAATCTGTTAAGTAGCTCTCTCATTCGCTAGCTAAGCTAAGATATGGAACGCCCCAAGGCTGACACGTGAGTGAAGAGGGCCCCGCCCCTCAGCCCACTGCGTCTCTCTCGGATTCACGCAAATAAATCGATACTGCAAACAAATTATGATACATAGCACAATGAGAGAAGTCACAAAAGCAACCAGAATGTTGAAGCAAATTATAGAAAAAACCCGATCTAAATCCGTTAAGTAGTTATCTCATGAAAAGTGGACAGACATACAGACAGACAGATAGGCAGACGTTGGATTTTATATATACAGATATTATCATATTATTAGCTAATGATGAATGGTATATCTTTGTTTTTGTTGATTAATCTGTGAAAAGCACCTTAAGTTGCAAGTAAATTGTTATTGTTATTAAGGATGGAGCCCAAGCCCACTTCTGACATCCATTGTCTCAAATCAACCTTCCTACTCTGTACCTCTTGATTCAGGTACAGGGAGTTGCTGTTAGATCCCCATTTGAGATCACTTCTGGGACCGTGTTCAGGACCACTCTGTGAGTCGGCAATATGCTTTGAACATTCTGGCCATCTCCCTACAGTTTTTTCTGGTGGCTCCAGGATTTCCTGAATTCTTAAGGCCTGGTTTCTGTTTGAAGTGTGAGAGCCTGCTAGAAAACCCAACAAGCCTTCTTCTGTCTAATGCTGCAGAGTTCAAAATCTGTTGCTTTACTTGAAAGTTTAACTGGATCGGTAAGTAAGTACGTCTGGTACCTCCATATCAGTCAAAGACTATATACATTCGACATTCTAGCTTACTACTTCTTGGTATGCATTACTCACATTGCATGTTGCATCATGTGTAAGTATTCAGGTAGAGCAAGTTCTGTACAAGCGAATGCATTATGCTGAAGTGAAAGTCAACACGAGAAAATGCCTTTGCATTAGTCAACTTGGCTGCTGCCTGCAATGAGCTCAGCTCACAACGGTCAGTCAGTCAGTCAGTAGTAATTACACCACAACAATAAATTCTGAAAGAAGTGATAGTTTTCCAAAATAACACCTCCACTTCTTCAGGTCCACATCACCTGCTTTGAGTAATTTTATTGAAATAGCTGGTACCTATTATATGATTCAAGAATCAGCATGCTAAGGGCTTGACCAGTATTATGGACTGAATTGCTTTGCTACCACCTATTGGCCAGGGAGACTTCTTTTACCCAATTACTCATTCCCATGCCCTACCTTAGTTACAGTGCATTGGTTTGCCAGCTTCAGTATACCTCATCCAAGCGGTGACCTTATTTCTGCTCTGGTGTTCATATCAGTGTGGCTTTGTGTAAATATTCTGAGATGCTGCTGAACCCCAACACTGTCTAACCCTTGTCTGCAATGGTCACATTCACATACTTCAAAATAACACAGTATTAAACATCTTTCAATAAACCAAACCTTATTTTATGTATTACCTTGCATCAATTTAAAGATTACAATTCAAGATCAGTAATGCTTTCAAGTACATTCTATTGAAGTAGTAAAATCATTGGGATAGTAAGTGTAGGAGACACCAATAAAATGTGAATGTGTATTTAAGGGAAAGTGTATCTTTAGCACTGATTCTGGTATTGTATAAGAGAAAGAAAAGCAGTAAACAGAAAGAGAATGAGCATGAGATTGTCTAAAATATAGCACACAACACATACATTTGTGTTTACCCTCAATTTCTGTTTGCAAATAATTTTTGTGTCTTCTAGTTTTACAGCATGATTGGTCTCATTTGCTGTTCAACCCCTTACCTAAAATGAGCATTATGGAAAGGAAAACTAGCATCTTTAAATAGAGAACATACAGCTTTAAATGTGGCTCTCCCACTGGAATGAGTGTTTGACCTAAACCAGGAAAAAGATAGACTTCTGTTCCCAAATGAAACATAAAAGACGTTAATCCTGTCACTGTAAGTCGTGATCAGAGGTAATGTTGCATTTTCACATACCACAGTACTGTCGGTATTTCTGTTAAACCTGCGTGTCCCAGGCACTGCCAGGCAGATGCTTAACATAGCAAACATAGTTTTCTTAAAAACTGTGTAGATAATATGTTGTACTTATTGTTGTTAAGTTACATTGTGGAATTGTGATGCTCCTTTTGTCATAGTACTTACTTGTAATCATAGTTTTCTTTGTTGGCGTAATTATTATTATAATTATTATGGAGAAATTGGATAACCTGAATCAGAAGATAAATAAACATATATTGTCCATATTTTGCATCTGATAATGTCGGAATAGTCTTCAGCTCCCTGTGACCATGCAATGGATAAAGCCTGTTTGAAACAAATTGTTATTATTATTATTATTATTATTAATTATTATTATTATTATTATTATTATATAATTTGGTTATCAAGGCCACTAAGGTATCTGTGTCCTGACCATGGACCTAAGGTTTAACCCAGCGCAATGCAGAGAATGTGATTGGTTCCCATCTGTGCTATCTTCTGCACTTCTTGGCAGCTCCTGTAAAATCATTACTTGGTGGTACTTATTAGTAGTAGTAGTAGGTAGTTGTAGTAGTAGTAGAAGTAGTAGTAGGAGGAGGAAGAGTATTGGGACAGCACTGTACTTCCATAGTCAGCACTACTGCATCACAGGTCCAACGTCCTGGTCATTGTCACAGTGTGGAGTTTGCTTGTTCTCCCTGTTTCTATTTATTTTCCTCCAGTATTCAGTTTAGCTGACCCAAATCATCAAACACATGCTTGAATAAGTTAATTGGTGACTCTCAAATTTCATTGAATAAATTACTTTGACCATGAATGAGCCCGGAGATGAAATCATAGAGGTTTGCTTCCTGACTTGTGCCTATTGCTGCTAGGTTTGGTTGCAAACCCGTCATGACCCTAAACTAGATTGTGTGGATTTGATAATGAATATAGAGGTACAGCAATAGCTTGATGATGCTTTTAAGGCGTTAGAGCAATAACTTTTTAGTTTTTAGTCTTTATTCTCTTTGTTTGATATGTTTTGCTCATGTAGTGTATCCTGAGTGCATATGAACTGGTGCACTGACCAGGACTGTTTTGTTGCCTTGCATCTTGTCCTGCCAGGATAATTTCTGGCCCCCATTACCTTCAATTAAATTAAGTGGGTTAGAGGGTATTATGCTACATTAATACCATGTGATCTGGGGTTAGATTAAGCTTACCATCTCTCTCACTCTTTCGGTTGCTTGTTGTACACAGTGACTAAAGTAGTTTGACATCCAGAAGGGCATCATATTTTATGACTCCAGTTATCTAATTTAAGGTGAGTAAGTGGTCAGCTTGGGTGAACCTGCAAAATGGCTGTTAAACCAGCAGAGTGAGAGGTTATGTTATGTTATGTTATGTTATGTTATGGTATGTTATGTTATGTTATGTTATGTTATGTTATGTTATGTTATGTTATGTTATGTTATGTGTTGTCTCTGAGGTAACCTTACTTAGTAAAAGATAAACCTTGAATTGACTTACTGGATTCTTAAGCAACAGTCCTTACTTATTAATGCAAATGATCAAAGATTCCACCTTTTGCAGGCACTATTGAATTGTAAACTTTTTAGCCTGAATACATAGAGTGACTCCACTGATTTCCAAGAAATTGCAGCATTCATCTTATGTTGGTGTATTTACCCTGAACAAAGGCTCTTTAAATTTCCGGTAATTAACGATGATACAAAACTCACTTCATATGTTTGTTTAAGTGAGAAAATTCTTGTCTCAGAAATGCAGATGTCACTGTGTCAAAGGGAAACCTTCAAGCTGCCATAATTAATTAGATGAGAACATAAAGGTGTATTGGGACAACAGAAGGCTGTTGGATAGATTCTCAAATTCTTCATACCTGTCACCTGCCTTCTGGCTTCATTGCTTATTCCACTGTACACATGAGGTCATTCTTCTATGAATGGCATCTCTGATTCCTGCCATATTTTTTACCAAGTTTGCCCTGAGGATACCTCCTAAATGAGCAAAGGCGCGAAACAAGATTACTTGAAAAGCCCCGAGAAATGTGCAAAGTACAGCACATTTTTCTTGCATTCACCGCAGAAGCTGCCTGATGTCTGCCCTACTCATGCACCTATGTTTCTAGATGGAAGCATTTTCCATTAGCAATGGGAGTTCCTGAGCACGCTACCCATGCTGCTTGAATGTTGATTTGAAGAAAAGTGCATGTGCTTCTGAAAAAAAAAGAGTATAATGCTGTTGATTGATGCTGTGCTTTGATGCTGTTTCCATAATTTGTTCACTAATATCATCTTTAACATCATCTATTAAAAGAGATTTAACAGAGAAATATCGATTAATAAATAGCTGTCGGTTTCACAAAAGGCAGGATAATTATCAATAAATTAAAATTACTAACTACCAATTTAAACTCAGAAATAATATGAAACTAAACACCAGAAAAACACCCTCATAATTAATTTTTTTACCATATGTGTTTGCAAGTCATTCCACAAGGCAAGTCTTAATACCCCAATGTATTGATGTGTGTGTCGATGTAAACACCACCCTGGTGCCCTCCACATCGATCGGCACTGTGCCACATTCACAGCTGCAAATCCTGAAAAGCAATATATCAAATTAACCCTCAGAAATATGACAAAACAAACTATACATGTGTTTTCCATACACCCCCTTTGTACAATTTTCGTTCCTGTTCCACGTATAAAGACGAACGCAGAGAGTCTATGTATGAAAATGTGATTTTATGTTTGTTGTATTTGCATTCCAAATCAAGTCAATTTATTCGTATTAATGACATTTCCTTGGCGGCTCCAACGCCTGATTGCACCACCTTGGAACAAACTCTTAGTTACTAAAATACAATATTGCTACAAAATATGGTCCTTAAACCACACTCATCTAAAACAACAATTTTTCCACAGGTAATATAAAAACTGCAAAAAGGACTGAAGATCTACCTGAACAAATACAGGTCAGCTCAATCAAACGTACTCCAGATCTCCCATGATTTTGTCATGAGCATTACTTTTTGTTTAAATCTGTCATTTTTTAAATCATTTTTTGATCCTATCCTTTGATTTTTCTCATTCTTTATGTATTTTATCATTGGTTACTCCGTCATTATTTTGGGTTGAGATTTCCTTGTGGAGAATTGTTCAGTTCACTCACAGTTTTCCAACTGCAGCTATTTCATTGCAACTACATGACTGCTGGTGTCGATATGTGTAACATGATCACATGGCCTGCTATTTAAGATGTCAGCACATTATACTTGATGTCCAAGTCTTTTGGATATTTTCTATACAAATTACATTCTGCTGATTAGCAATTTAATTGGGGAAAGAATTTTTTGTTTTTGATGCGCGATTTTTGCTCTGATTTGTGACTATTGCTCCTTCTAGTTTTGAAGTTTTGCCTCTTTAAAGACAATTCCCAATTAGTCCATTTTCATCTCTTTTGGGCTTTACGCACATTATAGGAATGACGCTGTTCAAAAAGGGAGCAGTGATCACCAGACTGTACATGACATTCACAAGCACTGCCCTTTTTAGTAGTGGCGTGGCTCTGAAAACCTTATCTTCATCTTAATTTGCTGTACTGCTGAATTTAATTCCTCCAACACATCAGGAACATGCCTTAAGCCATAGGTGAATTCTTTATCCACTCACATTCAGATAGCTAATGTGGAAGAACTACCCCTTAGTTAATGCTACTATATATGCTACCTAGATAATGAAATGGATGTTTGTGGTTATTCCCAGAAAGCTTTAGGAGTCAAACCCAATCTAACTAAATCCTGGTTTTAACCTTTCTTAAAGAGAATAGTCAGTTTTAAAGAGATTACCTTCAGGTCAAAGCCCCTGAAGCTTGGTATGCTCAAGTATGCTCCTAAAATGGGATGCACATAGTGACACACCTCGTTAAAATTGCTCTTTTTGCAGTCAAATTTGCTCATTTGTAGCCCTGTACATGATGGACTGGATTTAGTTACATTCAGTAAATAAAGAGTATCACATGCCAGTGGTGAGAGGGCTTGACTTGCAGAGTAGAACAGTGCCAAGTTCACCATGTGAGAACTGACAATAGCAAATGTCAGCTCAAACTAGCTGGGCTGAGGAAACAGAACTTGTTTTAGCAGAAAACCTCAGTATTTGTTAGATTAGATATTGTCAACAAACAGACATACTGTATATGAATGATTAGGAATTGGGCATATACAGTATGTTTTCACTTTCTAGCCACATAAAGAGTAAAAAACATCCTTATTAGAGATGATCAGTAGCTTGAATCCTGGCAGCATTGCCTCTGGTACTGCGTAGGGTGGGACACAGAAAAAAGTGGATGTTTCAGTTAAACTTTTCAGAATTTTAGAAAGCTTAAGATGGTGCCTCTCCCTTGCTTGTACATTCTCACCAGAAGGATTTCTCGAGGTGTAAAATGTTGATTTAAGACCATTGCTACACATGTTAATAGAGAATGAGTGTAAACAAAACACACTGGGCCTGTGTTAAGTTTCCCCGAAGGTGCAAGCTCTTCCTTCACACCCCTGAAGCTAAACAGTGATGCTTAACACTCTGTCAAAATACATCAACCTGTGACCTTACTCCATTCCTGTAATAGCAATTCTCTTTTGCTATCCCATGCTGAGCTGACTAAGGGGGCTTGCAAGCACATCCAGTACTGGTGCTGTGGTTGATATCTGCTAGTGCTAAGAAAGACACAATAGACCACAAAATAAAGAAAACATTTGATTTATTAAGTGGCTGTACTAAACTGTGGAAAATTAGCATTTAGTCTTTGTGGAAATAAAGTTAGTATGGGTGTGCATGGGTTCACTGGATGACTTGGTGACAGTCTTCTTTTATGCTATCTTTTTCTTTCTCTCCGTGTGTCCTTTGATAATTGATAATTTCTCCTTGACTGGATCTTCAAGTGAGTCAAAATTTAGAAAATCAGTGTTTTTACTTGTAGCTTTTGTAGGTTGGGGTTTCCAGTTGGCCGATAACATATTTTCAAGGCAAGGTGACTAGTCTTCCATTCCTGGAAATAAGAAAGTCAATCCCCTTAGTTTTGTTATTAATACTGTATATGTATTGCATCTCAAGCACAGAATATGGAAAAAAACCTGAAATATTAAATTCTAATCTATCATTGTATAAATAATTAACACAAGACGAAGTTAAAAACTCTAAGTACAAAGTATGAAGAAAACAACAAGGTCAGCATTCTCTTTATGCCTTCCTTATATGTAAGACCCAATGAGTTGCCTTCCAAACAGGGTTGGCTCTACCACTTAAGTGAACTAGGCGGTTGCCTAGGGGGGCAAAATATGGTGGCAGGATAGCATTTTTTAAACAATCTGACCCATGAACACTAAGACTGAATATGACTGTCTGATTATATTGTTTTAAATTATTTTCACATACTAGCAATGTTTGGTCATACCGTCCAACAACCTACACAACCCAACAACAACATGAACAGCAACAACAACAATAATAATAATAGTAATCCTCAAATTGTAGTATAGAAGACACAGACATGGCAAAATAAAATTAAGTGATTGAAATATTAAGAGGACTGCAGCTCTTGAACACATTGTTAAAGGCTGATTTAATTTAAACTACAATCATCTCCAAAATGAGCTTATATTAAAACTTGTGTTCAAACGTGGCAAATATTATTCTCTGCTGTTTACCACCGTCTTTGAGATCCGCTATTGGCCTGCTAACGCAGCTCTCCATAGTCCATTTCTCAAAGTAAAATATTCTCTAAGGTCATGCATTGATTGAATACAGTAAATAGGAACAGTTAGTAAATATTCATAAAAAATAAACGTGATGCTTCAGTTTGAATTTTGTGATTCTCCACATTTCCAACACATCTACTGTATGTTAGATGAATTTGCTCGTCTAAGCAGGTTCAGAGTAAGTGACTGTGCACGTGCATATAAGTGTCCATATCCTGGGAAAAACATTTGTATGACCAACAGAAATATTAGGTTTTCTTTGAAACAGAGTGGACTTTTGCTGTAATTAATTGAGAAAACAGTGAATGCACAAAAGCCTTTGGCTGTTGTCTGTTCATCTCTTGAATTTTTCCTATAGCATTAGGTTTAATTTCAATTTTTATACAAACAGAAAATAGCTTTAATTTTAAATCACGTCATTTTTATATTGCACCATTATGTTTTCACTTTATTGAATCTTATTTTATTAAAATCTCTGATGTAATTTTAATCTGAAGAGAAATTTTCAAAACACAGTAATACCTAAAATGACCTAGCAAATGATTTAAACAAAATATAAATCTGTTGACGTTGTGATAAGTGATGAAGAGACCATTCGCTATCCTGAAGAATTTATGAACCATTTGAAAGTTTCAGGGTTGTCACAACTCCTCCTTAAACCAAAAAATGAATACCCTATTATATGTCTCTCATATTTATCTCCATAATCAAATGATAAAAAACTACATATTTTCTGTCATTGAGATAACTGATACAACAGGAGGAAAAAATAATTATTTCTTTTAAATTACATCAACAAGTACAAAGATTGTAATTTTGAATTAAATTTGTCTTGATTTGCTTTATGCTAAATGCACAATTAATGTACTTTTCAAAGAAACATATCTAAATATTCTCTTAATTCCAAATTTTCTTTCTTTTATATCTGTGCCTTTTCCTGTGACTAACCAAAATATTCCATTTTCAAAAGCACCCAGGGTGTTTCTACAAAGGTATGTGTTTATAATGCTGTAAAATGTAACATTTTAAATTAACTTATTAGTTTCAAATTTCTAATGCATTAATGTTTTAAAGAACCTAAGAATTAGACTAGAAAGTTTTGATGTGAAAAGGTCATTCAGAGCCATTGAGCACACACTAGCTTGTCAGTCGCTATTCACTTAACTTATAGAAAAACAAGTCCTCAAATTGAGATGTGAAGGTCCCTAAGTACTACTATCTGCCACACTACATTTCATGTATTTACGGTTTGTTTGTTAACAAACCACTTTCTAATATTTGTGCCTAATTTTAAGCCATTTTTGATTTGTGCTTGTATTTTTTTTGTTAAAGAACTCATTTTAAAGTAACGGCTGGCAAGTTCCATATTGATTCTGCTCATAATTTTCAATACCAGCCACCTCTTAATCAGTCACTGGATTTTTCTTACCACTCATCATGAAAACATGCAATAAATATAGAATTTAAATTCTTTCAAAGCTACTATTTTCACAACACTTACAATCTGTGACTCAACAAGCTGGTAGGCCCATACACTGTAATTTATAACCTGAGTAAATTTCCTCAGTCTTGTCATTATTATTTATTTAAACTATGCGGTCTCAGTGGGAAACAGACCCACATTACATATTTGCTTGTTAGGTAGGATGATGAAGGGTTCTTTTTTTCTGCTCTGTCAGTTTTGAAATGCATGAACATTTGACTTCTGCACACATTGATGACTACCATTAATGTGTGTACAGTTCATCCAGACCTTGTATGAAGCATTGCTGCTAGGAACACCTGATTCTCTCATAGCCAGAAATAGAACAGTAATTTATTTCTTCAATATGGTAGCTCCCATCACTAAAGAAAAGTGCCTGTAATTTACTCGCAGCACCCGGATTTGTTTTCTCTTTTTAAAAATACTGTGCTTCTCTCTTTTGTTCATCACACTGTCTTACTGGAAGCAACTTCTGAATAATGGTTACAGCTTTACCTTGATGCAACATTCCCATCATCTATGCAATAGGCAGAAACAATTACAGAGGTAAATGAAAAGGTATTATGCTATAAAAACTGCCGAATATAAATAAAAGGACGTTGTCTTCAGATATAAGTGCGGTTTTGATCACAATGCTACAAAAGACATAGCTGCACTATAAGCAGTGCAGCAGAGAACAACCAGGCATGGAGACCTAACCCAGACCTTCAAATCTGTCAAACGCATCAACAAATTGGAATTCTTTTTATTAAAACGTAAATCACATACTCAAGGACACTGGTGGCAATTAAAAAAGGTGCATTTAAACCTGGAAGCATTTCTTCACATGAATGGACATGTGAATCTGAAATAAACTGCTAAGTCATGGGGTATGTGGACAAGATATTGGGACAATTTAGCTATTAGTTAACCAAACACCTTGATAGATTACTCTGTCTCCTCTCATTTATCATGCTTCTTATATTTCAATTCAATGAAAATGGGCAAGTAGTATGTTTTATGCATGTTCACTTGAGATATGAGAGTATATATGTACAGTATATTTCCATACACTGTCTATGGCAGCCTGACTTCCTCATACAACACATAACACACATTGACACACCTTACATTATACCACAATATGGGCATAATGCAATCAAAGTTACTGACATAGACCAGGACACAAAAATATGCAGAATCAGAAAATAGAAGGATGTATTTCAAAGTTAGTATTTTTTTATACATAGAATTGATTTTTGAAAGTGGTGTCATGTTTTAAAGCTACATGATCTCTGGTCTTAGTTGCTTCAATCATTTCCTCATACTTTTTGATCGATATTCAATGGTTCAATGGTTTTCACTACCTGGTTATCCCAACAATCTCCAGTTTTTGAGGTTCACATTAGAAGAGAGTTGCCAGCTAACTCTCATGACTGATTAAGAGAAATCTTCTGTTCATAGATGCTTACATTTGTTGTGTCTTGTCATTTCATCAAAACTTCATTTGTTCTTTTTTTGTCTGTAAAAACCAAGTTCAGTGATGAGAATAATAGTCAATATAATGATTATTTAAATGAGAATGTTTTAATTTAGGTGTTAAGATAACATTTTGAAATTGACCTAGCAATATTTTGTCATGATCTTTTTTTTTCTTGTAATGTAATTTTACATATGGTTTATACATATATATATATATATATATATTTACAAGGTCACACCAAGCTGGCATTGCACTGTTTCTGGGGATGTTTTCCTTTAGTGGTACTAAACATCATGGGTATCGAATTCCGCTCCTGGAGGACCGCAGTGGCTACAGGTTTTCATTCTAATCATCTTCTTCATTAGTGACCTGTTTTTGCTGCTAATTAACTTCTTTTGCCTTAGTTTTAATTAACTCGACTCAGGTCCCTTAGTTGTCTCTTTTTCCTTAATTACCAGCCAGACAATAATGAGATACAAAACAAGCTGCCACATGACCAGCTCACCTGTGCCCATCACACAATATCTGCAAATAAAGAAATGTGAAGGTCTCGGTAAGATTCATCTCTCAGGTCACCAAAACATTTTGACGGTGGTCTTAGAAACAACAGAAAAATCAACAGTTTTGGAAATGACTGCCAATTTCAGAATGAGAGCAGCAGCGAGCTATGGAGTTAAATAACAGGTTTAATTAACAGCAAGAATCAGCTTCCCATTAAGAAACTGGTTAGAGTTTGAAATCCTAGCTGGTCATCTGTTGGCTCGTTTCACATTTCACTTCTGTTTGACTGCCATTTAATGAAGAAACAAATCAATTCAGAGGACTGAATCCTTAAAAACAGGGCAATTAAAATGAAGGGAAAAGGAGTTAATGAGCAGTGAAAACAGGTCACTGATGAGGAAAAGGGTCAGAATGAAAATCTGCAGCCACCGCGGCCCTCCAGGCCTGGAGTTCGACATCCCTGCTATACATCATTTGGTGAGATGATACTGTTGACACTGTCTTATGAATGGGATTACAGATGCCCCTCGTCTGAGCTTTGCTTCTAATATAGATAGATAGATAGATAGATAGATAGATAGATAGATAGATAGATAGATAGATAGATAGATAGATAGATAGATAGATAGATAGATAGATAGATAGATAGATAGATAGTGTGGACTGTAGGTGGTGCCCCAGAAGCACAACCACCAGACACAACTCAGCTGAACACAATTTTGAGGGTAAAATAAAATAATGTTTATTTTATAATCATATAACAACACAGTTAAAGGCAGTCCAATATAATATATTTGAAAGACCAACCAACTTTATCTCCTTCCACTACAGCCTCTGTGAGCTTCATCCACCTCCTTCCATTTCTGAACCTGAGGTAACTGAGGCACCCTCTTTCATGCTGGACCTGGGAGTACTTCTGAAGCTATGACATTGACTAAAGGATGCACTTCTAGGTCATATGGAAATTCTTCATAATAGAAATATCCAGTCTTTTCAGCACCCCCCACACTTTGGACACCCAGAGACTCCAACCAGGTTGCACTTCAGCACTACATGTCCCAGGCAACTCTGCGGGTTTTCAAATTGGGCTTCTGTCAGAAGAGCACTGCCACCTCTTCCACTGGTAGATGGACTACTCTTAAAATCCATTCATCTCTTGTCCATCCATATTAGTTCCTTCCATTATGGACTTCTGGAAATTATCCTCATGTTAGTCCATTTCTTCCAAACACTTACAATAGATAGAATAGAAGGAGCCTTGACACTCCACAGATTACAGTGAATAGATTTCATAGGAGAAGAATATATGTTTTTAAAACAAGTCTCCTTGCAACTGAGACTCCAATCGCTTCCATTCTATTCAATGTCCCTCCACTACTTAAGGAGCAGGACATTAAGGAAAAGGTGAAGCAATTAAAACCTTTCACTTACAAGCAAATGAACGCAGGTGATTACTTTTGTTTGAAAGGAAACCTCTACTTATATGATTGTAATTTAGGAATTTTTAAACCACAATTGCTTTTTCTCCCTGTTAAACATTAATTTTATTTAATATTATCACTGCTGTGTTTAACCTGTAATTTGAATTTCAAAAGGTATACATATTCTTTTTGAGTAACAGAGGGTTATAATTAAAAAGTAATAGCGGCTGTCATGTGGCTAAAAGCAAGGACAAAAATTAAACATCTCAGAAACAGAGGAATTTGTGGTTTGCTTAAATGCTGAGCTGAGTTTCTTTTGCTTAAGGTATCTGCCTTACATCTGGATAAAGAATCTGTGTACAATGCACATTAGAGAGAAAGATACGAAGTGCCATAGTGCTTCTTAAGCAACCGCCTCCCTGATCCCAGATGTTTCAGTCTGCAAGACCTGTCCAGTTTCCATTTGCGGTGATTCCTAGTAGCTGCTTGGGTGGCATTCCTACTTGAGTTGCTAGAAGAGTCCATTGTAGCTGCTATCCTCCATCAGAGATGCATTGCTTGTGTTATAGCTCTGTATATGGACAAGGCGCATTTTTGTGTAAATAAATTCTATGTTAGAACATGCGGAAAATCTTTACCTTGTCTAAGAAATATACCAGAGTAACACATTATATTTACATCTGTCTAGCTTCTTAACATGAAGTTTTTTTTTACAGTGTAATGAACTGATTTAACCTCTAAAAGTAGAGAAAAATTTTGGATAAGAGTTCTAACTCGGGCAGATACTACCATGTGTCCTGGTGAGGAGAGATGTCAAGGCTGCATCAGGCAAGCACAGGGTTACCCCAAGAATTGGTGTCGAATCCTCTTCTCTCTAAGCAACCCCCTCACTAGGAAATGCCATTGTGTCCCATGGTTTCTCTTATTAGTGCTATGGTGATGATCCATACTTTTACCTGTTCTCCCCTCTATAGGACAACACTGTATCATTTAGACTCGCTGTTACTGAAACTTGGATGAAGGAACACCATATCCAGCTTAGCCTGACAAAAGATGGGCCTTTTTGTCATCCAATCTAGTCTGTCTATTCAACACTCTATCTCTGTTCAGCTTGGATCATTATCACTAACACCCACTAAGTTGGTTTGCAACCTTGGGGTGGTGATCAATGACCAACTGTCCATCAGGGACCTTGTTGCTACAGTCTCTTGGTCTTACAGATTCACATTGTACTGTATCTGCAAGATCTCACCGTATCTGACAGAATATGCAGCACAATGGTGCAGGTTTTGGTCTTCTCATGCCTGGATTATTGCAACTCTCTGTTGACTGGAATACTGGCATGTGCCAGAAGACTGCTATAGATGATTCAAAATGCAGTGGCACATCTGATGTCCAGTCAGCCGAGGTGGGCACATGTCACTCTTCTTTTCAGTTCACTACCTTGGCTCCCTGTACCACCATGTATTAAGTTCAAATCCTTGATACTTGACTATAGAGTAGTCAATAGGTTGGCACCTATATTTGAAGGCACATTTGAGTCCCATTGTTCCATCACACCCACTCAGGTCTGCTGATGATTAGCAGCATACCTGCATCTCAATTCAGACACTTCATGTGTGGCTATTAGCAGGTGGAATGAGCTGCTCACCTCCATTCATAATTCTGGCACCCTCAATGTGTCTAAGAAGTGTTTGAGGACTCTCATGTTTGTTGAATTTCTGTCTAACTGTTAGATTTTGTAACGTAGAAATTGTAACTATGTTGTACTTTGTTCTGAGTTCATTACTTGTGGTGTTCAATTTTGTAACATTGTCCTGTCACGCTTTTTTCCAAACAGTCCCCCAGGTTGATGCTTACTCAGTTATGCTGACCTCTTTCATAAGTCACTTTGGATAAAAGCTTCTGCTAAGCTAATAAATATAAATGTAAAATGTAAAGTTATGGGAAGTATAAGAAAATTTTATACAAGCGGTGATCAGGCTGGACACCACTAAGCAGCCCATACTGCAGAAAGACCTTTGCGTTCAATTCAGCATCTCAAGAGAAAAAGACCAATGAAATATTAATAAAATATTATTTGCTTGCCAGAGCTAAAACAGAGAAAAATTCTTTGGATTTCTCAAGCTTTCCACAATAATAAATACAAAACAGGGAACTCCAAATCCGATTACTTGATGGAAGGCAGTAGTTGAATCTGACTTGCCTTGCTCCATTGATGTGGCTCAAAACAGGAATGAGCTCAGCAAGAGAACGCAGAGGCAATCAGTCGCTTTGTACTATGCACGATTTTCCATTTGGTACTGCTTAATAACTTCATTGGGTCTTTGACCAAAGGGCTGCCAACTGATGACAGACACAAAGCTAGACAAACAAACGCCACTTTCTTCACATCAGGACTCAGCATTTTTTTCTTTTTTCCAGGCTTTCTCCTTCATTTCCAATTCAGTCATCGTAACAAATTGCACAGGGGATGGGGTTCAGTGAATTGAAGGTTATTCTGAATGGCTGATGAGGCTACATAGCAGGCAGTGATGTCTGAGGTCAGAAAACGCAGCATTAGTCACAAATGTTCTTGGGAGAGATGTTTTATTGTGGGAATGCATGCTTATTGTGACCAATTATGATTTTCTGTGGTGGGCAATGGAATCATAATTAGATATGATAAGCATTGGAAAATCCTAAATAAATAATTATGACCTGTGCATTACTTGATGATTCCTGATTGTGACACAGTTTTGTTATATTAGCCTTGTGTCTTGCAATGCTTCTAACTCAAATCCTAATACAAAGAAACACTATTGAATCTATTAAGTGTCTGTAAATTGTCATTATAAGTTTATTGTATACGTTAATTGTTAGATATCCTTTTAAGAATTAGGATAATTCTTTTGGAGTCCCCCTCTAGGGAGGCACAAAAAGTGCTGTTCACGGGTGTTGGTTTTGGGGTGCCAGGCCAGTGAAAACCCCTTTTAATAAGTATTTCTTTTAACTGAAATCACAAAATAATAACAGAAAAAAGTGGCATTGCACTATATTGAAATTTTGCATTAGGGTGCTTCGTCTGTTTTGCTTTCATGGGTCAAAAGATGACTTCTCTGTCAGTTCATCTGTTTACATACTGTACACCACAAGCCTTGCAAAGGGCGGAGCCTAAACCACTCATTGGGGCGGAGCTAGGACTCTTCTTCTGGGTTCTGCTTGGTGCTGCAGTGATGACAGAAGATATTGTAAGTGACAGAGCTCCCTCATGCCTTGGAGTGGTATCAACAGGCTTATCTGAGCCTGCCAGGTGATTCCTATTTACATATGTGTGATAATACAAAATACTGCTTTTATTTTCAAAGTAAACAAAGGAGATAGAGAAATTGGGTGTATTCAAAGAGAAAGTAAACCCTATTGCATATCTTGGTCTTCTTTAGCAGGTCTTGAATTCCTTTAACCTTCTTGGCGTAAACACAGAGTGACTCAGGCTCGGAATTCTACACAATTACTGTTAAACTTCAGTCAGGGTTGGCGTGATGTGTAATGATACACTTTATATTGTTAAGCCCAAATAACTCTCGGGACAGTATTCTGTTGCCATGTAATCAATGATAGAACATCATGCTGTAAAAAATCATGAATATTTCTATGTGTTCTGCCGCTTTATGGTAACTATGGTAACACATCAACATTTATGAGTGGGCCGACCCTTCAACGAAAATCACAACTTCAAATGAAAAGCCTGTTATAGAACAAACTCAAACTGAACCATTGTTGGAATTGAGCGATAATGATGACAATGTGAATTGGTCATAAGGCGTTCACACACAAAGTGAAACTGATGCATGATACGGCACTGTACAACTGAACCACAGGTGAACTTGATTGTGCAAAGCTTCACCGTGGAGCGACATTAGATACATGACAAATATGCAAACTAATTGGGATCAAGTGCAAGAACAAGCAATATGTTAGACGCCCAAGCACTGTTCAAAATGTAGCAACTGTCAATGTTTATGTCAGAGAAAATGTGGACATCACTAAGCCTTGTACTGTGGTAGCCTGCAATAACATAAGGGGCACATTAATGGTGCAAGTCAGGCACTGTCATTCTGCCTTCTGGTCTGGTAGAGCTTACCAATGGTGGCATTAACAACAGGTTTTTGAATCTCTGTGCACAAACGCAGCTTAAGTGTCCTGAAGAGCTGCCATTACTTTTAATGTCATTTAGGGGTACCACCAACAAGATTCAAAATTAAGCCTGACACCTCATTAATTACTCATGGTACGACTAATGAAAGAAGTGGTGCCTTCTGCCTTCTCCTATAGGATCTTCAAACACTTTTTGATGAAACGTATTAATTTTATTTACTAATGAGAAAATTCTTAAGTCTTTAGTCAGCAGATGACTTACCTTCAGCATAATGCAGAAACTACAAGAGAGACCTGATTGACCTGACTGAGTCCAAGCACCCTACTACTGGGAAAAAGTTTCATCTCTGGAGGAGGATAATCAAGCACTTAACTGTGTGACAACTAAACCTTAATTTATTGCAACAGCTTCATGTTCCAGTATTGAGTTGTAGGTGCCTCCCTGGAAGAGAGGGAAGAAAGAAGATGGAACTTCTTGAAGTAACCTAGGCTAAGCAAGAAACCACTCTGTCTGCGGTTCATGTAACCCTGGAGATAAAGTCCGTAAGGGCCTGTCCTGAGGCCTTAACAGCAGGCCAAGGCATGCTCTGAGGCCTACTTCAATATCAGAGCAATATTATTAACATATAATGAAAGGAGAAGCTTCCTCACCTATAAATAGTACAGAAGTAGATTCCTGAAGACCTCCTCAAAACATGTCATTCCTCTTCAGCCAATACCACTACAGCCAAAGACACTCATGGGTCTGCTAACTCTATTTAGCATTAATGGTACCATCCATTATAGTGTCACCAGTGTTCTCATGACCAAGATATCCCTCATGCCAGTGCTGAGCCAGGGCATATTCGATCCTGCTGGTTTATTTATCAGTGGAACTATGTTAAAGTGGGTGGTAACATTTCTACCTGGCATCTTCTTCTAAAGAAAACATTGGAGAAATTTAATTTGATCTTAAAGGTATAACTGGCTGTCATCTCCGTATGAGTGAAAGTTAACATTATGTTTTCTAATGATAAATCCCAGTTATGTAAAGTGAAAACAGCAATGGTCCCAGTACTAAACCTTATGGGACACCATATCTCACTTCTGTGTACTGTCAGCACATTTCTGTATGTACTGGAATCGATTTGATAAATAAGAACTAAATCAGGCAAGGGCAGTACCTGTAAGCCCAATGTCATTTTCCAGCCTGTGTAGTAAAAAGGCATAGTCAATGGTGTCAAACTCTGCACTTAAGTATAACAATATAATTACAGTGGAGTTTCCTTCATTAGAGGCTATCAAATGTGATTTACAACACTCATTAGTGACATTTCTGTACTTTAACCAGTCTGGAATTTCTCAAATAAATTGTGACGTGTAAGGTGTGACTGAAGCTGATCGGTTACTACTTTTTCAAGTATTTTAGAGAGAAAGGGTAAATTATAATTACAGTTATATGAAAAAGTTTGGGAACCCCTCCTAATTCATTGGATTTTTGTTTATCATTGGCTGAGCTTTCAAAGTAGCAACTTCCTTTTAATACATAACATGCCTTATGGAAACAGTAGTATTTCAGCAGTGACATTAAGCTTATTGGATTAACAGAAAATATGCAATATGCATCATAACAAAATTAGACAGATGCATAAATTTGGGTACCCCAACAGAGATATGACATCAATACTTAGTTGAGCCTCCTTTTGCAAATAGAACAACCTCTAGACGCCTCCTATAGCCTTTGATGAGTGTCTGGATTCTGGATGGAGGTATTTTTGATTATTCTTCCATACAAAATCTCTCCAGTTCAGTAAATTTGATGGCTGCCGATCATGGACAGCCTGCTTCAAATCATCCCAAATCATCCCATAGATTTTCGATGATATTCAACTCAGGTGACTGTGACGGCCAATTCAGAACATTGTACTTTTCCTTTGCATGAATGCCTTTGTAGATTTTGAACTGTGTTTTGGATCATTGTCTTGTTGGAATATCCAACCCCTGCGTAACTTCAACTTTGTGACTGATGCTTGAACATTACCCTGAAGAATCTGTTGATACTGGGTTGAATTCATGCGACCCTCGACTTTAACAAGGGCCCCAGTCCCTGAACTAGCCACACAGCCCCACAGTATGATGGAACCTCCTCCAAATTTGACAGTAGGTAGCAGGTGTTTTTCTTGGAATGGTGTTCTTCTTCTGCCAGGCAAAGCACTTTTTGTTATGACCAAATAACTCAATTTTTGTCTCATCAATCCAAAGTACTTTGTTCCAAAATGAATCTGGCTTGTCTAAATGAACATTTGCATACAACAAGCGACTCTGTTTGTGGAGTGAGTGCAGAAAGGGTTTCTTTCTCATCACCCTGCCATACAGATGTTCTTTGTGCAAATTGCACTGAATTGTAGAACGATGAACAGATACACCATCTGCAGCAAGATGTTGTTGCAGGTCTTTGGAGGTGATCTGTGGGTTGTCTGTAACCATGCTCACAATCCTGCGCATATGCCACTCCTGTATTTTTCTTGGCCTGCCAGACCTGCTGGGTTTAACAGCAACTGTGCCAGTGGCCTTCCATTTCCTGATTACAGTCCTTACAGTTGAAACTGACAGTTTAAACCTCAGAGACAGCTTTTTGTAGCCTTCCCCTAAACCATGAGACTGAAAAATCTTTGTTTTCAGATCTTTTGAGAGTTGCTTTGAGAATCCCATGCTATCACTCTTCAGAGGATAGTCAAAGGGAAGCACAACTTGCAATTGACCACCTTACAGTCATGGCCGAAATTATCGGCACCCCTGAAATTTTCCCAGAAAATGCGCTATTTCTCCCAGAATATTGTTGCAGTTACAAATGTTTTGGTATACACATGTTTATTTCCTTTATGTGCATTGGAACAACACAAAAAACAGAGAAAAAAGCCAAATCTGACATCATTTCACACAAAACTCAAAAACCGGGCTGAACAAAATTATTGGCACCCTCAACTTAATATTTGGTTGCACGCCCTTTGGAAAAAATAACTTAAATCAAGCGCTTCCTATAACCATCAACAAGCTTGTTACACCTCTCAACTGGAATTTCTGACCACTCTTCTTTTACAAACTGCTCAAGGTTTCTCAGATTTGAAGGGCGCCTTCTCCAAACAGCAATTTTGAGATGTCTCCATAAGTGTTCAATCGGATTTAGATCCGGACTCATTGCTGGCCACTTCATAACTCTCCAGCGCTTTGTCTTCAACCATTTCTGGGTGCTTTTAGAGGTATGTTTGGGGTCATTGTCCTGCTGGAACTCCCATGACCTCTGACGCAGACCCAGCTTTCTGACACTGGGCCCTACATTGCACCCCAATATCTTTTGGTAGTCTTCAGATTTCATGATGCCTTGCACAAGGTCAAGGCATCCAGTGCCAGAGGCAGCAAAACATCCCCAAAACATCTTAGAACCTCCACCGTGTTTGACTGTAGGTACTGTGTTCTTTTCTTCATAGGCCTCATTCCGTTTTCTGTTAACAGTAGAATGATGAGCTTTACCAAAAAGCTCTACCTTGGTCTCATCTGTCCACAAGACGTTCGCCCAGAAAGATTTTGGCTTCCTCAAGTACATTTTGGCAAACTCCAGTCTGGCTTTTTTATGTTTCTGTGTCAGCAGTGGGGTCCTCCTGGCTCTCCTGCCATAGCGTTTCATTTCGTTCAGATGTCGACGGATAGTTAGAGCTGACACTGATGCACCCTGAGTCTGCAGAGCAGCTTGAATATGTTTTGAAGCTGATTGGGGCTGTTTATCCACCATTCTGACTATCCTTTGTTGCAGTCTTTTATCAATTTTTCTCTTCTGTCCACATCCAGGGAGATTAGCTACAGTGCCATGTGTTGTGAACTTCTTGATTATGTTGCGCACAGTGGACAAAGGAACATGAAGATCTCTGGAGATGGACTTGTAGCCTTGAGATTGTTGATATTTTTCCACAATTTTTGTTCTCAAGTCCTCAGACAATTCTCTGCTCTTCTTTCTGTTCTCCATGCTTAGTGTGGCACACTCAGACACACAACAGAAAGGTTGAGTCAACTTTTTTCCATTTTAACTGGCTTCAGGTGTGATTGCTGTATTGCCAGCACCTGTTTCTTGCCACAGGCGAGTTCAAACGAGCATCATATGCTTGAAATAAAACGATTTACCCACAATTTTGAAAAGGTGCTGATAATTTTGTCCGGCCCATTTTTGGAGTTCTGTGTGACATATCAGATTTGGCTTTTTTTCTCTGTTTTTTGTGTGTTGTTCCAATGCACATAAAGGAAATAAACATGGGTATACCAAAACATTTGTAACTGAAACAATTTTCTAGGAGAAATGGTGCATTTTCTGGGAAAATTCCAGGGGTTCCGATAATTTCGGCCATTACTGTAAATACCTGTTCTCATGATTGGACACACCTGTCTCTGAAGTTCAAGGTTTAACGAACTAATCCAACCAATTTGGTGTTGCAAGTAATCAGCTTTGAGCAGTTACATGCATTCAAATCAAATCAAATTATAAGTGGACCCAAATTTTTGCACAGCCAGTTTTTCACATTTGATTTAATTTCATACAACTAAATACTGCTTCACTAAAAATCTTTGTTCGGAAAACACCCCAGTGCTCAGATGTTCCTAGGAAATGAAAGACATACCACTGTTATCTATTTTGTTGAAAGTAGAGTAAATTATTTTGCAGGCTGAGAGGAGTTTCCAAACTTTTTCATATGACTGTATTAAGCCGAGCTTCACTACCAGCACGCCTGCTGTGCTGGAAGCCATTAACTGACTGGTGAGGCACTACATGCAGTTTTTACATGGTGTGGGAGCACATACATAAAACATAACATGTTTTTGCCATCCTAAAAAGGCAATTTGCACAAGTGTGTGTCTGGTTTTCCAAACATAATTGGAGCAATTTACTTTACTGATGTTGCAATAAGGGCACGTAGCAATAGTGAAGCTGCTTTTGTTAACCGTAAGTAGTTACATTTCATTAATGCACAAGTCATCTGTGATGTAATGCTGTGGCTGGCAAATGTCATGTCTAAGTGGCCTCAGTCAGACAAACTTGTTTTGACAGACGTGATGGCACTGTAAATGGTGAATGGCTTTCTTTCTTTATAAATCTTGATGTCTGTGTAAGAAGCTTTATAAATGAGGCTCCTGGTATTTGCTACTGTAGATCGTGCAAGGTTGGCACACAATTGAAAAAATTATTTTCTAGATACCTGTTTTGTTCTGCACCAGGACTGACCTCTGAAACAAGAGCATAATACTGCTGATGTATTTTGCAAAAAGAGGAAGGAGCACATGTACAGTTTCCTTGGTAGCTTCTTCAAAGTTAACACTGTCTGGTGGTCCTCCTCAGGGTAAGGTGATGATCAAGATTTTGTTCAATTTTGTTTTGATTAGTGTAATGTTTTGTGCTTGACACACTATTGATATTTCACTCTTTTCTTTCTCAAATTACTTCAGCTGTCTTTTTCATAACACTGGGTTCCACTGCATTAGGGTGAACACTACAGCGCAAAGATAGCTAGCCAGCACAGCAGGAAACAGGCTTACAGCACCCAGCGGAAAGACAATTTCAGATACTACAAAAAGCAGCATTTTAGATAAGAAATTACACTTTGCAAATGATGGAAGATGAGGGCAGTTATAAACATTTTATTAATAAGTACTGAGAAGAACCTGTTATTTATTTGGTCTAACATCTGGTGAATCTGCATAAGCTATGATCACAGCATCTGTCCTTCCTCCTGTTTCAGTGTCATCTGCAAATTTCACAAGCTTTCTAATTGCAGTATACTATGGCCTTCATATAAGTAATAAAAAGTAAGAGTCTGCAACAACAGATTCCTGAGAGACACCACTGATGATCTGAGCCCACATGGATCACATGTCTCTATCTGTGCTCTTTATCTTGTGCCAATTAACCAACTTCAAATCCATTTTTGCAGGTCACCTGTGATTACGCTAACTTCTAAGTTCAAAACAAATCTATGTTGTGGGACCACGACAAGGGCTTTGAAAAAGTTTAAGTAACTTATGTCATGCGCTTTACTTTTTATGATACTCTAGTTGCCCATTCAAAAAAGTATAACAGTTTGTGATTTGGTAGGATTTTTAATCTTAAAAACCATGCTGGCTGTTATTAAAGATTCTGTTTTTCAAATGGACACTCTACTAATTTATGTGCTTTTGAAGTTATAAAATAAATATTATTGGTCTGTAATTATCAGACCAATAAGGACTACTGCTACTGTATTTATACCAAGAATACTCTTTTCTTATGTGTTGAGAAAATTGCAATGACCCCTGCAATATATTTGTCCTTCTGCATTGCACACTTGTTTGACAAATGCTTCTTTAAATGTGTAGAGCATTGGAAATTTCCTATATACAGTAAATAAAACATATTATTATTATTATAGTTTTCATGCTCATTGATGTCTCATTGAAACATTCATCTCACCCTCTTTGTGTGTACATCTCTTTGTTTGACCCTGAGATGTAGTGAGAAGTCAAGCAAAATGACACCTTTTATTGACTAACTAAAAAGACTACAATCTTTCCTGAAGAAGGGGCCTGAGTTGACTCGAAATCTTGCATATTGTAATTTTTTTAGTTAGCCAATAAAAGGTGTCATTTTGCTTGACTTCTCACTACATCCATAATGGTTAACACGGTACAACACCCTTTGTCCCTGACGCAACTGAACACATTTGCTTATCAACTATATTTCAGTTTTTCTTTTTGGAGACTAAAATACGGAAAAAAAAATTGTTGAAGAGTAAAATAAGACATAATAAACATACACACATAACATGTCCTGTGGTAGTCCCGCAATTATACTCTTAAATCTACAACACAAAGAAGTTTTCATCACAGGTAAAGTAGGTTGCCTCTAATCACACTCCATCTCTTTTTTAATACAAAGAAGAAATTAATCTAGAACAGTTCCAAATTAACATTAAAACAAAATTCCTCCATCCATAAACCTGCTGATTCCAATGCAGGGTCATGGAGTGCTGGAGATTGGGCTGAGAGCATCAGGTACAACACATGATCAAGTTCAGGATAGCATGCCAGTCCACTACAGGACACACATACCCATGTGAGCCAAATAAGAGATATTTGCAAATCATTGGTAACTATAAACATCACTCGAATGTGAATTTATAAGAAATAAAAAAAAAACACAAGCAGAAAACTCCTAACAAAAGACAGACATAAATTTTTCAAATGAGAATCTCTGGTACTGTCTGAAATATATTGCATCATAAACCAAAGAGTTCACCTCATCACTTATGTTCGTATTTAACCACTGGAGAAAGAGCAGTTGAAAAGTTGACTCCACACCAAACTTTGATAACTGTTAAAAGCAGAAATTGAAATAATGATAATAGTGACAGCAGGATCTTAGTCACCACAGGAGCCAAACACATACCTTTGAGTTCCCCTTGCCTTTTCACTCAGGATTACCCAAGAAGCATGCTGCTTAAAAAATAACAGAAATAATTCTTTAGACAACTGGCAGATTAAGTCACTCATTTGTCTATAGCTTGGCTGGTTTGAGCACAGAAAGATTTCAGTTTCAGATTCTCAATGTGTCCAACCTGCACCAGGTGCAGCACAAACCTGTTTAAAACGTTTTTAACAATCTTTGTTTCAAGTGGGAATATAGGGGAACTACTGGGCCTTCTCATCTTTCCTGTATATTTCCATCTGGGAATACCTGTTAACTGACATTTTTATTTGTAAATTCAAGCTGGCATTTTGCATGTGTTAGCACAAATCTTGCCATTAAGAAGTAAAACTGAATTCAAGGTGTTTTTCTTGGGGGATTTTTGCATATTAAGTATCATATCACTTTCAGTTTGGGTGATAGATAGATAGATAGATAGATAGATAGATAGATAGATAGATAGATAGATAGATAGATAGATAGATAGATAGATAGATAGATAGATAGATAGATAGATAGATAGATAGATAGATAGATAGATAGATAGATAGTCTAACAATAGCACAAACAACAATAAAGAGTTGGGGACACTACCTTTTTGACCCCATATAATTGTAGAAAAAGAAAAAAAAAGACATACTGTATATATATATATATATATATATATATATATATATATATACTAGCAAAATACCCGCACTTCGCAGCGGAGAAGTAGTGTGTTAAAGAGGTTATGTAAACATATATATACATATACATATATACATATCTACATATACACATATATACATACATATACACATCCACATATACATATATATATATATATACATATACAAATTTACATATACATATCTACATATATATATATATATATATATATATATATATATAGACATACATATATACATACACACATATATATATATATATCTACTTATATATATATATATATATATATATTCACGGCATTCGTAGTCTGAATCACACTCACTGCACCCCCTTACGGGAATCGAACCTCGGACGTCAGCGCTAGAGGCGAAGCCCCTAACATTGCGCCATGGCGTGTGGTTCGTTTATTTGACAGCATGTAGATCGGGGTAATTACATTCACGGCATTCGTAGTCTGAATCACAATCTGATTGTATGGGTGGTTACCTACCAGGTAACGCTTGTGGTTGGCCAGCAAGTCAGCTAACATTCGCCACGGTGCCCTCATTTGTGAGAAGCCAATCATAGAATGGTTGAAAATAGTTTACTGTCAAATAATGCAAAGAGTACGCGACACATGTTTCGCCCTAATTCTGGGCTCATCAGGCGTACACACTCACTGCATATAGCCAAATTCCCGTGCTTCGCAGCAGTGAAGTATTGCTTTTAAATTTTAATTAAGAAGAAAAGAAAACTTTTTAAATTGAGGGAAAATATACCAATAACAATTTGTTAAGGATCTGTTTTTTTGTGAAGCTGCCTTTACACAGCCTGTCCGCTGTTTTATAAACGAATGCCATATAAGGCCGTCCTTTCTCCTTGCTTAGCGGTTCTGTATTGTTTTATTGTTCGTTTATTACGATTGTTATAGTTATTGTGTAGGTATTTGAGAGTCACTTTTCTGTTCAGGTACCCATTTCCTTTATGTACTCTGCAGATTCTCCGCTATTTTTTGTTTGTTTATTACGATTATAGTTATTTATTGATTTCCTTCTTTAGCTGACTGTCTGCTCATATTCTGTTTTTTTGTGAAGCAGCCTTTACACAGCTTCTCCGCTGTTTTATAAACGAACGCCATATAAGGCCATCCTTTTTCCTTGCTTCGCCAAGGAAGCAGCCTTTTTATTTAATCCACGGGTTCCCCGCTGTTTATTACGATTGTTATAGTTCTCTTTGTATACCACGTTGTCAGTTCAGCACTCCGGTTGTAATATGACCAAGTCGTGCAACCTTACTGTTGAGAATGCAATATATAGTTATACAGGAGAAAAGCAATCTTGCCAAACTTAATTTAAACTTAAGGTTTACACCGTGCTTTGTTTCCACCTTAACTGCACTTATGAATATGCTTGTATGCGTCACTCGCTCGCTTCTTATTGTTTCGCTGCCTTCTCAATTGTGTAATGAATGTTTTCTTCAGCGCTCTTTGGGGCTCTTCCTTGCTTTCTACGTACTGCATTCACAGTCAGTTCACGTGATTACGTGGAAGGCGTGATGACGCGATACGCAACCCCGCCTCCCACGGCCAGCGAGCTGCAGTCCATTACAGTATATGGACAAAAAAGAGGTTCCAGTTATGACCGTTACGCTTTGAATTTCGAAATGAAACCTGCCTAACTTTTGTAAGTAAGCTGTAAGGAATGAGCCTGCCAAATTTCAGCCTTCCACCTACACGGGAAGTTGGAGAATTAGTGATGAGTCAGTCAGTCAGTCAGTGAGGGCTTTGCCTTTTATTAGTATATATATATATATATATATATATATATATATATATATATATATATATATATATATATATATATATATATATATATATATATATATATATATATATATATATATATATATATATATATATATATACTGTAGATATATACAGTATATGTAAATATATACTAGCTGATCTTCTTCACATTAAGTACATTACCAAACTTTATTACCATTACATTTACTATACCTATTGTTAGTATTTGAACGCTTCTTCATATAAATTTTTCCTGGTTTTTACATTCTGGTACAAATCTCCACAAATTGCAATAAATAAATCTGGAAACAATGTGGCTACATCCAGGATGGCTAGGTGAGAGAAATGCTTAATTAAACAAAAAGAAAAATAAAATGAATTGAGATCAAACACAGATATCTTTACTGAAAGGCATGTGTGCTAACCATTACATGATCATTGTAACCTATATGACAATGTTGTATTTCTTGGTACTTGTTCCAGCCCCAAGCTCCCAACTACCTTATGGGATTGCAAGGCCAAAATCTAGTGCCAGGTGCTCCTTGCATGGAGTTAGAATGTTCTCCCTGTATCTGCATGGGTTTCCTCTAAGTGCTCTGGTTTCCTCCAACAGTTCAAAGACATGTAAGTTAGGCGAATTTGTGTTGCTAAATAAGCCCTTGGTATGTGTGTGTGTGGGTGTGTGTGTGCATGTGTGTGTGTGTGTGTGTTCATCCAGTGAATCCAGAGATTGGCTGGAGTTACCCTACAATCCTACCCTAGACAAAGAGGTTAGGAAAATGGCTGGCTGGCTGGATGAATTTTTCAACTCTTTAAAGAGTCACCAGCCTAACCCCAACATTTTCAAATCATTTTTCTCTTTCTGTAAAATTAAAAGCACTTCCTTGTCATACTGCTGTTTTTTGACAATCTATTGCATTTGTTTAATTTGTTATCAGTGGAATTTCTGCACCTTCACATGACCCATTCTGCATCAGATAAATCAGTTGTGGTAAAGAATTCTACGAAGTAGCATGTCAGACCATGTTAATATCGTATAACTTAGTCCAATAGCATCACTGCCCTTATGTTCAGTGCAATTTAAACTGATATGATATAAACAGTCAAAAAATTCTTCAGGCTTTCTGTTGATACTCTTAACAAATAATCAGAAAAATGTCAAAAACTTCAAGTAACTGTTTAGATTCTGAAAATCTAACAGATCTCATGTTTAAACATAATGCATATGTTCACAAATAAGACAGATAAATAAATCTTTAGAAAGTTTTCACTTTATGAAAACAGAAAATTAAATTTATAATTAACTCTTTAAAACTCTCTTAACTTCCCATATGCACCATTGGTGTATTACATATTAAATCTCTTTCTTACCCCTTTTTAGTTATGCCGTTACACGTATTCACACTCCATAGTTTTAAATCAAACTAAAGCCATTTTTCTATTAAATAAATGACTCTAGATTTATTTTAGATGTTAAATGAGTAAATGACTAGATGGATTGCATGTTGGCAGAGTGACCTCAGTGCACCAGTAGAAGGGTTCAAATCCCAGCCCAGTCACTGTCAGTGTAGAGTTTGTATCACTTCCTGTGTGTTTTTATTATCTTATTTCCCTCCAAAGATGTGCATGTCAGGTTTATTGGGGACTCTAAACTGACTTGGTGTTAGAGTTCCCTGAGATGATCTGACACCCTGTCCAGGGCTGAGTTCTTCTTTGCAGCCAGTAGGATAGGGTCTGGCACTCCCAAATTTGAAGACAGATCAGTGCAGTTTCATGATGACATTAATTAAATTTATCTATGTGCAATAAAGTATTTGATGTGGAAGTTCTGCTGTTGGCTAGTACAGTTTCTTAGAAAAACAACAACGTTTACAAAACGTACAAATTCCAGAACAGACTAAAATGTAAAAAATTCACTCATCAGATAAAAACTACAAAGATCTTTCGCAAATGTTAAAAAATTCTCCAAATTAAAGTACAACATGTCATGTTTTTAATATTGCTGTGTCAAAAGGCAAACCGTTTCAAACTGTGCATCAATTTGGAAAGCCACCAGTCAGAAGAGACCAACAGTTCTATGACAACTTTCAAGTAGTTACTGATTGTCATGGCGAGGAACAATTGAGTATATAATAATAATATTTCTTTGCATTTATATAGCGCTTTTCTCACTACTCAAAGCACTCAGCAATTGCAGTTTAAGGGCCTTGCTCAAGGGCTCAACAGAGAAAAGTCCCTATTGGCATTTATGGGATTCGAACTGGCAACCTTCCAATTGCCAGTGCAGATCCCAAGCCTCAGAGCCATCACTCCACAACATTTATATTGCATTATATTGTGTTATATTGTTATATAACAAATAACTGCCATGTTCTTAGTGGGAAAGTGACAGTACCAGCAGCATGGCTGAAAAACTGCACTTAAAATCTGTTAAGAATTTCTAGGAAGCAAGGGGAGATTTAAAGAATAATCCATAGATATGTTTTTGATATTAAAGTGTGATGTTTGTAACAACTATTAAATATTCTCTACCAGGAAGTTATAGGAATGTTTGTTTTTTTTAATCCTTGGTGTCAATTGACTATTTTTCTCTAAGGTGTCCCACAGATTTTCATTAAAATATTATACCAAAAAAAAAAAAACACGAACACCAAGGAATAATTAGTACCAATCTGGGATAAGGTCATAAAAACACATGAATAAAGCAAAATCAAAATGTAAATAAAAATGCATCAAACATTTTCCATGGGATTTGTGGCTCAAATGAAACACTGTTGCTGCCAGCATCTTCTTAAGGGCATGGTTCTCAGTGTCAGCAAACTCTTGAAACAAAGTAAAGAAAAATCCAAAAAGAAAACCTGGGACGGTAATGACGATTTATTCTCTAAAGACTTAAAAATAAAATACATTGCACTGGATTGGAGAAGTCAATATTCAAACTTCAGTCTAGCCAAAAATGTGAAGTAGAGCTAGGAAAGTACAGTTCGTCAACGGTGCAGTAAGTTGAGGTTGTGTTTGCTTTTTAAAAATATTTTTTAAGTCCTTTTTAAGGTCACAAAAAATAAACATAACCACAAGATTCCTTGATATCTAAAACACAAGACATTTTGAGGTCAAGGAGAATTTATAAAAAAATCCATAAATCCAATTACCTTAACATGGTACTCTTCAGTTGTAACAAATTTTTGTTTGTTGTTCTGAATTTTGGTTTGGGAACTTGTACTGTAGATTCATTTTCATTCATTTATTAATTTTTTCAAATGGTTGTTTATGTTTATCATTATTATGATGGCACCACCCTGGTGCTATTTTGAAATGGGTATTGATCATGGCATTTTACACTTTACAATGTGGCCACTGCCATATTGTTTATAGAGATGGCACTTGATGCCGAACATGTGGTCATCAAGGTTGTGATGCGAGAACCTGTCAATTGAAAACTATTTACATGTAATTTTAAAGGGTAGTAACAATGCTGTACTAATTTTGGGATAAAACTGAAGCCCTGGAACTGTTTATGGTAAAACTCTTTTGGGGAGGATTGACTTTTAAATTCTGTGTTGGGTTTATTTTATTTATGAGATCTGACTTTCGGATTTTGTTTGGGTTTTGACACTACTATCTTAAACTCTGGTATTAGACCGTGACTTTTGCCTCATCACAGAGCCTCTATGTTCAGTCATTAATCAATGGCCCACTCCTACAAGTACTTGAGGATCCTCATTAATGACAGGCTAGACTGGTCTCAGAACACAGAAGAACTACAGTATATAAGAAAGGGCAAAGCAGGCTCTTTTTCCTTAGCAAACTGCGTTCCTTTAATGTGACTAGTGACATCCTTCACATCATCTACAACTCTGTGATGGCCTGTGCAGTTTTCTATACTGTGGTGTGCTGGGCTGGTAACCTCACTTCAAGAAAGGTCCACCAAGTCAAATTAAACGGACACACTCTGGACCCCCTGGAGGTCATAGCAAAAGAGAGAATTAAAACTGACTTCCACTATGAATAGTGCTGCACATCCCCTCTCTGACACACTAACACTGAGGACTTTCAGTCAATGAGTTATTGGCAGAACTGTGTCAGGAATCGCAACTGGGACTCCTTTATACCAACAACAATATGTCTGTATAATGTTTCACTGGGACTGGGACAGCCAAGGCAGAGGTTTTCTTTCTTTTGAATTTTCTTGGCTTATAGTCATTCTGGTGTGTGTGTTCATACCAAAGTTAGTTAGTTAGTTAGTTAGTTAGTTAGTTAGTTAGTTAGTTAGTTAGTTAGTTAGTTAGTTAGTTCGTTCGTTCGTTCGTTCGTTCGTTCGTTCGTTCGTTCGTTCGTTCGTTCGTTCGTTAGTTAGTTAGTTAGTTGTCATCTATCTATCTATCTATCTATCTATCTATCTATCTATCTATCTATCTATCTATCTATCTATCTATCTATCTATCTATCTATCTATCTATCTAAATGTTTGTCTTCTCCATTAAACTCCACTCACTGTTTGTCTTTTGGTTTTCTATAATCTTTCATTCTTAAGGATACTTAAAGTGAACACAAAGAATACCACAGAAATGATAACAAAATATATACAGGTACTTGGCTTTCAGGACGTTCAACAACATACCTACTGTATGTATCTGTTTTGTTATCATTTCTGTGGTATTGCTCACTAGATACTAATTAGACAGGCAGGCGCTCAAGTTTTGGCACCACAGGACAAGGAGAGTAAAAGAGGTTCTTGCAGAATCCACTATGAGGGAATGTTAAGAGTTTTAGAATTCAACTTGCTGTTTTCATTTTTTCAGTGTCACTGTTACTACAACACACTTGTCAAGTCAGTGGCATTGAGTTTACACTTTTTCTTTATTGCTTCTCAGCTGTTCTCTGATATGAGCTAAAAAGCCAAAGTTCTGGAGTGATGTGTTCAAAGGCTGGATACATACTGTAGCTGTAAAATTACCACACAATGACTGTTTCCAGTTTGAGGCTTCAGCAACTTACAAAGAGTAATAGCAAAAGTATTGTGTCCATATGTGCAAAGCTTATAAAGACCCATGCTTGTGATTCTTAATGCATCTCTCAAATAAGTTAATAAATATTCATTCTTTCTTAATGCCTTAATTTTTAATATTTTAACTGAATTTTATTATAGGGTAAGCAAACAGATGGAAAAAGTAAAAATGTACCATACCATTACTTAATTAATTATTGATTACACATTGTCAAATTAGCATTATTACATTATAACAGTTATAATAGTATAAGCATCACAATTATTAATAAAAGGGAAAAAGGAAAAGCCAAAAACATAAACCCATAACACAGTAGAACTAAAAAGAAGAAACTATCAATAAAGACATACTGTAAGTAGTTATATCAACAATAATAAAGACAAAAACAAAGCAGAAAATTTTTTTTTCCTATATTTTAAGAATGTTATTTAACTTGGTTAAATAACATTCTTAAAATAACTGGTTAAATCATCTAAAATGTTCATACTTTGGTCAGTGTAATATTAATTAAGGTGTCTTTAAAAACCTGTATAAGCAATTGCCAGAATGACTGTGTATGGTTAATTTCTACTTAACCTTCAAAATTTTACATTAAAAATTAAATGCCGTTCATGTTCTGCTTGTCACCTAAATTTCACTTGTTAATCTAAAAGCTCAAGTGTAAGCCTTTAAACTATACCCTGTATAATTCATATAGTTGAAGTATTTAGGGCTAATAGCTGTAAAAGAATAGCTGTCATTGAAAAAGTTTACACACTAGTAAAATTACACTTAATTTCAATTTAATAATCATTATATGTGGTGGTATGGTGGAGCAGTGGCTATTCCCTCTGCTTTATAACTTCAAAAGATGATAATCTATATGGAACTTGCATGTTCATCACAAAAGAATGTGCTCCTTAGGTTAGGTGGATGTGTGAGTTTAACCAGTGATGGGCTGGTGTTCCATCTAAGTTGTTTCCTTAGTTATAAGTAATGCTTCCAGGATAGGCACTGATTTATCATGACTACAAACTGTTTGAAAATGGATGGATACAACATAGTTATTGGCTTTAATTTTGTCAATTTTTCTAGTAGCTACTGCATGTTCAAAAGAGTTTAGCAAGTCTGTTTAGCAAGATCTGTATCTTCAAAACTCCTGCTGCCTGTCACCTTTGGCCAAACTTCATGAGTGAATATAAAACACTTTAAAATAGTGTACACCATGAAAGGTGATATGTACAAATAAAGATACATTGCATATGCTATCCAGGCTTGATTCCCCCAAACCAACTTCTTTTATGATATTTTTGTACCCCTTTTGTCCAAATCCTTAGAAAATCCAAGAATGCCTGTTATGGCCCCGGAGGATGCGGGGGCTGACAGAGCCACACTATGAGACATAATAAACAAGGAAATACAATAGAAACCATACATAAAGAACTACGAAAATGGAATAAAGCCAAATAACAGTTCTAAATGTCATTATTCAATTTTTACGTATTGAATGGATTTTGTATGAAAATCTAAATGTTACATGGTAAGGTCACTACCAAAAGCTGCAGAATAAGTAAGGAAACAAGGATAAAAAATTGAAAGACCAAACAGAAGCAACATGCAGAAGCAAAGAGACAAAATTAATCAGGATGCTCCCCAGGAACAATAACCCCATTATTCACTAAATATCAGAATGTCAGGCAAGAAGAAAGATGATGAAACAAATGCTGAAAAATATTAGTGGGCATTCAACATGATTTTCGGTATTCAGTATGATTTTGGAAAATGTCGTGGAAACTCAGTGAGGTCTAAAAGTCTAATTTCTCAGAATCAGTCATCTTCACCTGATAGAGACAAGCAGGTCATCACTGAATGGAAATGCACCCTGGCAGCAGGAGATGCCATTCATTATCTTCAGGTTAGCAATTTGTTAGCAACATTCTAACCAGCAGGGCCTAGCGGTTAAGATGCTGGACACTAATGAAGAGGATTACAAAATTAATCCCCACCACTGAATCATCATGTAAGCCTGACTAAGGCTATCCAACCTTCACTGAAATAGCCGATGCTCTAAACTTGCATTTTTCTGAAGGTCTTCACATGTGAGGAAGTGGATAACACTCCTTGAGGTAACAAGGACTACTGAAGAGGTACTGAGTGATTTTGAAATTGTAGAGGGAGAAGTACTGCACAGAATAAATAAGCTCAAATCAAACAAATCACCAAGACCAGATAATATTTATACTCAGGTTTTTAAGGAGGTTAGTAAGTTCATATAAAAACACTTCAAACATATTTTTAGGAAGTCACTGCGCACTGCAGAAATTCCAAAGGACTGGAAAATTGCAAACATTTTCCCGGTTAAAATAAAAAATGGAGATTGGGCAGATCCAAGCAACTACAGGTCGGTAAGTTTAATAGCCATCAAAGGTAAATTAATAGAAGGAATTATAAGGAAATGATTGAGCAACACATGGCAAGAACAGGAGTTTTACTGAACAGTCAGTATGGATTCAGAGGAAGGAGGTCGTGTTTTACTAACATGGTAGAATTCTACAAGGAAGCAACAAAAGGATTTGATGAAACTGATGCATATGATATTTATCTTGACTTTCAGAAACCATTTAATAAGGTGCCCCATGAGAGGTTGGGCATCAAACTAAAAGAAGTGGGAGTTCAGTGAATAGTTTGTGGATGTGTACAGAACTGACTCAGACACAAGAAGTAGAAGGTTATGGTACAAGGAACATTATCTGAAATTGGAGAAAGTAAGAGTGGTGCCTGTCAGAGGTCAGGGCTAGGGCCTCTTCTTTTTTAATAAATATAAATAATTTGGATAGAAATATAAATAACAAGTTGGTTAAGTTTAAAGATGATAACAAACTATGTTGATTGCCAGATAATCTAGAATCTGTTGAATCATTACAGTGGGACTTAAACAGCATACTGCCTTGGACAGACTTGTGGCAGATGAATATAATATAAGTAAATGTAAAGAATTACAGATAGAAAGTAAAAATTTTAGGTTTGAATACACAGTGGGAGGTCTGAATATTGAAAGTACAGCTTATGAGAAGGATTTAGGAGTCATAGTGGACTCTAAGCTATCGACTTCCCGACAGTGTTCAGAAGCCATTAAGAAGGCTAACAGAATGTTAGGTTATATAACACAATGTGTGGAGTACAAGTCCAAGGAGGTTCTGCTCAACCTTTATAACACACTGGTGAGGCCTCATCTAGAGTACTATGTGCAATAAAAAGGTGACATGGTTGAAGTGTGTAAAATCATGAAGGGAATTAGTACAGCGGCTGAATGGCGTGTTTTTGTCCAGATTATTCTAATGCTCAATGGTGCAAATGTGGAAAAGTATACATATTTTTTAACAGTATAATTTGTGAGTTATTCTGGATAAAAACCTTATATAATCTGATGTTAATGAGAACCCTAAAAAATTGTCAAATGAGGCCTGAAGTTCTTTAAATTATTAGTATGTAGACTTTACTATTATTTTGTCCTTCAATCATCATCTCTCTCTCTATGTATATTATGGAAATATGAAATACAGATACCACCATAATCCTAGCAATATTCACTTGCCTCAGTCTTCATCACAGTATGACGTTGCACAATGCTCCCTTAACAACACAATTTTCCTTTTCTGTCTCTCTCTGCTATTTGTATGTTCAAGACTTTGTCTAATCCTCCAGATCCACTTTCAATTATCCTCCAGGTCCAGGCCCAGTGAATCAACAAACTGATTAAGGAGGCACTCCTGGAGGTAGCAGTATAGGTGAGAATGAACATAAAACTGATGGCCATTCTGAACAATTCTGCACATCCTCTCTCTGATACACTAACACTGAGTACTTTCAACTAATGGATCTTTCAACAGAAGTGCACCAGGAAACTCTACTGGGGCTCATTCATACCAATATAGCAAATTACCTTCACAATGCCTGACTGTGACTGATCTCTTAGCATTCACCAAGTCAGACATTTTCTTCTTTTTTGTAAATTGTGCTTGAATTTCAGTGTTATTTTTATTTGTTATAATATTTCTACAGTTTCTGTAAAAAGGTAAACTTTCCCATATGAAAGATAGATTGATCGCTATCTATCTATCTATCTATCTATCTATCTATCTATCTATCTATCTATCTATCTATCTATCTATCTATCTGTCTGTCTGTCTGTCTGTCTGTCTGTCTGTCTGTCTGTCTGTCTGTCTGTTACTTTTAAGGTGCTTGGTAAAAGCCATTTCCTTTCACTTCTCATTGTTAAGTTTTATCCACTCTTCTCGGAAGTGTAGGATTTCTGGGTGTTTGGACAGAATGACAAAAATTCACTTATAACAGGTCTGACAGTTTCAAATAAACAATATTACTTAGTTTATAGTAAAAATAATACCTGCAGTCTGTCATTCCATCTAGGACTGCTTCCTACCTAGTGTCCATTCAACTAAGCTAAACTTGATCAACAAAAAGAAAACTGATTGATAATGTTTCATTATTACAATTCATTCTTTTAGTTTTATTTAAAAGCTCAGTCTAAAACAGAGTCATGTAGAACAAGAGAATATCCTGACAACAGCAGGTGTAAGACAAGACTGAGCCTTGGAGGGAAGAATATTCCATTACAGAGAACATTCGGTCAGATACACACTCATAATCACTGACACTGGGCTGATTTGGAGTAACCAGTTAACATAATAAGCAACTCTTGTGGTGTGGTGTTTCTCCAGAGTACCAGGAGAAAACCTGTGTATACTTCACAAAACTATGATTAAATATCAATGTCCCTGGAAATGGGACATAGCAGCCTAACCACCATGCCAGTGTCCTGTCCAACATTGCAAAATATATAATACTAGCCGACGCCCGCCTTACCATACGGCGGTGTATGAATAGGAACAGAAAATGGTGAGAAAGGAATTCAGAAATCAAGTAGAAATAAATACTTCTTGAAAGACGCAGTGTGCATGTAGAATTTCCGGCCAAGTAGGATTACATGTGAAGTGATAAATAAATCAGGCTTTCCGAATTTACATACTTGTTGCATGTACTGTATCTTGGACTTCCTGGAAATGTGGATGGTAATATGATCATTTTGCCTACACGTACGTTGTTATTTTCAGCGTTTGCTTGCAGTGCGTCTGTATTCAAACATTGTATTTTTCCACGAGCAGATCTTGTTGATATAATCTGAGACAGTTGAGACGCGCGCCCTCTGTTTTAACATACACATCTACGGCATACTGTTGGAATAGTTTGCCGCTGGAGTGCAAAATACTAAATGTATTTCTCATTGCTAATCTGTACACGTAAAATTGGCATTGAGTAAGCCTTATTCGCTTGCAGTTCTTTTATGAGGAACATGTTGTAAATCTTTGTGCCAGCCAACGTCTCCGTAAGGGAATAAAAGTGGGTAAACCATAAGATCGCAATTCATATTGAGCGTGGAAATCTGTTTACAGGAGTTGCATATGGGATAGATGCAAATGTCCCTTTCGGCAGGCGTTTCGCAGTCTTCTCCGATGAAAATCGCTGCAATGTCAGGGCATTGTATCGTCGTAAATCCTGCCCAGAGTTTTCCTTGAAAACCATTCGTACAGAAGCTGTTGGATTGGACTGAGCGGGGTTGATGGTTCTGAGCATGGAATCTAGCTGGAGAAGTACATTTTCGCTGCATGCAGAGTTTGCTTTATTTTGTAAGCGTACTTCAGTAGCTTGTGCTGTGTCAAAAACATACAACTGTCCATATCCTGGAGAGGTAGAAGTGTTAGCGTAGAGTGGAGAGATTTGGTGATAAATTTGCCCGTGTATTTTAAAACAGTATGGTCCGTGGCCAGGAGGTTGAGTTATAAGTGCACCCATAGAAGCAAACGCTGGAGAAGAGTTGTATTCTCAAATGTGTTCACGATAATTTTTAGCTTCTGATGTTTGCTGTGCAAGAAGCTGTTGTAAAGACACAGGTGGCTCCCGCAAAGGTGGTAAAGCTACTTTACCGTTGCGGCAGCACCTCAAGCACTTGTTGGATGTATTACGCTCAGCAGGCCAGTATAGTGCATGACATGGAAGATGACAAATAGGAATCGAGAAATGCCATGTCGGCTGCGTGTGGGCGGGACCGGTTTTGAAGTGGAAGCAGGATGAACCAGAAGAGAAATATATATAAGAGATATAATACTTCACACAAACATAGTGTCAAAGGCGTGATTATTCACAGGAGTTCACTGCTGATTATGGAAGAGGGCTGTAGTTACTGCCAGAGATCTCACAGATTATATTGCTTATTCCTTAGATCCAAAACTATCAGCTTGAAGGAACCCCATGTCAACTCCATCATCACCATGCCAGTGGTGTTTTGCACACCATTCATTATCATGATTATACAGGGTTTTCTATTAGAGTCCCAACCCCTTTTCTGCTTCAGTTTCATTTTTGTGTACATAATAACTAAGTATGAAGTATAAAGCAAGTTTAGTAAAAATGCACAGAATGACATGATAAAGGAATTCTCCAAAATTAAATATTGAAAATGAAGTGTTATAATTTAGCCAGGGTCTGATACTTGGCTTAAGTATGCTCTCCTCTTTTTTTTGTTAATTTCTGATGTTTTTGAATTATTATCTTGTTTGTATTCAATATTATTTTGTGTAAATATTTTTTAACATTTATGTTTTGTTTAAACAGTAGGAGGATGCTGAAATTCCTGGAATTGTGTATATATATATATATATATATATATATATATATATATTATACAACTTACAACAATTCTGTTTTGATCACTTCTCTCCTTCAGATTCAAAACACTTGTCTCAGTGCTTCTTCCATTCCTGGAAACATTTCCTGTACTTATCTTTTGTTACCATGTATAGAGCTTCCTGGATTTCTTCTATGTTAGCACATCATCTTCCCTTCAGTCTCAATTTTATTTTTGACCGCAAAAAGAAGTTACAGGGTAAACAGCAACAAGCACATTGTTTGTAGTCAAAAACTCTTCAACTGACAATGCAGTGTGTGCAGGTGAGCTGTCATTGTGCAGAGGTGTGTGCAGTTGCCCTTCAATGGCGCAAAATGTGCCACTTCTCCAGCCTTTTATTGTCTGATGCTTTCCTGTCGACACCTCAGCAGTTCAGTGTCTATTCACGGGAAAACATTTAGATGAACAAGTCCATCAATGTCAAAAAACTCTGTCATCATTATCTTGATGTTTGACTTGATCTGACGTGATTGTTTTCGGCTTGGAGAAAAAAAATCCCCAAAATCATACACATCCATCCATCCATCCATTGTCTCCCACTTATCCGAGGTCGGGTCGCGGGGGCAGCAGCTTGAGCAGAGATGCCCAGACTTCCCTCTCCCCGGCCACTTCTTCTAGCTCTTCCGGGAGAATCCCAAGGCGTTCCCAGGCCAGTCGAGAGACATAGTCCCTCCAGCGTGTCCTGGGTCTTCCCCGGGGCCTCCTCCCGGTTGGACGTGCCCGGAACACCTCACCAGGGAGGCGTCCAGGAGGCATCCTGATCAGATGCCCGAGCCTCCTCATCTGACTCCTCTCGATGTGGAGGAGCAGCGGCTCTACTCTGAGCCCCTCCCGGATGACTGAGCTTCTCACCCTATCTTTAAGGGAAATCCCAGACACCCTGCGGAGGAAACTCATTTCAGCCGCTTATATTTGCAATCTCGTTCTTTCGATCACTACCCATAGTTCATGACCATAGGTGAGGGTAGGAACATAGATCGACTGGTAAATTGAGAGCTTCGCCTTGCGGCTCAGCTCCTTTTTCACCACGACAGACCAATGCAGAGCCCGCATTACTGCGGATGCCGCACCGATCCGCCTGTCGATCTCGCACTCCATTCTTCCCTCACTCGTGAACAAGACCCTGAGATACTTGAACTCCTCCACTTGGGGCAGGATCTCGCTACCAACCCTGAGAGGGCACTCCACCCTTTTCCGGCTGAGGACCATGGTCTCGGATTTGGAGGTGCTGATTCTCATCCCAGCCGCTTCACACTCGGCTGCGAACCGATCCAGAGAGAGCTGAAGATCACGGCCTGATGAAGCAAACAGGACAACATCATCTGCAAAAAGCAGTGACCCAATCCTGAGCCCACCAAACCGGACCCCCTCAACACCCTGGCTGCGCCTAGAAATTCTGTCCATAAAAGTTATGAACAGAATCGGTGACAAAGGGCAGCCCTGGTGGAGTCCAACTCTCACTGGAAACGGGTTCGACTTATTGCCGGCAATGCGGACCAGGCTCTGGCAACGATAGTACAGGGACCGAACAGCCCTTATCAGGGGGGCCAGTACCCCATACTCTCGGAGTACCCCCCACAGGATTCCCCGAGGGACACGGTCGAATGCCTTTTCCAAGTCCACAAAACACATGTAGACTGGTTGGGCAAACTCCCATGCACCCTCCAGGACCCTGCTAAGGGTATAGAGCTGGTCCACTGTTCCGCGACCAGGACGAAAACCACACTGTTCCTCCTGAATCCGAGGCTCGACTATCCGACGGGACCCTCCTCTCCAGGACCCCTGAATAGACTTTTCCAGGGAGGCTGAGGAGTGTGATCCCTCTGTAGTTGGAACACACCCTCCGATCCCCCTTCTTAAAGAGGGGGACCACCACCCCGGTCTGCCAATCCAGAGGCACTGTCCCTGATGTCCATGCGATGTTGCAGAGGCGTGTCAGCCAAGACAGTCCTACAACATCCAGAGCCTTGAGGAACTCCGGGCGTATCTCATCCACCCCCGGGGCCCTGCCACCAAGGAGTTTTTTGACCACCTCGGTGACCTCAGTCCCAGAGATGGGGGAGCCCATCTCCGAGTCCCCAGGCTCTGCTTCCTCATTGGAAGGCATGTTAATGGGATTGAGGAGGTCTTCGAAGTACTCCCCCCACCGACCCACAACGTCCCGAGTCGAGGTCAGCAACGCACCATCCCCACCATATACAGTGTTGACACTGCACTGCTTCCCCTTCCTGAGACGCCGGATGGTGGACCAGAATCTCCTCGAAGCCGTCCGAAAGTCGTTCTCCATGGCCTCCCCAAACTCCTCCCACGCCCGAGTTTCTGCCTCAGCAACCACCAAAGCCGCATTCCGCTTGGCCTGCCGGTACCTATCAGCTGCCTCCAGGGTCCCACAGGACAAAAGGGTCCTGTAGGACTCCTTCTTCAGCTTGACGGCATCCTTCACCGCCGGTGTCCACCAACGGGTTCAGGGATTGCCGCCACGACAGGCACCGACCACCTTACGGCCACAGCTCCGGTCAGCTGCCTCAACAATAGAGGCACGGAACATGGCCCATTCGGACTCAATGTCCCCCACCTCCCTCGGGATGTGGTCGAAGTTCTGCCGGAGGTGGGAGTTGAAGCTACTTCTGACAGGGGGCTCTGCCAGACGTTCCCAGCAGACCCTCACAACACGTTTGGGCCTACCACGCCTGACCGGCATCCTCCCCCACCATCGAAGCCAACTCACCACCAGGTGGTGATCAGTTGACAGCTCCGCCCCTCTCTTCACCCGAGTGTCCAAGACATGTGGCCGCAAGTCCGACGACACGACCACAAAGTCGATCATCGAACTGAGGCCTAGGGTGTCCTGGTGCCAAGTGCACATATGAACACCCCTATGCTTGAACATGGTGTTCGTTATGGACAATCCGTGACGAGCACAGAAGTCCAATAACAAAACACCGCTCGGGTTCAGATCGAGGGGGCCATTCCTCCCAATCATGCCCTTCCAGGTCTCACTGTCATTGCCCACGTGAGCATTGAAGTCTCCCAGCAGAACGAGGGAGTCCCCAGAAGGTATGCCCTCTAGCACACCCTCCAGGGACTCCAAAAAGGGTGGGTACTCCGAACTGCTGTTCGGTGCATACGCACAAACAACAGTTAGGACCCGTCCCCCCACCCGAATGCGAAGGAAGGCTACCCTCTCGTCCACCAGGGTAAACCCCAATGTACAGGCTCCAAGTTGGGGGGCAATAAGTATACCCACACCTGCTCGGCGCCTCTCACCGGGGGCAACTCCAGAGTGGTAGAGAGTCCAGCCCCTCTCAAGGAGATTGGTTCCAGAGTCCAAGCTGTGCGTCGAGGTGAGTCCGACTATATCTAGCCGGAACCTCTCAACTTCGCGCACTAGCTCAGGCTCCTTCCCCTTCAGAGAGGTGACATTCCACGTCCCAAGAGCCAGCTTCTGTAGCCGAGGATCGGACCGCCAAGGTCCCTGCCTTCGGCCACCACCCAACTCACACTGCACCCGACCTCCTTGGCCCCTCCCATAGGTGGTGAGCCCATGGGAAGGGGGACCCACGTTGCCTCTTCGGGCTGTGCCCGGCCGAGCCCCATGGGTGCAGGCCCGGCCACCAGGCGCTCGCCATCGAGCCCCACCTCCAGGCCTGGCTCCAGAGTGGGGCCCGGTGACCCGCGTCCGGGCAAGGGAAAACGCCGTCCAAAATTGTTTTTCTTCATAGGAGGTTTGTTTTCGGCTTGGAGAAAAAAAATCCACAAAATCATACACATGCTTGTAGAATAATTGTGAGAAATACACACTCAAACAACAACATTTATTTCTATAGCACATTTTCATAAAAAGGATGTAGTTCAAAGTGCTTTTACAAATTTTTTAAAGAAGTAGTTACATGCAAAGTAAAAATAAATTTAAAATTATATCAAAATAATGCATAGATAATATACAAAAATAAATAATTCACAATTCCATACAATAGATACGTATATAATTAAGAGAAACAGAGTCCTTAAATATAGAGTTGTTTTTTTTAATTCTCTAAATGATGGTAAGATGATAAGGTTAGTTGTCCAGGGTAGACAGAAAAAATAAAAACAAACTCGAATTAAGCTGGAGGAAAAAAGAAACAAACCAAAATACTACAATCCCACTTGGTGGACTGATGTAACAAGACTGTCGACATTTAATACTCTGCAGCATGCTCGATAACTACACCCTATATATAGTTTTATCTTTCTTTGCTATATTCTTTGTGTTCTGTGGGTGGAACCCCAAGAGGCAGGACCATGACAGCTGATGGACCACCCTACACTTATGTATTCTGGCTGAGGCCTTGGTTCCTGCAGAGAGTCATTAAATGTTGTGGAGCAGAGATCATTTCATAAGCGCTGTTCAGATTTTTGAATTTTATGAATTATTGCTTCTGTTTTTAGATTTTGTCTTTGAATTTTAGACTGGCTTTCTTTCGTTTGGTTTGCCTTATTTTAGACAAACTCTTTTCTGCCTTATTTAAGTGCTGCCTTTGCTTTTGTGCTTCTTTTTTGATTATTTCATAAATTCTTTAAACTGGAACTGTTATGAATGAATGTTTATTAAACTTTTTTCTTGGGCATTTCTTTTCTTTTCGGTGTCAATCTAGAGTTTTTATACTCAGGAAATTTAATGCTGTAGTTATGTTCTTGATTGGAGCACTTGTTTAAAAGCTGAATTTTTATTGTAACATCTTTTCAAAATTGCATTTTAATTAGACAATGGGCACCGACAATTTGCTGATTCCATCATCAGGATGTAGGCCCTGGTTGCCATTGGTAAGACCTCTAAGGTCTTGACTTCAAGGGATCATTGGTAACAGGTTAAAAGTTTGTCTCAACAGCCATTTTGTATCCAAAGTTTGGATGAAGTACTACCATTTGCTTTTCTCTTTATTTTAATCTCTGTTTCTTGAAATTATTTTGCTCCTTGATAAATTTTTGATTTATGATTTGGTGTTAATCTCACTCCTTGTTGAATTTTGGTTATAAGCGCTGCTTAATTTTTCAACTCAGATCTTTTTCCTCATTCTACCTGTTATTTATTTATTTATTTATTTATTTATTTATTACTACTTTGTTCTGTCTTTAAAGGGCCTTTGCTTGCTTTTGCCCATTCAGCCAAAGGTTTATGGTTATCCCCTCTCCTGAAGACACTTTTGAGTAGTTTGAACTTTAATAGGGATTCGATCCGGCCTTGGAGCCTGCCATTTCAGTTTGGGGCTAGTATGCTCCTGAGGCCCAGACCAAGCAGAGTCATGGCTTTTTAATTTTGAGGCCTGCTCACCCTTTTAGCTATTTTGATGTTGCTGAATCAGAAGAATAGGGTTTAGTGTTAATTTTACCTAGCAACGTATGTTATTGAAGCAGTATTTCTGGGCAAAAGAAAAATTAGTCCTTAACTGGCCAAGACAGTACTGCTTCAAAATGCATTCTGATATTTCAACATTGTACTGACACATAACTATTGACAAGAATAAATTAGGGACTTGACAACATATTGCAAATATTGCATATACATGGTTTTTCTGTGTAATATATTCTTGTTTGAAACTTTTTCTGTTGTAGTGGTTTAGTTAGACTAATGACAGGGTGGTTATTCTGGTGGGAATGTATTATATCCTATTAACACCCATTCCTTTTTTATTAAAGCCTAGCGACAAGATCATCAGGCAAGTCTATTGATGACCCCATCACATCTTATAATTTGGAGTTCACTACAAATGGAAGCTTTAGCCATTTAAAGCTTGATGTGTTAGATAAAGATTTTGAGGTCTACTCTAAGTTTAACTGGAAGCCAGTGCAAAGAATTAAGGACAGGGGTTACCAAATTTAAAATGGTTTCCTCTATTGAAACATTAATCGATAATTGTTCTGTGTCTTACTATGGACAGAAACCTGATATTTGGTTGATTATCTGCTTCTTAGGTAAATGTGTCTTACTCATGGTCCTGGAATTGAGAAAATAGGTCAGAACAAAAATGATTGGCCCTGTCATTTCTTTTTACATTGAGGCCACCAGTGGGCGCTCCAGCTCCCCAAAGAGCCAACACAGATAGGCTCTGGACACAAGTGCAGTAAGAAAGAGGATTTTCATTCATGTGAAACTCTTCCCCAAGCATTTCCCACAGCACAAGTACAATAAGTACAGCTAACATACAGAAACTGTTTTCCTCTTCTTCTCTTCCTCACTCTCATTGCCTCCTCCTCTCTTCCCAGCAAGCTTCATCCCAACTCTGGTTCTGGAATTGAGGCAGCGGGCTTCTTTTTATGTGACACCTAGGAGTACTTGATCTGGAAGCACTTCAAAGTGAGGCAGGAGCCCAACAAAGTAGGGTTCCTCAATCCCTGCAGCACCCCCGAACCCAACACGGCTAAGCCAGCAAACTCCAGGGAATCTGTGGCACTCTAGCAAACCAGAGGGACTACCACCTAGTGATCTGGGGAGATAATGCCCTGTGAATGCTATGAAAGTGTCCTGGGTGGGTGAGGGTCCCCACTATCCCCCACAGCATTTTCTTTACAGTTCTTGATTAAATAACAAAAAAATATTCAGCATAATTTTCCACTTACTGGGTGGTTACATCTCATAGGCTTCAACTTAAAACCTAAACAAGGGGTCTGTTAATTCCCCTAATAGAGCAACGTGAATAGTTAAAACTGGCAAGAAAAGTCAGGAATTCATTTTAAAAATATGTATTATTAGCTAAAGCAGCTGCAATGACAGTTTTGGGCGAGGCTTCAATTTGTCTTACAGCCGAAAGCAGCAATAAACTTAAAAAACTGCTTCTGGTGATAGTGAAGACCTTTCATTATCTTTGAAATGTTTGTTTTCTGGTTACAAAAATACCGAGTCATAGTTAAAGGTGGAACAGTCTCTGCCAAAAGTCTGCTAAAAATGTGGAATTATCACTTCAAAGTCATTAGTTTAAGTCACAGGACAGAGATATTTTCAAGGGGTCTGGTCATACATGTGTTCTATGGTAGATTTAAGATAGCACAATGACAAAAAACATTTACAGTGAAAATAACATTATTTTATTTTACCATAATAAAAAGAATTTGACCAGAAACTAATTTCAAATTGAATTCATCATCCTGAACTGTTGTATTTTATAGCATAACATTCTCAGTCTAATTCAGACTTAAGGAGGTCTCAAGACCATTGACTTCCTGTGGATTTGCATTCATTTGTGCCATTTGAATATACTGTGCTGTTGTGCATCATAATCAATTTGATATCAACTAAATTGACTTGGCATTAGCTCATTCCAAATTGTTAAAGGTCTTATACTATATGAATTCATTAGGTTACATGGTGTCCTTTCTGCCTCACACCACCGCCTTGTGTCCCTGAACTGGATAAACAGGTTTGAAAATGGATGGGTGGATCATGCAATAAAATGTGTGACCATGGAGCCACTGTCCTAAGTTCATAGCCCACATCTAGTTCTTGTCCAAATAGAGTTTGTACATTCTCCTTATGTCACTGAAGTTTTTCCTCCAGGGTTTTTTGCCCATTTCTCCAAAGATGTGTTGAGAATATTCATTGGGTGGGCTCACTAACCAGGGCTGTTTCCTGACTTGTCTATGTGCCACTGGGATTGACTCCAGTCCTTTGCAATCTTGAATTGGATTGAGCAGATTTGTGAAAGGCATTGTGTTAAGTGGTCAATGGTGCTGTGCCGATTTTGAGTAAATACTCACTCCATCACAGGTATGTAATTCATCTTTTCCAGCACATCATTGATCAGCACTGAAGTGCAATAGATAGTGCTGCTACCTCACAGGTTTAACCTCCAGGCCTGGACTCTGTTATTGTAGTTTTTTTTCTGTTTTTCTCACAAAGATGTGCTGGTTAGGTTCAATAGCATCCCAAAGTAGTCCCTGTGAAAGTAAAGGCCCTGTCATATTTCATTATATTTCCAGTGATTTTCACGTGTAGACTTCATATACATGGTGCATTTCTGTGACCTTCAGTGGTGTAGTCTGACATATCCAGGAACTCATTTAGAGTAGCCTTGCTCTAAAAAAATCAAAGAGGTGTCAAAATTAACGACTATAGTTGCTGATCTCATCGTCAGAGTGCACGACTAGTATTTAGTCGGGAATAACAAATTGCATGACTCCATGATGACTTTCCAGCATAGTTTTACATTTCAAACATGTTTGATTATGTCTTAAGTTGTAGGGGTGGGCTCTGTGTGTGTGAGAGCTGACAACCAATGAGCATTCACCTGGAATTCCACTGCATACGATGCAGCTACAAGTAATAAGGTATTTTACAAACAAATGAGAGACTCGTCTTTTTGATGTCTTGTGTTATCATGACTGAGTGAAAAAAGAAAAAACAATGGGCAGAAATTGCGATTGAACTCATCAAACCTGTAAAGCCTTCACATGGAAATGGGCACTGACGGGCAGCTTGTTATTAGCTGTCAGAAAAGGTGTGAAGCGGCGCTCATGTAATTTGCCATACCCTGGGACCTCTAGTCATGTAACCTGACATACTCAGGCTGATGAGATCAGCACCTCAAGTTTGACATCCCCTCAAACTAAATGTTAGTATGTGCATGTGTGCTGTTGCCTGTATTGTGCCTGATGCTGACAGGATAAGCTGCAGCCCCAGAATCCTGTATTAATCAGGTTGGAAAATGTATATTTATGAGTTATATCATTAAATTCTATTTCCATTGGTGTTTTAAGCTCATATAAAACTTAGCTAAACTTAAAAGGCAATGTAGTAAAACAGATCTTTAGTTGTGCTGACCTTAGCTGCACCTACTGATAATTAAGTGATATCGTTGAGTTCATCAGGAAACAGAAGTTAAAACTGAATTTGGCAATAGAGGAGGGTGTGTTTTGGGGAACAATATACTAAAAGTATATTATATCATTTTGCAATGATTTTTATAATAGTAATTCTTATTACCCAACAACTTTTTAAAGTGCATAAATATTTATTACTTAACAATTGTTAAAAGTTCCTATCAGAGGAAAAAATAGAATCTGTTACTGTAACAGATGGCATAGGGTAATAAACATGAATGGTTTAGGCCAGTACAGCTTAAAATATTTAATACACTTTAAATTTTTTTGTTTGGGGGAAGGTAATCTCAGATATTTTTCATTTATGAAACACTTGTTAATTTGATCAATTCAGTTAGGCCTCAGACTGATTTGTAATTCTTTTGTTAAGACATCTAAAAATGGAACGGCATTCATTAATATTGTAATAACTAGAGGAGTTGCAAGAGCAGTACAACTTTAACACACTCCTGGACGAAAGATAGGGAATAGTTTTTCAACATACTTGGATAGGGGAATATTCAGTGAAATGACTTGCTTTTTTGGTCAGAAGCCTGGGTTAGCTGCCACACCTGTAGAGGAAGCACTGGAGCTGCAGGATGGATTGTAGGAATTCTGAAAGGATCAGGACGCCCATTTGAAACACTTGAGACTGAGCAGATTATGGGTTGTCATACCTCTTGAGCTACATCTGGAATAAGTTACAGACCAAGGATATAGTTTGCTATCTTGATAATGTGCATTAGTTAGCTTCTCTTTGAAATTTTTCTTCATGAAAGATTTTTTTTTAACTGCACATGAGAGCCCATAAACGAAACGCTGTACACAGAGACTCACCAATGTCTAGCACTGCTGAGAAATCTAATGCAGACAGCCATTCAGATGCAATACAATCCTATTGCTTTCCATCACATCATTAATGTTAGCCATGGGGCACCAATTTAATAGTGTGTGAGAATCCACAGGACAGAAGGAATGATGGAGAATGGATAGTGTGGAGAATCAGCCCGGACCCAGACAGACACAGGAATCATAAGTCCAAAACACACACGTTTATTTTCTTTCTTCAACACACAGTGCACAAACCAGTAACAATAACCTCAGTCCTTTTCCTTCTTTATTCTTTTCTTCTCTCCTTCTGCCACCTCTACTCCTCCCTTCACAAGCTCTGTCCTCCAACTCTCGACTCTGGCTCCCCCGGAAGGAGTGAGGCGGCCTGTGACGATGTGGGTTCTAGTCCATGCTCCCATCTGGCTTCTGGGGAGCTCTCGAACCCGACACTGTCTGTAATGTCACCGATGAGCTAGACAGTGAAGACATCAACAACGAAGCAAGGGAATGGTGCAAAAAGTGCAGAGAGCTTTTATTTAAAAACAAAACCAAAACAGTGTCCAAATAAATAAGTGCAGTGTCTCAAATAGTTCTTAAATAAATAATCCATTAAAACAGTTGAACTGTGGAGGTTAAAATCCAATAAATAAATCCTTTTAAAACAAGGTTAAAAACAATGGCTGGAAGCAGTCTTGTCTTAAAACTCCTGTGCTTTCTTCTTTCTACTGGCGGCTCCCCTGCTTCTCCCATATAGGTCACGGAACAGGGGAGTTGCCCTACCAGCAAATGCAGCTTCCTCCTATTCTGATCCCCAGCTACATAAGGTTCCAGCCAGACCGAGACTTGGGTTCCCTCACCAGTGACCGCTGTGACCGCTTCAATCTGCCCCCCCCGAGAGTTTGCCAAACACTCCTCCGGGGCTCTCGTACCAGCTGCATTCAACCTTCAACGAGCCTGGTCTCTCTCGCACTCTCACTCGCTTGCGCACCGGCTTTCTCCTTCCTGCCACCTTCTTCTCCCTTATCCTCCATTGCCGTTCTTTCCCTTATTCGCCTCGCACTTCTGCTATATATTACGGGGGCATGGATCAGGTGTGGCAATTAGCAGCTCCTGGCTTCAATCATGGATGCACCTGGGAACCGCTCCAGCCCCACTACCATGCCCCCTCTTTAAGCCGCGAGTGCTGTGATTATCTATTTAAAACTGGCCTTTTCAATTTGAGCTGTGGACCCGCTATACCACATGGCCCCTTTTAAGTTGTACCCAAATGTGTTCCAGGTGCTCGTTGATGACCTTCCTGCAGCACTTCCTGGTGTGGCGGAAGTACTGAATGGGCACCTGGAAGCACTCCGGGTGTGCCGGGATTCTCTTCCGGCAGCACTTCCTGGCCCCAACCAGGTTTTGCTTCCAAGCTCTGTTCACGTGGCCCTGACGCCAACCAAGGCAGCTGCCCTCTCTTGTCCAGGAGGAGATACTGTCTCTCCTCTGGTCCTTCCATTCTCCAGACATCCCGGTTCGGCAAGGGTCCCAGTCGTCTGTCACAAATGGGAAGAATGTCTCATCCGAATGTCAAATCCTTCTAAGATCTGATGAAAAACCTACAGTGAAGGAACATTGAGGACATATTGTGAGGGACAGGAAAGACTGGGAATAAACTATTATTTATAACGGCATAGCAACAAGGAACAGTAAAATGCCACTTCTACTAAACAAAGTGGCAGAACACATCAGTGGCAACTGCAGTATGCAAGAGAACAGAGAAAGTGATCCTACATGCAATACACATTTGACAATTCCAAATGCTGAAAGTTTCAAAAAAAGAGTTTAGTGCTCTGTAGTGGGCAAAACAAGAATCTGCACTATGCAGCCAATCTGCCACACTTGATGGATTTGAGGGTGCAATTATGAGAAAAGAAGACAGTGGGCTGCTGACTTTGATAAAGTCAGAAAATTGGTCCCTCCAGTGTATCCTGGGTCTGCCAATGAATCTTCTTGCGGTGGGCAGTGCCTGGTACATCTTCAACTAGAGGCACCAAAGGGGCATTTCCACTACAATACGACTTCAACTGACTCCTTTCCTTCTTGAGAAGTAGTGTTTTATAGCCAGCTCATCCCATATTGTCAAGCTAACCCTGTCCCAGAGCCCTGAAATACTGCGCAGGAAACTCATTTATGCCATTTGTACTCAGGATTTCATTCTTTAGGGTTTTGCCTAGAACTTCTGACCACTGGTGAGGATCAGGGGACCAACTAATAAATGAAAAGTTTTTTTCAAGAATTTAACTCCTGCTTGATCATCACAGTTCGGTACAACATCTGTAAGATTGCTGTTGTTGTACTGATTCATCAATCATTCTCACAATTGCCATGATTAGGCTTTTGTTTTTGATTTTTCACAATTTGTCCTTGCCCTCAAAATTATTAACACTTAGTTTTAAAGGTTTTAGAAATCGGGAAAATTTTTGTTGTGTTTTATATATTCCAACGATGTTGAAAATAAGTATCTCTTGATTCACCATTTCTATTTTCTCATGGGTGCTGCCATTTTGGGGATGTTTATTAACAGTTGCTATGTAGTTGGTAGGCAAGACCAATCAGAAATTTGGGGTATGTGACATCTCTAGGTCAAAGGTGTAAAGGTCAGCATCGTGCACTTCCTGGTAGTCCAAAATTAGGTTTTTCCCAAAAGACATTATCTTTCATTCTTTGTTGTTTTTTAACTCTTGGTTACCAATGTTTTTGGTTCTTTGTTTTGACTACGTTTTACAATTTACAATTTGTCTTTTGTTTTAATCTTTCTGGTTTCTGACATTGGCTTGAAATTTTTGACTTCTAATTCAAATTCCATTTAAAGCTGCTGGCACCATACGCTGAACTCTTCCATCATTTGTAAATATGACATAGACATATTAAACACCTTCTCTTCACCTTCATATCAATCAACTCATCACAATGTTCCTCAATGGACTGATTAATGTGATTTGTAGGCACACAATACCTAGTGGTATAATCGATAATGACACCCTACTCCTTAGATGTTGACCAATTCTGGAAATGTTTGGGTCCACTGTTTCCGGGAGCTAACAGTGGAAACAATATTTTATTTTTGAGATGTACAGCAACAAAGCAACTTCACTTAAGCAAGTTTTTTTGCTAGCAAACAATCAAGAAGGAAACACCTACCACAGTGCAAAATGGTGGAGTATTCCAATTTTAACACAAGCAATGTTGGAATATACTTCTGGAAGGAAATATTGCTATAGGACAGGGTGCAAAATATCTACTGTATATACTCGCATATAAGTCGGGTCTTGAAACCTAAAAAAGCGATCATAAGATCAGACCCTGACTTATACGGCGTTCAAAAATACGACACTTAATTTTTTTTTTTACTTCTTCTTGCTTCCCCCAATCTCGCACCAGTTTCTCAGACACATCGAATTTTGTTGCAGCAGCGCATTTACCAATTTCTCTCACCACTTTAATGACTTTTAATTTAAAACCTGCTTCATATTTTCTTCTGATTGAACGCTCCATCGTACATAAGGGATGCTCTTACGATAAAGGTGTATGAGGGTGTAAGATACAAAAAACACTAAACAATGCAAACATTGCTTCGGAATAGTTCAGGCATTACCGTGTGGTCACATATGCATTATACATAGAAAAAAAGGCAGTGTGCTCCCTGGTTACTCTCTCAGGTACGGAAGTGTATAGGGCCATGGAGAAAAAAAAAACATACGGACACAGTGAAAAAAAAAAGTATATGTCAAGAATAAAGTCGAGGAGAGGAAGAGAGGAAGTCAGTTTAAGAAGCATGTACCAAGTAACATGGGTCAGGGAACACTTAACACAAAGCATTTAATGTGCTACATTACTTATGACGGGGTTTGAAAAAATCTAGTAAATTAAACATAATTTTAAAATGATTTTTACAATGTTCTAGCTTAATGACAAAACAAACTACAAGAATAAAGTCAATATATCGACTTCATTCTCAACATACACTTTTTTTTCTTCACTCTGTCCGTATTTTTTTATCTTTCTCCGTGGCCCTGTTACGTTTCTGTACTCAGGTGGGTGTTAGCATATCATAATCTCTTGGACCAATAGCGTGAGTTTTCTGCATTCGACTTATACAACCGGCATTATAAAATACCGGAAATTATACAGTAAAATCAAGCTCTGACTTATCCGCGGGAGAACTTAAATATATATACGGTACTCTCGCATCTTAGCCCATAACATGCATTGATAACAAAAATGCGTTCATGTTTGTTAGTTGTGTAAATATATCAAGCTTTAAAATAAAAGCTGTAGCTTTTATAGTTCATTCCTATAGTAATGTATTTCTTAAACTAAATCTGTAGTGCTAGGGTGTTGTACCGAATTAGCAATTATGGATGTGGTGGGAAGTCAAGCAAAATGACACCTTTTATTGGCTAACTAAAAAGATTACAAAATGGAAGCTTTCAAGGCAACTCAGGCCCCTTCTTCAGGCAAGATGTACTTAGAAGGGGTTTGAGTTGCCTCGAAAGCTTCCATATTGTAATCTTTTTAGTTAGCCAATAAAAGGTGTCATGTTGCTTAACTTCTCATTAAACTAAATCTATAATTGATGTTTCAGAAATGTGCAAACAGTTTGGTGGAAAAACAAACACTTTTTACATTTCTGGGAAGATAAATGTGCCTTAAATTTTTTTTTAAAGCAAAACTTTTTAGAGTATTAGCGTATTTTTATGGTTAAAATATTGTGGAGTTCAAATCCAAGCAAAGAATAAAAAAGCAGCTATCTTTCCATCTGAAGGATTTATTTTAAATAGGAAATGCCTTCAAAATAAAAAAAAAGTTGAAACGGTTGTGATTTTACCTTGGATATCAAATGAAAACCAAATCATATTAAAAAATTTTGCATGCTTGTTGCAATCAAAATAGTGACCATTAAAACTAAATAACATTAACATGGCTACACAAGCAGTAAAAAAATTAAATATGAAATCTCCCACCTGCCACTGCTTTGTTCCGGCTTGAAAAGAATACATGCATTGTTGTCTCTGGCAATATTTTGTCTAGTCTTCTGCAATTCTAATTTGCATAGCAGTGTGGGACTTAATTAAATTGTATTTGTTACAATGAAAAATAAAGAGATACATATTTTGTAGTCAGTCACCCATTCACCAGTTCCCACAAACCAATCACATCAAATGTAAAGACACATAATAAGTGACAATACAATTGCATTGAACTTAACAAAATAACATGTCAGACACCTTTATAACCTTACACCACACATATCAAAGTACTGATTTCCACAGTGGTCAGGATTTTCTTGTCCAAAGGCTATGTTTTTTTTGAAAATTTATTGCTTATCTTTCTGAAATCAAAATTATTCCTGTCAAAATCGTTGCAGTCCTCACATTTGTTCACTTTCAATGGCAGTGGTAACACATTCTAACGCTTTCCTTTCCGGTTGGTATTTTTCTCTCCAAACGTATATGAATCTGTAAGTTCGTTTTCACTCTAGTCAGCACGTTGATTTCAAATTGGCTGTATCTTTGAAAAAAATCAATTGCTCTTCCTTGAATTCATCGTTTTTCTCATAGTTTTTGAAATCAATTGCTTTCACCCCAGTTTAAAATTTTTGCAATTCATAATTGTTTACAAAAGCATTTTGTATCAGAATATCTATTCTTTCTGCTATCAGCACTGTATAGTGGCGGTGTATATTAATTTTGATGGTTATTTGTATCATTGTCATGAACATATTCACATTTAAACATTGACATTTATGTTTTGTTCTGATTAATTTTTATTTTTTGCTGTTTTGATTTTTATTGATTCTTCATGTAATGTAAGTTGTAGTAGCCAAGTAATGTGAGTGTTATGATTTGCATTTTTTAATATGTATAGAGTTTTTTTTAACCCAAGGATTCCAAATTTGACTTTACTATGCACCCAGAAAGTGTTAAAATTTGGATTATTTTACCATCTTTTCTGTGATGCCTTCTTGTTTATCACCGGTGTGTCACGGTGTTGCTAGATAAATGACTTGGAAGACATCACAGGGTGGTGGATTTAAAGGTTACGATGAACGCTTCCTATTCATCTGAGTTTGCAAAGAAAAAAACAACAAGATTAGTGAGTGCGTATTTTGTGACAATTTTCTTGGTTGACGGTTTTAACCATGATTTAGAGCTCTATCTTTGGTTTTGCAAATTCTGTGAAGGCTCCTAGGTTGTGAATCATGCCTGTCCCTTGTTTTACGTCTAATCTCCTGGCCCTTTTCTAAAACTATTGCTGCTTTTCTCGTTCAGGGCAGTACATTGAGCAAGCATGGTGCGTGCTGGCAGCACAGCTCTGCTCTTAAAGAAGGCTGCCCTCACAAAGGAGGCTCCAAATATTTGGCTTCAGTCTGCATTTTGTCAGAATAGCATTGGCTTTAGACAACAAAACACTTTCCTCTATGATAAAGATGTTGCTGTCAAAATGACTACAATTAGTACAACAGTCCATTAGCTTTCACTCTAGTCAGCATTTGGATGTCAAAATGGCAGCGAGTTTGGAAAATCAATAGGTTTCCCGAAATCAGAATTTTTCCTGTCAAAACTGTCATAGTTTTCAAAATCAAGCTGTTTCTGCTCCATCTGGCATTAATTAATCACCCTCAATTCTGGTCGTCATTTTGCAGTCAAAACGGGCATTGGTTTACATAATTACTGGTGCTGTGCTCCAGCTGGCAACATTACTGTGAAAATTGCTATATTGTTCACAATTTATTACTCTTCACATCATTCAGCATTGTGCCGTCAACATTTTGGGGATTCCTACAAGAGATTATTTTCTACATTGGGCATTTTACCATCCAAACTTCCAATTGTTTTCAACTCTGGTCGACTTTATACTGTCATAGAAAGGTTCTTATTTCATTTTGATTTACTGCTGATATGGTCAGGCCACCCAATATTACCTGTAACTGTTTGTGAGTGTTATTATGGATGTAAGAAATGCAACGTGTATTCAGGGGGGTTTTGATACCAATTTCTGACTCCTCATTTGTTTTATTTTGTTATTATTTTTGTGCAATTGCAGTGCCATTTTGTGTGACCACAATGCCATTTTGTTTGGCGTCTGGTTGATGCCATGTTGTGGTCCCACCAGGTTAGCGCTCCCTGTTTCCATATGGTGTGGTTTCAAGAATTGTGGCATCATCAAACATCTTTAACACTATGCTTTAAATACTGGCATGGAGAGTCACTAGTCATCCACGGTGGGTTGGGTTGGGCATCTTCAGCCATGTTAGGATTTTAAATATTGAACACCATTTCCACTGGGAGACAAATGTATTTTGGCAGTCCATCCTTCATTCATTTATGCCTTCTTTCCAGGCCTGATTAAAGATACCTTTACAGCAGTGGTTCTTTACCTCTTCTGCTATCGTCTCCCCTTGGATTGCCTAAATGTGCTCTTGCATTCTCATGAAAGATTACGTTCTGTTTTTTTTATTAAGAATGGTTTCAAGACCTTGGAAAGTAACCTTCAAGCTTAGTTACAACTCCGTTATGTTCAAATATGCTGTCACTCACCTGAAACAAATATAGCATAGCTGTATAGCTCAGGAATGGTAAGGCACAAGTGCAGTGCAACTGTGTCATAACAAAGACACCGGGGTTCATGTTCCAGGTGTGCCTTGGGTGTACTTTGCATGTTCTCCCTGTTTCTGCATGGGTTTCCTCTTCATGCTGTAGTTTCCTCAAACAGTCTGTGGAAGATGACCCGGACACAGACAGACGGACACATTCAACTCACCCAACACACGTTTATTTTCCATCTATTATTTACAATAAGTGCACACGCACAGTGGCAGGTGTGGTGGAAGTGCTGTGGTCCAAGGCTCCCAAGGCATTGGGGCGCCCCCTGGTGGTGACCACGGGCCCCTACAGGGTTGAGCTTCAAAGCTCTGTACCCATGGTCCCCATAGCCACCAGTGCGGTTGCCCCCACATGGTCTGGGGTAGGCGTAAGCCCTCCTCTGGTCCTCCGGGGCATCCCGGCCGGGTCGCCCCCCCCAGCCACCTGTGACAAGCCGGAAGACGTTAAAATTAGTCGAACTCTGTGCGTGTGAGTGTGTGTGCGGGTGTGTTCACCCTGCTGTACACTGGAGCCATGTTGAGGGATTGTTCCTGCCATTTACCCTAGGATTGCTGGGATAGGCTTCAGTTTTCTGCAAACCTGCTCATGATAAGCGGGTGTAAATGGCTGCATGAATCAGGGGACTCTAAAATAGCAACAACCAAAAAATGAAACAATACTACTGAGTAGAGAAAAAGTAGAGAAGCGTGAAAGGCAGAAAACTAGAGAAGTCATCAAAAGGTGTATATGCACTGCTCCTCACCTTTGGGAAATTCTGCCATATCAAAGTCGTATTGGGTGGTTCCTATTACCTTCACAGAGAAGACATAGAGTCAGCTCCCTATAATCTAGACATGTTTTTCACGTTGTCAAAGTAGAATTAATATTAATTAATCAGTATGGAATGAATGCCTACAATATTACTGTATTTCAAGTCCAAGTTGTGTGTACATTGTACATAGTATATACTACCTGGTACAAAGAAAGGAGCTATATAAAAAAGGTATTATTATTATTATTATTATTATTACTAGGGAAGTTTCTGCACTCTTATATTTTCATTGGAAATGGCAATGGTGGGAGGAGTAGTAATTGAACATTAAAAAGTTGGTACGACACTGGGAAAATTGCATCGCAAACAAAAGTGATGGTATTTGTTTTTGAAGTTCTTAATAAACAGAGTTAAAAAAAGTGCGGAAACTTATCGTCCCTCATATTATTATTATTATTCCTCCTCCTAACAGTAATAATAATACAATATTTCTGTTACAAATTTTTTAAACATTTAAAAAAATGTCTCACACCCCCAAAGCACGTCCAGTTGTGCATGCACCTCTGATAAAGAACAACTGTATTACAGTCAAATGTTACAACCTTTTAAGGAATAAGAACTATTCTGCTTTCTCAAAATTTACCAGCTGCCTATTATCTCATTTTGGTCACCTTTCATATTTAAAGGGAGGTCATCTCTGGAAGCAGAGAAGTGCAGTGGTTATTGCTGCTGTCTCCCATCTCCAGAAGAACACTGCGTTTGAATCTCTGTCTAGTCAGTGTCCACGTGGAGTTTGCATTTCGTCACCTTATCCTTATGGGTTTTTCCTATGGATACTCTAGTTTTCCTTACACAGGTTGCACAGGTTAACTTACCTGGAAACTCTAAATTGGCTTCTCAATGCATGATTGTCCCCTCTGATGGACTGCCATACCTTGCTGGGGGTATTTGTTCTGCTTTTTATAACATTGTTTGAATTACAAAATAGCACACAAAGTAAATTAACATGAAAAAACTAAGAGTATGATTACACTGTTTGTAATGGAGTGCGAATGACACATCAGTGTTAATGGATATGTGATTATTAAAAAACTGCATGTTCAGTACTTTAATGAGACTGCTGACTAGATAATTAAAATGTTATGTAATTAATCTGTAATTGTTTTGCATGTCTCATCTCTGCTGTCGGCAGACTGGCCGATCAGCCTTTGTTAGTTAAGTTTTTTTCCACTCTCATGAGTGGGTGTCATCACAGACGTGATGCACAGATGCTGTTGTTCCAGTTTGCTCTTTTTGCCAAATGATGAGGTCTCAGTCCAGGTTGTTATTTCAGAAAACACAATGGTGTCATGGGGTGAGGGGAGTATCCAAACAGATGGAACTGGCTCCTCTTTACAAGAACAAGTGCAAGTCTCAGATAAATAAAATTTCTACTTTTAGTTATGGACAGACCTGAATGTAGTTGAAAGGGAATGAAGGAGTAAACAAAGACTAAATGAGGAGACATGTACAATATATCCAATACCAGTGCTTCATTTAGGCTCACTAATAAGGGCCCAATACCCACAGCACCTACCACTAATGGAACGTCACTTGAAGCACAGATGGGATCCTGCTGGTCAAGAAGATAGGCCTTCACCTTAAATACATTTCAAAGGCATTTGTCAGAATAATTAGTGAGAAACAGACAAGCCCTGAGGTCTATGCCGGCATGTCATTTGTTCAACTAACTTTATCCATTAGAAGTTTAGCCCAGCATCCCATTTAGTCTGTTTTCGAAACTGAGGTCAGACTGTAGGCATGCTAGTATCAAAGATAACATCTCACTGTTTTTAAACAGTTTTTACCCCTATGAAGTCTATCTTCTTTTATTCTCTTGTTTGTTACTTATAAAGCGCATTTAAAACAACCAGAGGCTGACCAAGGATGAGTGATAATATGAACAATAAAAATTAAACACAATAAAAACATCACAATACATCAACTAACTCTTACAAAAAGAAAAACCAAAGGACACCCCACACCAGATATCATAAACAAATACTTTACACTGCATCCCCAAAAATGAAGGTACAAATGAATGTGAATTTAAGCATGATTTAAATGTTAGAACAATAAGAGCAATTCTGACGTCAACAGGTAGTGCATTCTAAAGTTTTGGGGCAGCCACTGAAAAAGTCAATCCGTATGCTTTGAGCACGTGATACCACCAGAAGTGATTGAGAAGAAGATCTCAGCGGCCTAGTGGTGGAATACTTGGAACGAAGGTCTGAAATATATGGAGTAGCCAAGTTAAACACAAACAAAAGCACCTTAAACTCAATCCTATATTTGACAGGGAACCAGTGAAGAGAGGCCAAGACAGGAGTGCCTGTTAGTAACTTGGCAGACACATTATGTACCAACTGCAGATGAGCTAAAAAGGACTGACTGAAACCAAAATATAGTAAATTATGCAAGGGTAAGTCAAAAATTATCCACTGTAGAATTTATTTTAATTAACTTTCAGAAAGGACAAATACATTGCTTTTGACATAATCTCCCTGGTTTTCAATACACTTTGTCAATCTGTCAAAAGGTTTTCATATTCCTTCATTAATTAATGTTTTAGGCTGAGCTACAAGCCTTGAATGCACCACTATCTTCACCTCTTCATCACATGTAAATTTTCGACATGATCGGACTTCTTTCAGGGAACCAAACAGGTAATAGTCTGATGGGGCAAGATCAGGACTATAGGGAGGATGCTGTAACACCTCAAAACAAAGTTTTTGCAGTGTGTCAATAGTGTTGGCAGCGGTGTGTGGACATGCATTGTCATGCAAGAACACAATATCCTTGGATAACAGTCCTTTGCGTTTTTTCCAAAGTTGAGTCTTTAGCACTTCAGTTGTTTCGGTACCTATCTTGCACAAACTTTTTGAAACCCAAGTCTGTCGTGGATTATTACATAGGCAGAGACATGGCTGATTTGAAAATGATTTGCCACACAATCTACTGTCAGTCGTCTATTCAACAGAATCATTTCACATGCTCGCTCAATGTTGTCATCAGTCGTGGACTTGGATGGGTGTCTGGCTGCTTCTTCATGGCTGACACTTGTGCAACCTTCCTTTAACTTCTCTATCCATTCATTCGCACTTCTTAACGACAAAACCCTTTCTCAATACTGTGCACAAAGTCTTTGATAAAGATCGACACCAGGCACACCCTCTGAGCACAAAAAAAAACGAATCACTGCACGTTGCTCTTTTGTTGGGCAAATCACAAGTGGGGCGGCCATTATTTCGCACACTGTTGTTACAAATGATCTTACGTAACACGTTCACACCTGCACAGCAGTGACTAGGGAGACAGGAACCTCATATGGAAAGCACTGATAAGATAGTGCTGCCAACAGAAGTTTTAATATAACTGGAGTGCAGATAATTTTTGACTCACCCTCGTAGTAGTCCAGCTGATTAAAGGTAAAAGCATGGATAACTATCCACAGATTTTTAGTTGATAAAAAAGATTTTAATTTAGCTATATTACTAAGACAGAAGAAACTGGTCTTGACTGCTGCATATATCTCTGTGTCAAAATAGAAGGAAGAGAGAAAAATCACTCCCAAATTTTTTGTATACAATTTAATAAATGGTGAAAGAAGACAAAGGTTTTTAGTGAAGCTGTTAGCGGTAGTAGGAAGGCCAAAGAGCAGCACATTTATCTTATTTTTAATTAGTTGGTGAGAAACCTACTCATGTAAATGTTCTATATTATATTTGTATTGTATTGGGTGACCTGTACTATGTTTGATTCACTTGAATGGGCAGATCAAGCAATATTTCCTTTGTGCACTTGTTCAAAAGGCAAATAAAGAATCTTGAATCTTAATCTAGTCATAGATGGAATGCCAGTCCATAATGGCAACATTTAGGCAAACACGCCACTTGACGGGAGCAGAAAAGGTCCAATCTCTAACCAAAATTGAGGCTGCACAACAGCAAATGTGACTTCACTGTTAACATAAGAAGAAGCGTGGATTATGAAGAAGCCATAAGTGAAGAAAAGGCTGGTTTTGACAGCAAGAGTTTTCAAAAGATTTTGGTACCAAAATAGAAATACAAAGTCTCCAGTTTACACAAACTCATGGATAAACCACTGGTGTCAGGTATTATCAAATGAAAATGGATAACTTGGTTTAGACAACTGAACAGAACAGCACAAACATGGCTGGAAGCATAGGGAAAAAAAATAGCTTCCAGCAAGAAAACAAAGATCAGGTTAGCCTCTATTTTTGTGGATTGGCACAATTAACAATGGTCTGTAAGCAATATCCTAGGGAAAGATTCAAAAGATGAATTAAGTACAAATTGTTAAATCCCAGTTTATAGTTCCCAGTTAACCCAACATACATGTCTCTTGGATGTATGTACACTGGTAGAATGTGCAAACTAACAACAGAAAGATACTATATCAGTTTTTCAACTCACATTTGAAGAGATGTGAGGTAGTGAGTGTGTTTACATGCGCACACAAAACTGGAATAAGATGAGTAACCAGATTAAGGCGAAAATCTGATTTCTTAAAATCCTTCCTTAGTTCTCTGCCAAAATACTTAATGTCATTAAATTGAGTAAAAAAAGAGTAAAATATCATCATCAGCTGCCACAAATCTGAAAACAAGCATGGAGCCTATGTCTCCCGAGCAGTGAAGGAACATTACTTTTAGAAATAACTCAGTTACATTACTCATTACTCAAAAAATGAACTAAATATGATACATACTTACTATACTTATCTATATATATAAAATCCCTATGTGCGTCCAGGTGACCGTGTGTGGGTGTCTTCTGGTGAAGTGCGCATGCGCGGGGCATGATGCAATGCTTGATATTACTGTCAGAGAAAGTTAGAGGCGTTTTATGGAAATACAAACCAGTATTACTGCGAGAGGAAATTAAAGGTACACAATACAGTGACGCATATTACAGCCACATACAAGCCAGTATTACTGTCAGAGGAGATTAAAGGCATATTACCGACGCGCACGCCTGTATTACCGCCAGAGAAAATTAAAGGTATATTACAGACGTACAAGCCAGCGGACGTACAAGATGTTATCCTTCAATAAGGGCGTGCACAAAAAGGCGAGCCTCAAAAGGGCGACCTCAGTTTGGCGCAGCGAATAAAGGCGTGCGTAAATAAAGATCTGCACCTTTGTTGCTCTTCACATATTCCAGAGCCATTTGAACTAAGTTATCTACGAACGCCTTTATTCGCCACGCTCAATTGAGGTCGCCTTTTTGAAGCTCGCCTTTTTGTGTGCGCCCTTATTGAATAGAGACGTACAAGACAGTATTACTGTCACAGAAAATTAAAGACACACAATACACGGCGGCAGCTCACGAAGAACGGTCAGCTCAGCAAGTAAACATCAACAAAAGAAAGGCTGAAAGAAAGAAAAATATGACCAACAAAAAGAATGAGGTCAAAGTCCCTTGCCATTTAATATAGACTGTTCCTACTAATGTTTATGCACTACTGTTCTAGCGCCCGTTATTGTAACGGGCTAAATGACTAGTTTATTATATAATGTGTGTCACAAACTTTGCATTGCTTTTACATTACTTTGTCTTCTTTTGTATCAAAAACTGCACACTTGTTTGTTATTAAATCCTCAGCCCATATAGGAACTTTCATGAAACTGACCCAGAACACTAACTGTGCTGTAAAGTTAATAACATCTGTCCCCATTTTGCATCCCCCAAAGAACTGCGGTATGAACACAGGCCGTTGTGCTACCCATTCATGCTGTAAAAACATAACCATAGCAAATAACTGGATTAAAACTAAACTAACCCTTCTTACATATAAAATGTCTGCTCAAGGAAGTGTGTGTGTCTGTCTAGGTGGCCTGGAAGTGCGAGGCTACAGCATGAACCTCAAAGTGCTGGCAAGGTGGCCCCAAGTTCATGAGTCGAAAGAAGAAAGAAGTATGAGGCTACAGCATGAAGCTGAAAGAAAGCAACTCTGTCACCAACGTGAAATAGTCAAGGAAAGACGAACGAGAGAGAAACTTGCTTAGCCATTGATAGACAAGGGAGGTGAACACGTCCGTAAAATGAAACTGCCGACTCTGCATTTCAGTTTTTTTCTGACAATTTAATTAGTTTCTAGGAGCCGGGCTTTTTACAGCACAGGCTTACACAGCTAGTTATCTCTAAGTTTCTGTTTTCTGTTTGGCTGTGAAGTACTGGAGTACGGGTACGTGTTCTCCTCACCTTACACCCAGTGCTGGTGGGATAATAATAATGCAGGTATTTTTACTTCAATAAAATAAGTATTGTATTAAGTTGCTCCTTATTTTAAAAAGTAATAAAACTATGTAACGCAAACTACTTTTAACGCACTTTCCCCAACACTGCTCCTGAGATTGTGCTGCAAAGTCTAGCATCGAACATTCAGCTCATCAACATACATTCAGTGATTTCTGAAATACTGTGACAGGTTATTTCAACCAGGACAAGGAATAATGTGATCTCCTGAGCATTTGCCTCAGGAAATGTATCTTTGTGCACGCTTCAACTATTTTCCACCCGTGGCTGCTGGATGCGTGTATGAAGCAAAGATTGGTGGGACAGAGCTGTCTTGAAAGTGTTTACCATTAATGAATGAAGAGAAAACTTCAGGATATCAAGAAGTACATTTGTAAAAATATATAGTAAGTTGAGTGATGTGAGGAGCCCGGATTGAGTAAACGTATGTGCACCTCTATCATAGACATAAGCAGGCTAACAGAGTACAACGGACATGCTCAGACTGCACAATTCTTAACTGCAGTTTAAGGGTTTACGTGGCCACATAACTGGGTTATTTGTTGAAAAATCTACATGTGTTAACCCAGTTTCTCAGAGACCAGTATCCCATTTCCTCTCTGGAATAAGAACATACATGTGGCATTTTTGAAAACGGGTTTCTGTAAATATTATCAAATTGCATGTCAATGCAGGGTGGCATGGTGGCGCAGTGGGTAGCACTGCTTCCTCACAGTTAGGAGACCCGGGGTTCGCTTCCCGGGTCCTCCCTGCGTGGAGTTTGCATGTTTGCATGTGGTTTCCTCCCACAGTCCAAAGACATGCAGGTTAGGTGGCATTGGCGATTCTAAATTGTCCCTATAGTATGTGTGTGTTTGTGTGTGTGTGTGTGTGTGTGTGTGCGCGCCCTGGGTTTGTTTACTTCCTTGCACCCTGCAGACTCCAGCAGACCCCCATGAACCTGTAGTTAGGATATAGCGGGTTGGATAATGAATGGATGGATGTCAATGCCCTCAGTGATACAAACCACTGTACATGAGACCAAAAGCCAATGGTGGAGACTTGATGCCAGTCAGTGGCAATACGGTAAGATATAACTGGACATGGTAGTCAGAATCTGCCCATTTGCAGCAACCCCAGCCCTTCAGTCATAAGACCTTCTGAGGAGGGTATAAACTTGAGTTCCAAAGGCTCACTGGCAGGGACGAGGAGGAGTGGAGCTTTAGATGTGAGCAAGTTATGTATTATTTGTTTATCGACTTTATCCAAGGCATTTGACATTTGAAACACAATTGGCAGGTGGAGCGACTTAGTGCTCATGGTCACATAGTGTCCATAGCAGAATTTGAACCCACAACCTCAAGGCCTTAACCACTACACCACCCTACCTGCAAAGTATAGGAAACCTGCTCCATCAAGAAACAAATAGTGGCCAAAGGGAAAAAGTTAAGAATAAGATGTCTACACCTGTGTGGCATGTCAGTAAAAAGCAACTCAAAAGGCCTAACTATCTGAATGAGGAGAACAAGAACAAGATCAGTAGGGTTTAAACAAGTTGAAACAACCCTCCAGTTGCGCAGAGGCAGTGCTGGCTACAGACCTGATATAGCACCTTTCGGAGTGGTGGCCATCACCAGGCACCTTGACAAAAGAAAGAAAAGTTGTTTTTACAAGCTGGCTAACAACACTCGGGAAGTTTTTTTTTTTTCTTTTTTCCTTTCATTTCTTTTATTTGGCTCAACATAGCTATGTGGATTTGTTTTTAAAAAACAAAATGATCAAAGCTTCTCCTTCTGTCTGTTTTTAAGTAGAAGTCCTTGGCATGCCTGAATAGGGCCTTCTCTTTCTCTTTCTCGCCCGTGCGCTTTCTCTTTGAAAGCAAAGCATTCCAGTTTTCTCTTCAGGGCTACACAACAATGAGGTAGTCTATGGTGAGGAATTGTACCTCAGGAAGGCCGACCCACACTCCTGTCACCTTGTGCGCTATAGGCAGCTGCTATTTAACATTTCTGTGACCAAGTGAAAATAGGATATAATGAGGTGCCATCTTTGGCATACGGGTGCACACAAGCTCTTTATTTTTCTGATAAACCCAGCTGTGCAAACTGCAAAAACTTTGCGAACAAAAGGCATTTCCCATTAGGTGACATTTTAAAGATCGAGACCTGTTCAGCTCCAAGTGTGTACATGTGTTTTTACAGGCCTAAAATAAAAGTAAATTCTGTCTTGATTTAAAAAAAAGAAGAAAAAAAAAAAAAGAAAAGGACGCTTGAGGGGTGTGGGATGTAAGCCTTCAGTTTTCCCATGGACTAATAATACCTCCCTCCCTGGCTCAGGGCAGCCCACAGGTATGCTGTGAATTTTTGCTCTCCATGCCAGGAGAGTTTATAAATGACTTTTTAAAATCTTAAGTTACACAGTCTTAAGCACAATGATTTGTTTGAGCTAAGAACCCACAGTTAAAAAGGTGAGTCTTGCTCTCCTTCTCCGTCTCTCTCTCTTTCCTTTCTCACTCATCCACTTTCTCACTTTGATTTGTTTGCTGTGATTTGACAGTTTGTTAATTTGCGGTTTCGCTTTAACATCAGAATGAAAGTTTAACAGCTCCCCCCATCGCCATCGCCAATTGCTCACCCTTTTCATCTTTTCAGACACCCACGCATACTTGCTGTCAGCTTTAAGAGGGTCACCTCAATTCAAAACATAAGAAAAATCAACAGAATGGGATCTAATAATTGGTCAGTGACTTGGGGAGAAGTGGGGGAGCTTTCTCTCAAGGTCCTTGGACTGCAGTTTCAGGTTTGGGCGCAGTTTACTTACACTCTTTAACCTTGCTTTAATAAAAGATAAAATAAAATATGGAGGCTTAGGAGATAACTTTGGTGCCTGAAAGCTCTAGGGACCTAAGTTCAGGTCAGTTTCTATGTGGGCATTGCATGTTCTCCCTGTGTGAGTATAACACTGTAGTTGGTATAGCACACATCTGTACTGAGGGACTATGGCTGTGTCCAGAATACTTCATTTTAGTTTAAAAACGCAGACATTAGTCTCCATTTTCACTGTTCATCCACACTACCCCAGCATTATTAACCCCCAAAAACTGAGACTTTTGAAAATGCTCTTCAGAGTGGTATACTTCTGAAGACAATGGTTCAGGATTGCAATGTGAATGAGTGAAAACAGATACTTTTAAAAATGTAGACTCTAGCCACACTCTGATTAGTTTGTACTCATTACATGGCCATTCATGGAAGCAAATCATATTCCCACATCTATATTTATCTATTTACAGTATATACAGTGCATCCGGAAAGTATTCACAGCGCATCACTTTTTCCACATTTTGTTATGTTACAGCCTTATTCCAAAATGGATTAAATTTGTTTTTTACCTCAGAATTCTACACACAACACCCCATAATGACAACGTGAAAAAAGTTTACTTGAGGTTTTTGCAAATTTATTAAAAATAAAAAACTGAGAAATCACATGTACATAAGTATTCACAGCCTTTGCTCAATACTTTGTCGATGAACCTTTGGCAGCAATTACAGCCTCAAGTCTTGTTGAATATGATGCCACAAGCTTGGCACACCTATCCTTGGCCAGTTTCACCAATTCATCTTTGCAGCACCTCTCAAGCTCCATCAGTTGGATGGGAAGCGTCAGTGCACAGCCATTTTAAGATCTCTCCAGAGATGTTCAATCGGATTCAAGTCTGGGCTCTGGCTGGGCCACTCAAGGACATTCACAGAGTTGTCCTGAAGCCACTCCTTTGATATCTTGGCTGTGTGCTTAGGGTCGTTGTCCTGCTGAAAGATGAACTGTCTCCCCAGTCTGAGGTCAAGAGCGCTCTGGAGCAGGTTTTCATCCAGGATGTCTCTGTACATTGCTGCAGTCATCTTTCCCTTTATCCTGACTAGTCTCCCAGTCCCTGCCACTGAAAAACATCCCCACAGCATGATGCTGCCACCACCATGCTTCACTGTAGGGATGGTTCAATCTTTGTCTCTTCAGACCAGAGAATTTTCATTCCCATGGTCTGAGAGTCCTTCAGGCGCCTTTTGGCAAACTCCAGGAGGGCTGCTATGTGCCTTTTACTAAGGAGTGGCTTCCATCTGGCCACTCTACCATACAGGCCTGATTGGTGGATTGCTGCAGAGATGGTTGTCCTTCTGGAAGGTTCTCCTCTCTCCACAGAGGACTTCTGGAGCTCTGACAGAGTGACCATTGGGTTCTTGGTCACCTCCCTAACTAAGGCCCTTCTTCCCCGATCGCTCAGTTTAGATGGCCGGCCAGCTCTAGAAAGAGTCCTGGTGGTTTTGAACTTCTTCCACTTACGGATGATGGAGGCCACTGTGCTCATTGGGACCTTCAAAGCAGCAGACATTTTTCTGTAACCTTCCCCAGATTTGGGCCTCTAGACAATCCTGTCTTGGAGGTCTACAGACAATTCCTTTGACTTCATGCTTGGTTTGTGCTCTGACATGAACTGTCAACTGTGGGACCTTATATAGACAGGTGTGTGCCTTCCCAAATCCTGTCCAATCAACTGAATTTACCACAGGTGGACACCAATTAAGCTGCAGAAACATCTCAAGGATGATCAGGGGAAACAGGATGCACCTGAGCTGAATTTTGAGCTTCATGGCAAACGCTGTGAATACTTATGTACATGTGCTTTATCAGTTTTTTTATTTTTAATAAATTTGCAAAAATCTCAAGTAAACTTTTTTCACATTGTCATTATGGGGTGTTGTGTGTAGAATTCTGAGGAAAAAAAATGAATTTAATCCATTTTGGAATAAGGCTGTAACATAACAAAATGTGGAAAAAGTGATGCGCTGTGAATACTTTCCGGATGCACTGTATATATATTCCATCCATCATCCAACCTGCTATATCCTAACTACAGGGTCACAGGGGTCTGCTGGAGCCAATTTCAGCCAACACAGGGCGCAAGTCAGGAAACAAAGCCCGGGCAGGGCGCCAGCCCACCGCAGGGCATGCACACACACACACACACACACATACATACCAAGCACACACTAGGGACAATTTAGAATCTCCAATGCACCTAACCTGCATGTCTTTGGACTGTGGGAGGAAACTAGAGCACCCAGAGGAAACCCATGCAGACACGGGAGAACATGCAAACTCCATGCAAGGAGGACCCAGGAAGCGAACTATACCCGGGTCTCCTAGCTGCGAGACAGCAGAGCTACCCACTGCACCACCATGCCACCCCTCTATTTATATATAAATTTTTATATATATATATATATTCACGGCATTCGTAGTCTGTGTCACAATCTGATTGTATGGGTGGTTACCTACCAGGTGACGCTTGTGGTTGGCCAGCAATCTGCTAACATCCGCCACGGTGCCCTCAGTTTGTGAGGAGCAGATCATAGAATGGTTGAAATAGTTTACTGTCAAATAAATGCAAAGAGTACATGACACGTGTTTCGCCCTCATTCTGGGCTCATCAGGTGTACACACTCCACTGCACTCCCTCTCGGGAATCGAATCTCGGACGTCAGCGTCAGAGGCGATGCCCCTAACATTGCGCCACGGCGTGTGGTTCGTTTATTTGACAGTATGTAGAGGTTCGATTCCCGAGAGGGAGTGCAGTGGAGTGTGTACACCTGATGAGCCCAGAATGAGGGCGAAACACGTGTCGTGTACTCTTTGCATTTATTTGACAGTAAACTATTTCAACCATATATATATATATATATATATATATATACAGTATATATACACTGTATAATACATATATAAAATCTAACGTCTGTCTGTATGTCTGTCTGCTTTTCACGAGATAACTACTTAACGGATTTAGATTCGGTTTTCCTCTATAATTTGCTTGAACATTCCGGTTGATTTTGCAACTTCTTTCATCGCACCAAGTATCACAGTTCGCTTGTGGCAGCAAATCCGAGACAGAGGCTGCGGGCCGAGGGGAGGGGGTAGCAGGCAGGGCCCTCCTCACTCACACGCCATCCTCCGTTCGAGTCAGTCTGATGTGACATTGGCGAGAAGGTTTTAATCCCTCGCATTCCCCAAATCGCGACAGACATGCCTTTTCAATTCAAGTGATTACAGTTCCCAGTGAAGATTTGCTTTGCAATGTCAATTAACAAGGCCCAGGGACAGGCACTCGAGTTGGCAGGGGTTGATCTTAGCTCACCATGCTTCTCGCATGGAGAAAGCTTTACGTCACTTTCTCCCAGGTTAGTTCCCCAAGAAACCTATATGTCCTCGCCCCTGATAGCAAAACCAAAAATATTTCATATCAAGAGACCCTCAGATACGAAAGCTATCAATATAAATTTTTCTCAAAACAAATTACATTTTTAAATTTTTTTTATTGATTTTTTAATTTTGTCCTGTTTCACTAATACGTGGGCGGAGTTGCAAGGCCAGCTAGTATCGAATAAAGCAGAGTTGCTTTCCATAGCCCTTGTTGTGCTGCTTAACTTCTCTAAATTGCATATTGTAGATGGAATGCTGCATACACATGAAAACGCAAAAAACTTACCGGTTGCTACAGTTTTGTGATGAATTCCCTGGCCAGTGGTATTATCATCCAGTCATGGATTTTTCCAGTGATGCACGCATGTCCAGTGCATACGAACATCGACTTCATATGCATTTTTGTCTGTTTTTGTGGGTAGATGGAGATACTTTCATGAATAATTTGAAAACTCTAGTGTGGAAAAATACCAATTTAATTAAAAATGTCATTTTTAAATGGAAACTATTAGTGTGGACATGGCCTGGAGTGGGTGTGTCCTGTGATGAACAGTTGCATTGTCCCTGGTTGGTTCCTACCTTGGGCCCAATGCTGCCATGATGGTGTGAAAAATGGATGGTTGAAGTTTGTCCATATCTTTAACTTAATAACAGGAAAGTATGACCTAAAAATAAAGTTAAAAATCATTACTGATAGCTCTTTAGCAGTGTTATTCATATGCTATATTTAATCAATATTATAATAGAGTTAGGACAGCACAGAGGCAAAGTGTTCAGAGCTGCTGCTTTATAGCTACAGGACCCAAGGTAGATTCCTGTCCTGCCCTGAACACAAGGGCTCTGTGTGCCACTACTATTCTGAGTAAACCTTACAGCCCAACTATAGTGCTTTCCCTAGGTATGGTATGTGCTATGAAAGGCACTACATTAAAATAAAGCATGAGTTAAGATTCCTTATGCTTGATTCCTAATCTGAACACTGCCAACAAGTTACAAACATAACAAAAATATATGTCAGCTTATTTATAAATTAGTTCTGTTTCAGTAAGTGTGTCCTGCTCTTTATTAAGTGCTGGCTAGAGAGGCTGTGGCTCCCAATAATCTTTTCAAGGATAAAGTAGTTTCAGAAAATGGATCGATGCTATGGAACTTTGTGAGATTAGCCTGAAATCCCACGTTAAGATCAGACAGCAATGGAATTTCTGGGATGTATTGTCTTTTTCAGGTGACTCATTCTTCAAACTTATAGAATTACAAGATAGTCTCAAATATTTTAATGCTGCCAATGATCCGCCTTTCCTGTTTCTTGCTCTGTGGCTCTGTTATTTGAGGTTGAGATGATCTGATTTCCATAATGACAGGTAACGACCCAGCTTTGATATACACTGGATACTAGCTGAATTAAGAATTGATTGCCTTGCTGACAATGTTGAAAGTTATCTAGAGAAAACACTCACAGAACAGGCTGTTATTAAAATATATATATATTACATATGCAGTCATATGAACTAGTTTGGGAACCCCACTTAATTCTTTGGATTTTTGTTTATCATTGGCTGAGCTTTCAAAGTAGCAACTTCCTTTTAATATCTGGCATGCCTTATGGAAACAGTAGTATTTCAGCAGTGACATTAAGTTTATTGGATTAACAGAAAATATGCAATATGCATCATAACAAAATTAGACAGGGCACCCCAACAGAGATATGACATCAATACTTAGTTGAGCCTCCTTTTGCAAATCTAACAGCCTCTAGACGCCTCCTATAGCCTTTGATGAGTGTCTGGATTCTGGATGGAGGTATTTTTGACCATTCTTCCATACAAAATCTCTCCAGTTCAGTTCAATTTGATGGGTGCCGAGCATGGATAGCCTGCTTCAAATCATCCCATAGATTTTCAATGATATTCAAGTTAGGGGACTGTGATGGCCATTCCAGAACATTGTATTTCTCCCTCTGCATGAATGCCTTTGTAGATTTCGAACTGTGTTTTGGGTCATTGTCTTGTTGGAATATCCAACCCCTGTGTAACTTCAATTTTGTGACTGGTGCTTGAACATTATCCTGAAGAATTTGTTGATACTGGGTTGAATTCATGCGACCCTCAACTTTAATAAGGGCCCCAGTCCCTGAACTAGCCACACAGCCCCACAGCATGATGGAACCTCCACCAAATTTGACAGTAGGTAGCAGGTGTTTATCTTGGAATGTGGTGTTCTTCTTACGCCATGCAAAGCGCTTTTTGTTATGACCAAATAACTCATTTTTGTCTCATCAGTCCAAAGCACTTTGTTCCAAAATGAATCTGGCTTGTCTAAATGATCATTGCATACAACAAGCGACTCTGTTTGTGGCATGAGTGCAGAAAGGGCTTCTTTCTGATCACCCTGCCATACAGATGTTCTTTGTGCAAATTGTGCTGAATTGTAGAATGATGTACAGATACACCATCTGCAGCAAGATGTTCTTGCAGGTCTTTGGAGGTGATGTGTGGGTTGTCTGTAACCATTCTCACAATCCTGCACATATGCCGCTCCTGTATTTTTCTTGGCTTGCCAGACCTGCTGGGTTTAACAGCAACTGTGCCTGTGGCCTTCCATTTCCTGATTACATTCCTTACAGTTGAAATGGACACTTTAAATCTCAGATAGCTTTTGTAACCTTTCCCTAAATCATGATACTGAACAATCTTTGCTTTCAGATCTTTTGAGAGTTGCTTTGAGGATCCCATGCTGTCACTCTTCAGAGGAGAGTCAAAGGGAAGCACAACTTGCAACTGACCACCTTAAATACCTTTTCTCATGATTGGACACACCTGTCCATTAAGTTCAAGGCTTTGTTCGGAAAACACCCCAGTACTCAGATGTTCCTAGGAAATGAAAGACATACCATTGTTATCTTTTTTGTTGAAAGTAGAGTAAATTATTATGCAGGCTGAGAGGGGCTCCCAAACTTTTTCATATGACTATATATATATATATATATATATATATATATATATATATATATATATATAGTAAGAATAGTGCCCGACCCGACACAGATTGGACACAGGAGGCACGTGTGAAAACAAAACAAATATTTTTTTTCTTCGTCTGTGGGCTACGCCTTCCTCATCACAAGACAGTCCCAAGTATAAGCACACCACATAACACACTTTCTCTTCTTGGCACCACCACTCCTCCCAGGCAACCTCGTCCTCTTCCTACCGATTCTGGCCGCTGAGTGGTGGTCGCTGGCTCCTTTTATAGTTCACCGGAAGTGCTCCAGGTATTTGATCACACAGTTCCGGCTGCCCACAAGGGCTCAGGAGTCCCAAACAAGGCACCCCCTGGTGGTGATTGCGGGACCCATCAGGGCTGCACCCAACACCAATTCCCAGGTAGCCCTGTGGGAAACCGAGGCACTGCTCCACCCCAGGGTGGCAGCCATCTAGCGTCCGGGGAAGGTATTGCAGTGTCCAGGGCTGCTCCCACTGAATATAGTGTGCAGGATTAAATTAAAAACAAAAAATTAAAAACAAAGTAGAATGTGTCATTTGGGAAGCACTCTTACAAAGGCTAACTTTTATTATCTTGGTTGGTGTGAGGGCTTTAAATTAATTTAAATGAGGTCACTTCATATTCCAATTATTTGTGTTAATAAAGACACTACACCTTTTTACTCTTTGACTAGTGCCGCCAATCACTCAGTGGTTTCCACACATGACTACACTTCCTATAGCCAGGGACAAATCTCAAGTCCCTGGGCCCCTAGGCCTGACAAGACAATCAGCTCCCCTTAACAGACAAAACTAACCTACTGGCATGTCCAACCAAAATGTGTTATTCAACCAAATACCAATAGCTATTTGTATGGATGGGATATCAAACACAACCTAATAGCTCAAATAATATAATCTACAGTATTTTGCATTTAGATCAGCTTCCAGGATTCAAAGGGTTTAATTTATATGAAAGCCTTGATATTTCCATGGTTCCATGTTTGGCCATAGCCCATTGAGGAATACAATGATATCCTAAATTCTGCTACTGTGTTATCTGCTGGAGCCTGCAGTAGATTTTGACACCTTCCATCTCTACTGCCCCCTTGCCAGTCTGGTTTGGCAATGAAACAAGTGATATTGTACAAATGGCAGTTAGAAACATAAATCATTTAAAGGGACCCCCTCAGGCTGTTAGTGGTCCCCAGGGAGGAGGAGGAGCTCACTGGGCAGGTGCCTATCCTATAAATGTCACTGGTAGTAAGGACTACCTGACATATGCGGCCCTCCGTGGATTTCTAGGTAAACAGCCACGGGATTTACTGAAATCCTGGAAGCAGTTCAGGGAATTACCCTGGAAGTGATCCCAGGCTGTGGTTTGGTAAGTTGGATACTTGGTTGACGGGGGTCTCCCAGTTTAGTTAAGTCAAGAAAAATCAACAGACATTTTTATTTTACTTTTGTTTTCCTTGTATTGTATTATTCACCTACCATAGTATTTCTTAATTAAACCATTTATTGGGATAGTTTAGCATTTAGGGACAGATTGAAAGCACAGCATATTTATATGGACAATTACAAAATTAGTGACATTCTTGGTATGCACTAAAACAGCACATTATTTTGAAGGTAAAAATCACATAAGCTGTGTAATTAAAATTAGACCAAGTTTGTGTTTTGTGTCTAGTGCTGCAGCCAGTGAGTGCTTTTCATGTGCATTAGGCAGCTGCTTATAGTCAGGCATTTGCTACTGGAAGCTCACCAGGATGCTTGGGAAAGACATCACCCTTTGAGATTTTTCAGGCACAAGAAGCTGTAAGCGATTGCCATGTCTTGACCTGCCTAAAACATTCAAATAATGGGAAATATGAAGAGCACAATGCTTCCCTGTAAACGTCACTCCCCTTGATGTGGCTTGACAGTGCAGCACCAAAGAGAGCGCACAAATTAAGCGCACCACTGTTAGGCTTGTCAAGTGAGAGATGCAAATGCTGTTCTTAAGGATATCCTGGAAAAAGGCACAGAACAATAGTCATATTCATGCTCCCTTATAACTGAAACGTCTAATTGTACACTCCTACTTAAGTCAAGAATGTGAAAAAAATAAAGAATCATATCAAGCACGCCCAGTCATTTTAAGCCTCACATTATCACCACCCTTGGCTGCGTTTCCCCTCTCACAGGATGGCTTTCCAAAGGAGGATGCTTACTGTCTTAGAGTAAGAGTAATTCAGCAAATTCTGGTGCAATGTGTACCTGTAGCTTTATGTAAGGCAAGTCCACTTCAGAGCATTGCACCTGTCAGGTAAACTTACTGTTCGTGTCATTTAGATTGAAATTTGGCAGCAAGTAATAAAACTTCATTTGTGTGGATAATTCGAAGGTGCTTCTAGCATGTTTCCCTGCAAGTCCAGAGATGACATATAATGTTTTAACTTTCCAATATGTATGTGGTAAATGTCCAGGCCTAAAGGGTTGGTTCTTACCTGAATGACTTACAGTAAATGGGCTAGAGGCTTGTACTTTCTTGGACGACTTAAAATGATTCATAAGTGTAATTACAAATTTTTATTCAGATTAAAAAAATTCTAATGCCAGAACTAGAAAGCAAACCCATAAGACTCATGTTAATGTATGTAAGAAATCTTGACACAACTAAAATAAAAGTCATTACATAGCCACTCAATCCATTGTGATGGAACCAGGGACGTCAGCGAGCCACAAACCCCCAAACACGAACACACAGTGAGTCCCCAGTTCAAATAATGGAAGGTTTATTAAATCTATTCTTCCACAAAGTTTGCAAAAGCACAAAGATGTTTTCTCTCTTCACAATATTTTTCTCTCACCAACACTACCACATTGCCCTCCTCCAACTGAGTGTTACTCCACGTCCTCCCAGCTCCGACTCTGGCTTGTCCCTGTGAGGTCGGTCCAGTCCATTTATACTGGCCAACCCAGAAGTGCTTCTGCTCTTCTGTCCATGTGGTCTGCCAGCACTTCTGGGTTAGGCAGAAACCCCGTGCCATATGGCTCGTGTATATTCATAGCACCCCCTGCAGGCACCCACAGCATCTAACAGGCCTGAGATGTGGAACTGCAAGTCCTATGATGCCCTGTGGGAATCCTTGGCACCGCTGTCACTCAAGGGAGCTGCCATCTACTGTTCTGGGGGAGGCAGTGTCCTTAAAAAGCTGCCTTCCCCCATCCTTCCGTTCTCTGGGCGTCCTGACTGGGTTGGGCTGCCGGCCATTCCTTACACCATATAAGCATTTTAGTGCACCGTAGACAACATATCAGACACATTGAGCCAATGACAAAATCAAATAAATGAAGCAGACCACCCTCAGGGCACGCAAACTACTAACTTCAAGCTCTGCCATTTTCTGTAAAATCTAGTCAGCAATATTACGGAAGGTTGTGGTATAACTTATTATGAAACTTGAGAGTTCCCAAGCACAAAGTCCTAAAAAGCAGCACTTGAAGCCTCAAATGTTTTGAACTAGGAGTCGCAAAGCACATAATCTCAAACACACTTCCAAAAATACCCAGTAGAGGTGAATATTACTGTTAGTAATAAGGGCAGACACAGAACCATTATAAAATAAAATGAAATAAAAATTTTTTAAAAATGCTCTGAACAATTAGCCATGGAGTGCCAAAGACAAGAAGACGTTGCCTGAAACACAAGGCAAATCAAATGAGCAAAATCCCAACACCGAATCCAGAAAGTGAAATCAAAAACAGAGCATGAAGTCCAAAAATCCAGTAAATCACAAAAAGCAGAGCAAAATTTCACAGAAACTCTCTCCAACTCCCAAGTGCATTTGAATGAGCTGCCGGGATCTGTGGGTTGCCTTCACCTTTACAGGGCTGAGGGCAGTCCCTTGTGATGATGGACAGGTGGCCCCGCCTCTTGAGGAACCATCCACAAAACACAAGACATATAACAAAGACACAGGGAATAAAGCATATAATTAAACAACAATATCATAAATAAAAGACTCAAAAATGAACCAATAATACATAAAATAAGAATTTTAAGCCCTGCCAGAGAAGGAATCCTTCCTGAAATATAACACAACTGACAAAAACAAATCGTAAAAACATGTTCTTTCTTAGATGGAAATAATGGCCTGCTATGTTTTGTAGAGTGCATACATACATGGTTAAAATGTTTTATGGCCAGGGCTCACATTCATATAGGAAACAACTTCACAATCAGAAGGCATTTGTTTTGACTTGAAATGATGTGATTAATTATTAAATGCTGGACAACCATGTACAACTAGGAAAGTGTTGCAATAAAGTGCACAATGCAGCCTCAATTTAGGATACTGCAATGAGAAATTAGCCACCTCTAAAATATAGGTCAAATACAGTATAGATTTCTTTTTTTGTAAAGAATAAATTAGACACCTACTGTAAGTTGTTGGTGAAATATAGTAGAGTATCGTAATTTGCGTCACCCTACGCTAAATGCATTTCACACTCACATTTTCTCTATGATTCCTGTTTATTCCTACAAACACTGCTTATAGTTAAACCTCTTTAAAACCAATTATTCACTCTTATTTACCCTCTTTCAACTCACATTTGTTTTAATTCGTTAAAAATTGTTGTCCCTTTTCTAGCATGAGTTAGTCTGATTTCCCCACACATAATTCTCCATGACCCAGAATACCTTTCACTACTTGGCTTGTTGCAGACAAGTGATCTTGAGGACTACACCTTGAAGCAAAAACCTCCCAGTGGCAGTATACCACTGAAACAGGCTGGCAGTTCCCATCTTACTATACATTTAGTTCATTCAACTTTATTTTTACTGTTGTCAATTACAATTTTACAAACAGCTTTACAATTTGTTCTGTTGTATATGTTAAATAAAAGGAAGTTACTTTGACAACAGCAAAAGAAGCATTCATGTTCAACTCAGATAGGTTCTTAATAGATGTTAGATGATTGGGGTTGGTGGGGGGAGGGCTCCTCTTCATTTCAAATGTTTGTGCTAATTCTTACTATAATACTGCTTAGGTATGAGCATGCATTATATTGAACATTTAATACACAGAATGCTTAAATATAATTGAACATCATCAGAGTCCAGGACTCAACAGGGTATTGTCATTAAAAATATATTAGATCTTTTCACTGGTGTTATAAATCTGCTTTTGCGATTTCTAGGGTCACAGTATTCAGGAGGCTTTCCAAGTAGCAGCAATGAAAGCAAGACAGGTGTCCAACATAAACATGCCAACAGTCCATCACAAGGGCACACTTACTAATCAGTCACATTTGGAGTCGCCAGACAATGAAATATACATATCTTTTGAGATGAGGGAGGAATCTAGTGTATTTAGAGATATGACACATGTTGAGATTTGAGCCCAGGTTCCAGGAAGTGTGAACCAGCATATTAACCACTTCAAGTAACTTATATTATACTAATTAGATTATATTATATTATGTTATATTATAATATATCATAATATATTAAATTCAACTTTCACACCAATGTAATCCAATTTAGCAATGTAAGAAGGTATTTTAGTATACTGTATTCCAAGTTTATTCTTCAATATTTTCCTATTCATAGCTGTAGATAGTCAAATTAGTGGTTATAAACCAGCAATGAACACACCTACACAATTACAGAAAGGTAGTTTAGAGTTGCCAATCAGTCTAAAAATTTGTCTGTTAGGTGTAAAAGGATACGTCAGTAGAAACTGGCATAAAAGGAAAATTACATCTAAATAATGAAAACATTCCATAATCAAATTGCTATGCAGCCTGATTGCAACCTGGTGCATGTGCACTAATATTATATTATATTATATTATATTATATTATATTATATTATATTATATTATATTATATTATATTATATTATATTATATTATATTATATTATATTATGGGCGGCACGGTGGTGCAATGGGTAGCGCTGCTGCCTCGCAGTTGGGAGATCTGGGGACCCGGGTTCGCTTCCCGGGTCCTCCCTGCGTGGAGTTTGCATGTTCTCCCCGTGTCTGCGTGGGTTTCCTCCGGGCGCTCCGGTTTCCTCCCACAGTCCAAAGACATGCAGTTTAGGTGGATTGGCGATTCTAAATTGGCCCTAGTTTGTGTGTGTCCTGCGATGGGTTGGCACCCTGCCCAGGATTGTTTCCTGCCTTGTGCCCTGTGTTGGCTGGGATTGGCTCCAGCAGACCCCCGTGACCCTGTGTTCGGATTCAGCGGGTTGGAGGATGGATGGATATTATATTATATTATATTATATTATATTATATTATATTATATTATATTATATTATATTATATTATCGCAGTGGGTAGCGCTGCTGCCTCGCAGTTGGGAGATCTGGGGACCTGGGTTCGCTTCCCGGGTCCGCCCTGCGTGGAGTTTGCATGTTCTCCCCGTGTCTGCGTGGGTTTCCTCCGGGTGCTCCGGTTTCCTCCCACAGTCCAAAGACATGCAGGTTAGGTGGATTGGCGATTCTAAATTGGCCTTAGTGTGTGCTTGGTGTGTGGGTGTGTTTGTGTGTGTCCTGCGGTGGGTTGGCACCCTGCCCAGGATTGGTTCCCTGCCTTGTGCCCTGTGTTGGCTGGGATTGGCTCCAGCAGACCCCCGTGACCCTGTGTTCGGATTCAGCGGGTTGGAAGATGGATGGATGGATGGATGGATGGATATTATATTATATTATATTATATTATATTATATTATATTATATTATATTATATTATATTATATTATATTATATTATATTATAGTCCAGCATGTTAGATTTTAGTCCTGCACATTACATTGTTACCATCTGTTGTGAAATAGTGCTGTCCGGACACAGACAGGCAGACACATTTAAAGCCATCACCACACGTTTATTTACTCTATTATATACAGTTCCTAAGTGCTCCGCCACCAAACCCCCACAGTCTCCCAAAGTCCCGGCTTCTTCCACAGCCATCTGTCTCTCTCTCTCTTTTCTCACACACTCCAGGCCTCTCCTTGCCGCCTCCTCTCCGACCTCGTCCACCTCCTCACCCGACTCCAGCCTTGATTGAAGGGAGGCGGCTCCTTAAATAGGCAGGCGCCTGATGACCACACCCGGCCACATGCCACACTGTGTAAAGTTTCCACATTTTAGCCATGTTTGTGTGGGATCTCCTCTGTGTTCTCCCAATTTATATCCCAATAAGCACCTTGAGCATGAGAAAGGTGCTATATAAATAAAATGTATTATTATTATTATTATTATAAAAATATGTTATTACATTATATTTTAGTTCAACTTCAGGTTTATAGACATGCGTATATACGTAACACAACAAAATTCCTACTTGCATGTCTCTTTAAACTAGTGACAGTGAAAAAATATAACAGCAGAAACACAAAAAAAAAGAATACACGGAATCCAAGAGTTATATTCAGTTATATAAAACTAGCCACGATACCTGTCAGGTAATAGAATAATTAAAAATATTCCCTTTCCCTACTTGTACAGTACATTTGATGCCTTTCCTCTGTATTCATGTGTGTGTCAATGTCTCTTCACATAAAGCCAGTTTCTCAGACTCTGTCATTACTTTCAAGGTGCCTTTCTCACCTGCAGTCCGGTTTCATACCTGCCTTCTTTGAAGCCGACTCTCTCAGCGTACTTCATACGCCTTTACTCCTCCTCATGCATCTCACACTTGCACTTCCTCTTTCGTTGCATCACCAAAGTCAAACTGACCAATCAAATTGCTCTGATGGACTGGACACACAGACCGTAGTGTTTTATTATATAGTAGATATACTGTATGTGTGCAAGAAGACTATAATAAGCTGGCTGTATAGTGACTTTATGACCTTGTCGATAGACACAATCCCTGAATTCACTGGTATGAGTGTATATGATATTATATTCAGTTTCATTCACTATTAGAATCACTGAGTGGTTATCCCCATAGCATCAAGCTCAAGGCACACACATGCCAACATCTATACTGTCACATTTCTGGCCAGTTTAAAGGAGAGAATAAAGGAGTTACAGTTAAAAAACCGAGATAGACACAAAGAGAGCATGCAAATCCCAGACAGACCCATCTCCAAATGCCAGTAAATCACTAGCCGTTACCACTGAACCATAATACCTCCCAGTATTAAATGACATTATGTCTGGGCAGAGCCTCACCTGGCAGTATCGTGTGTGAGGCACAAACCATCCTTATATAATATGAGATACAAGTCCAGCAGCAAGATCATTTTGCCCAATTCATCTTTGTTTCAATGAAAAACAACAATAACATTACTTTGGTCTTAATGAAAGAACTCAAACGGATACCTGTTAAAAAAAAAAAAGCAAATTTAACATTCTGAGGTTTTTCTACCATTTAGGTCAAATTTTAAATCATTTTTCTCCCCTTTTCAATTGTAATTTTCATTTTGTTAAAAGATGATTGAATTCAAAGTTTTCCTTATAATAACATTTTTGCTTTATATGATGATTTACATTGATGCATCATAGTTAGGCAACAATTCAGTGCTTGCCACTTGCCTAGCAGTCGGGTTTCAACATACGATAAAAGATTGTTTAAGAACTCTTGTTAAGAATATGTATTGGGAATTTAATTATTCCAGAATGAGAGCCAGCCAAATGTTAGTCTGCATAATTTTATGTGGTTTTCACCCCACACCATACAGTGCAGTCAGGAAACTGTTGTTGTCAGACTCTTGGAAGTTTCTGTATGTAAACATTTGGAAAACAGATATATTAACGTGAATTAATCATTATATGGCTCTGGTGACAGGGTTTGGCTGACTGTCTGTCCAAGACGAACTATAAGATCAGCATACTGTACAGTGTATTTATTTACATTTGTTTTTATAATGCATTGTCAGCACAAGTACATTAATTTATTTGCTTAGGACCACAAAGGTAGGGATTGAACTGATAGCCTTGTGGTTTGAAACCTTAACCATAACAGTTCAGTGTCTATCCTATTAGAACATTAGAAAAATGTTTGATCAGAACAGGCCAACAAAGATTACCAGTCCCATCCATCTAATTCTTCCATCACAACTTCAAGTCCAGTTTTGAATGTCCCTAGAGTCTGGCTGTTCATCACACTACTTGGTAATTTATTCCATTTGTCTATAGTTCTCTGTGTGAAGAAAAACTTCCCAACATTTGTGTGAAATTTACCCTTAACTAGTTTCCATCTTGTATGTATGCATTAAACTTTAATGAACAGATAAAAAGATTCAGTAAAGTATCACTTGGTCGTGTAAGGAATTTAGGGCCCCACGGGGTGTCTATTTCTCACACAAGATCACAACTGTATTTTCTAATCCTTATATGTCTAAAGTTCCCACTTTCTTTGTCCAGTCCAAGTATTGTCTCTCTTGAACACTTACTAATCTCTGAGTATAAAATTTGCCCTTTTAAAGATGGACAGAGTTCTGGTGTGATCATAAATCAGACATATAATAGAGAAGGCAACTACACACGGAGTGTTAAAACACCATGTAACAGGAATCAAAGATTAATGGTGACCGTTCTCAGCCTTTTGAATGCAACACAGTGACCCTTCAGTAATAAATCATTGGCATGTTCTGTACTTTAAACAATTCTAATCTGAGGGTCTGCCTCTCCCTAATAATCTAACATCCATAACCAAGATCTTCAAGGAGACCAGCTCATATGAAACAGAAACATTTTTCATATATTTTTAAATGTGGTAATTGTTCTGATCTTAGAAAAATTATGAAATCAAACTGGAAATGTGGCATAGTGGTTAAGGCTTTGGACTTCAAATGCTGCGGTTGTGGTTCAAATCCTGCTACTGACACTATGTGGCCATAAGTAAGTCACTTCACTTTCCAATTGGAAAAACAAAAGAAACTAATCAAATCATATCTCAGTTGTTGTAAGTTTCCCTGGATAAAGGTGTCCGCCAAATAGTAATAATTTAAGCTGAGTTACCTTTCTGGTTTGATAGTGAAGTGATTAGAAACACTTTCTGGCTTTTTAGCTACGAGTGCAGGAAGTGAATGAGTTAATCTGTGGGACCTTTTGGCCCAATCAGTAATTCCTCAATTAACCAGTTGAGTTAAAACTGACAGAATCTGACAGCAGGTCATAAATGAAGGGATCACGGATGAACTTCATGCCGAAGGTTCTTTTTTCCAGCTCATACCGGTAATATCTGATGGTGTGTGAGAATTAGGCCAGTTACTTTATTTTATCAACATCCATGCACCAAAGCCAAATATCCATATTATATTTCATTTTTGTTCTTCAACAATACGTATTTATAAAAGCCGTATATTCTTTACATCAAAGCATGCCAACATTATTTCCTAAGAAGTATGCAAATCCCCCTATAGCTTACATTTTCAAATGAATGTTTGAACAGTATTTTAGGCATGAAAAGAAATAGGAAGTGGTGAAAAAAATCAAGAAGTACAGTAATCCATGGTTCCTTTGTCCTTACCACAGAGATCATTCACAAAAACTGCTTTCTGAGGGGAAGAGGAGTCAGATCTGTTTCTAGGTCCCTCTGCAGTATTTAAACATGTAGACAAGGACATCAAATACACTCTGAGACTTCTTTTTAAATATTTGACCCTGATGTTTTAAAGCCCACTGAAGTGGCTTAAGTTGCTTTCTTTTTCTGTCATTCTGGGAAGATTGGTGGCACAGTGGTTAGTGCTGCAGCCATATAGCTCAGAGGTCTTGCACATTTTCTAGTCTCACTAACCCTATTAGGGCCATTATTGCCAGATGTAGAGAGTACAGTGGAATTTATAATTAGATAAACTAATCAACATGCAACATGTAACAATGATCTAGATCATGGGTGTCCTGGGGGGGGGGGGCGCAGTGGCTGCAGGTTCAAATTCTAATCATCTTCTTCATTAGTGACCAGTTTTTGCTGCTAATTAACATCTTTTGCCTTAGTTTTAATCAACTTGACTCAGGCCCCTTAGTTGTCTCTTTTTCCGTAATTAGCAGGCCACACAATATGAGACACAAAATGAGCCACACATGACCAGCTTACCTCTACCCATCACAAAGTTATCTGAAAAATAAAGAAAGGTGAACTTCTCAGTAAGGTTGATCTCTCAGGTCACCAAAACATTTTGAATGTGCTCTTAGAAAAAAATACAAAAATCAACAGTTTTAGAAATGTCTGCTGTGGCAGAATGAGAGCAGCAACAAGTCATGGAATTAAATAATGGGTTTAATAAAAAGCAAGAATCAGCTTCTCATCAAGAGACTGGTTTGGAGTGACATTGGTTGGAGTTTGAGATCCCAGTTTAGCTAGTCATCTGTTGGCTCGTTTCACATCTTATTTCTGTTTGGCTGTCATTAATGAAGAAACAAAACAATTTAGAGGGCTGAATGCTTAAAAACAAGGCTATTAAAATGAATGGAAAAGGAGTTAATTAGCAGTGAAAACTGGTCAGTGATTAGGAAAAACCTGCAGTCACTGTGCCCCTCCAGGCCTGTAGTTCAACACACCTGAATTATGGAAGTTCTTCCAGTGTTCACTTAGGTGCTCTGATTTTCTTCCTTATCACTTCAGGTTAGGTTGACTGGTCAGTGTAAATTGGCTCAGTATAATGAAGCGTAGATGTGAAGTAAGAAAATGGAAGGATTTCTCCAAGCTTGCAAATAATGTGTTTATTTGTTCCTACTTGTCTGTTCCTGTAGGTTTTGCTTGCTGTATAGCAAACTTGATTCTTACTACACTTTACATTGAATTAACTTACTGAAGTGGACCTTTGAAACCAATGCAAAATTAATAAATAATCAAATAGTGTTTATAATTGTGGGTGTTTCGAACTGCTGGATAGCAGCTCCAGGGTCCAGGATTTTGTTACTGCCTGCATGGAGTCTACACCTTCTCTCTGTGTCTACTTGGGTTGTGTCTGGTTCCCTCTGACACCCCAAAAGCATGTAAATTAGGCTAATCTTCCCTAGCCTGGTGTTAGTGACCATGTATACTAATGACTTAGTGTCCCATTAATGCTAGGCCTCTGTCTTGTGTCTAATGCAGCCAGCATGGACTCTAACCCTTTACCCATAATAAAATAAATCTGTGAGTCACTGCTTCTACTTAACTTGTCAAATGGAGCCTGCTCTTCAGTTGCACACAGAAAGGTCTGAAAGTACAGTATTACCTATTAGAAGGAACTAGGCTAACAGAATCTTTGGTTAGGAAAGATTTAGGAATAACCATCACCAAATCACAAAAATGAGTAAAGTACATCAGCCAAATAAATAAGCAAACATGAGTAAAAACACTCTGCAAACGTATGGATTTTCTTCTTTGTAATGTGGAGGATCACGAACGTGCTTATAGGACAAAGTATTTTTGAAGCTGCTGCCAGAAATGCCTGTCATTAGTAGCTTTAAAGCTACTAGGAAAAAATTAAGATTGTACAAAAATGCTGTGTTTAGACATTAAGTTTAAAAGTAAGCATGGTGTTATCCCTTTAATTATCAGTTTGTACAGCAATTACTGAAGTACAGAACTGAAATACGCTGTCATGTGGTCCTGATTGGCACTGGGGCTGAAGGAGTTTGTCCATAAGATTCTCTGGAAGAGAGTCCACTGGCAATGGCAAAACTTACAGTCATGCTAGCGCAACTGGGTGATCAATACCAGTTGGTTTATACCCCATAGTTATTTTGAGTACCTTGTAGAGTGTGGTATGCTTTCAATGGATGATAAGAGACTTGACTTAGTGGGCCTTGACTGATCTTCTGTTCTTGTGTAGGGTGCAACCATCCCATAGTGCTACTTATCATGGGTACTTCCAGAATAAATTAAAACGTAGGAAGGACATAGTGAAAAAGGGAAGCGGTTTCTCCGTGGTAATAATGTTGGCCCTATATACCATGCACAACACCCTCTTATCCATTGGGGTGGAAAGGTCACTTAGATCTTGAATGCCTTTTAATAGAACAATAGGCCTCAGGATTGCTGGGACATCTGGGGTCACTAGGGAAAATTCTAGAAGGATTATGCTTGTCTCCAGAAGGTAATATTGTCAAATGCGCAGAGTACAGTAGAGTTTGTACTAATCAACATACAAGACATTGCCGCTGCCTGTTGCCATGATCTACATGGATTTTGGATTGTTCCAGGGCAAGTTTGGGTCCAGAGCAAACATGGATGCAATTCCTTTCACATGCCCAAAAGCTCCTTCCAACCAATACAGGTGAGTTTGTAATCAGGATAGACATTGGAGGTCAACTGACAGCAGGAAGAGAATCCAGAGGCATCATTTAAACATTCTGCGAAGTGACAGATTTGTTTGTAAGTTTGAACATAAGTGCGCACTTCGTCAATTACACAGAGTGCAAATATTATTTAGATACTCCCAGAAGAGTAGCAAGTCATTGGTTCTCCATTTCTGCACACTGTGTGCTATGCCTTGTACTGATCCCTCCAATTTTTGACAAAACGTTAGCCTCCTTGGCATTACTTATGCTTGCAAATGGATCAAAACCATCCAAAATTGTTCACACTGCACCATTTCTTACTTGAAGATCACACTATCCCTTCTAACTTATATAAGAGATGAGGTAACTGGGCTATTAAGTCACCAAGTTGTTTATATTAATTGATCCACACTAGATTCATGAGCATTTTGCTTGCAGTTTACGTTCCATTGCCAACTGATGAAAAACTGGAAGGCTTTGTGTTCACAAACCTTCTTTAATAACTTCTATCCCACTGTGTACAGCCTAGCAATCAAGCCCAACTGAAATGAGGTTAGATACTTCTTCACATGGAAATCGCCTTCCACATATCAGTTACGTGTGGCTAACGCATTTTATCTGCACTGCACCATTCTTCCCACATAAATGATCTAATAACCTCTGTTCAAACAGCCCAAAGGTACGGCAAGATGCAGAGAACAATGTGTTTTAATTTTTCCTGAATAGAATTATCAATTCATTATGAAAAATAACATAACAAAGAAAGTTAAAAGATTTTTCCTGCCCTAGAGAAATTTGTACTACATTTTGTAGTTATTTCCTTATCAGTGTTCTCTTTCCTTTATTTTATGGTTTATTACATTTGGCCTCAGCAAGTTCAGCTAAGCATGCTTAACTACAGTTTAAGGTTACCTAATATATGGATGTTTTAGCTGTCTAGGCCACCTCCGCCATATCATCTAAATTTCATACTCTTCATTCTTCATAAAGATTCTATCCTGCCGCAGGTCGATGATTTTTCAGTCTTCGTTCTCTAGGCTAATTCAATTTACTACTTTCTCTTCTCTTGGTTTAATTTTTGACTGCTTTTGCTTTTCACATAGAAAAGAAAAATAACAAGTAAGACGTGCAAACACCTATCATTATTTTGTAACTATTTATCATATGACATTCTAAACACATATTTGTCCTTTATGGGGCTGTGAGGAGTCAGGCATTACCCCAGTAGAATTGGAAAAAAGGCAGCAACCTCTTTCAGAAAGGATGACACCAAATCACAGTAGAGACCAGCTGTTTTGTTTTAAAGGGAGAAACAAAATTGAGCTGAAAAATAAAAAGTACTAATATGAAGCCAAAATTACAGTTAAATTGAAATCCATATACAATTTAGTTTTTCATTTCAACTTTTCAAAACAATACACATTGCCTTTCCTCAGTTTTTAAAAACAGAGAAACGGAGATGAGGTGTCTGTCATTATGGAGAAAAAAGACATATGTGACATCTGAGAGGAGACCAGCACCTACAGTACAATGACTGCAATTCTCATTCAGAAAAGCTGTAAAAGTTGATGCTTTCCAGCTAACTCACATTTGTCGTATAACACACCATTACAAGGACAACTTAACCCGTTGTTCCACCTATAAAATAAATAGTGTGTAATTTTCATTTTTATCCTAATAGATAGCCATATTTTACTCAGTTTTACACGTACATGGCAACTATTGCATCTCTACCCTTTTCAGAATCATAGTCTCTTCAATGCATTCTCATCAACTCAGACGTCCTTAAAATAATAAATGAATATATCAAATATGTATGACTGCTCTTCCATGATTATTCTTTAAATTCGCATCTGTGGAATGAACAGTAATATTTTGTATAACCCTTTAACTACTTTGGTATTCATTATTCTAACAAGATAAGAAAAACTATTTTAATAGCTGCAATACATGCACTGCATAAAGAACAGAACAGAGTCCTGATACACAATCCAAAAGCAAGGTTCGAAACACAGTGCGGAAGATCAAAAAAGTCCAGAAAAATCACAAAGCATAAAGAATTAACAAAATCAGAAGAACTCACCACTTGAGAGCACATTCACTGATTTATAGGGCAGAGGGCAGTTCCGGGTAGTGATTGGCAGGGGGCCCTCCTTTTGGGGTATCACAAGAAACACATCAACATAACACAGGCACCATGTATACAAAACAAAATCAAACACAACAAAAGGAACATTAACATGATATCATCAAGCGCCTGAAAATTTAAAAAAAGGATTTTTTTTCTCCTACTTATTCCAAGGCTCTGGGTAAGTTATAAAAGAAAACTAAAACATATTGTTTAGTTGTTCTACGAGGGATGTTCAAAGTTTCCACACTTTTTTTTAACTCTATTTATTAAGAATTTCATAAAGACATTACATCACTTTTCCACATAGTCACCTTTGTTTGCGATGCAGTTTCCCCAGAGTCATACCAACTTTTAAATGTCCAATTACTACTCCTACTGCCTTCACCGTTTCCAAGGAAAATATAAAAGTGCAGAAACTTTTTGAATGTCCCTCATATTTATTTATTTATTGTTTTTTACAGCATGAAGAAAACAGATTGGCTAAGAGTCGCTCTTAATCAAAGTTCTGAGAAACAATGAAACCATTTTCTGCCTACATTCAGTCGGGATCTCATTTGTGATCACTATGAGTGATTTTATATCATTTTTAGGTGTATTTCCATCCATCCATTTCCCAACCCACTGAATCCGAACACAGGGTCACGGGGGTCTGCTGGAGCCAATCCCAGCCAACACAGGGCACAAGGCAGGAACCAATCCCGGGCAGGGTGCCAATCCACCGCAGGACAGGTGTATTTCTAGTATTATATTTATTGCTTATTTTTTATCATGTTTTTGTGACATCATCATGTTGCCATTTCGAGAAGGCCTTTGTAATGGACGTTGCCATTCGCAGTAGTATTTTCATGGGTACAGCTGTATTATATTGGCAATAAATTCATTCATGCATATTGGATTTAGGTAAGACGATTTCTTTATTGTAATATTCTTGCTTATCTGATATTTCTTTTTATTCAAATTCAAATGCAAGCAACACATCAAATATCCTGTGAAAGTATAATAAACTTTACTTTTAACATGACGTTGATAAATGTGAAAATATAAACATCTTTAGACCTTTTTATTGTCCATAATTGTTTTAAGTAAGAGTGTTATTCAAGCAGCATAATAAAATTCAGTGTCTTTGACATGGATTTCTGTGATCTATCTATCTATCTAGGACGGCACGGTGGCGCAGTGGGTAGCGCTGCTGCCTCGCAGTTAGGAGATCTGGGGACCTGGGTTCGATTCCTGGGTCCTCCCTGCGTGGAGTTTGCATGTTCTCCCCGTGTCTGCGTGGGTTTCCTTCGGGCGCTCCGGTTTCCTTCCAAAGACATGCAGGTTAGGTGGATTGGCGATTCTAAATTGGCCCTAGTGTGTGCTTGGTGTGTGGGTGTGTTTGTGTGTGTCCTGCGGTGGGTTGGCACCCTGCCCAGGATTGTTTCCTGCCTTGTGCCCTGTGTTGGCTGGGATTGGCTCCAGCAGGACCCTGTGTTCGGATTCAGCGGGTTGGAAAATGGATGGATGGATGGATCTATCTATCTATCTATCTATTATATAGTGCCTTTCATTATCTGTCTGTCTGTCTGAGTTGCACTGTGGTGAAACATACTGGAAGATGGTGTGATAAGACAACCCCAGAGCACAGACAGACAGATGCTGAATGTCCAAAAACACACACTGTTTATTTTACAAAAGTGTCCTGCACACAACACAGTCCCTTCTTTCCTTTACAATCTTCCAAATGTGGCTGAAGTGCCGATGTCCAGGGCTCCACAATCCTCCGGGGTTGAGGTTCCATGCTCAGTTCCCGTGGCCCCCATACAAACCAGGGCAGCTGCTCTCTCTTGGCCCAGGGGAGGTTTAGTCCCTCTCCAGGTCCTTCCAGGCATCCCGGCTAGGCATAGCCCCCAGCCGTCCGCCACATTGGTTAGGTTGGTGCAGATGTTGCTATAAAATCATACTTTTTGAATTCTTGGAAAACTTTTAAAATCACGGTGGGTGTGGCTTAATAACTTTCAAAATAATTCTTATTTCATGCTGCATGTCAGGTTATTGATAAAATGAGGCTTAGACCCTTTGTATATTTTTGAGTTTAAATGACAGTGACTGGTGGGCATGGCTTACCATGTTATTTAGTAATACACTAACTCAGTACGATTGTTCCTTTGCTGAGAAGGACCAATCAAAGTGACTCATATGTCGAAAGCATTAATTAGATCAAACTATAAATAGAATATGCAGGCGAGTCACCATGACACTACTCATGTCAAATTGTTAAAACATATGAGCTACTGTTCTAATGGCCTATATTTGTAAAACTAAAATGGTGTATATTGGAAAATACAACTCAGGTGTTATCTTTAATAAGTTTCCTTATTTTATTGTGCTATCATCTAGCCAGGAGTTGCATGGTGGTGCAGTGGTAGTACTGCCACGTCACAACAAGGAGAGCAAAGTTCCTGTCCTGTATACTCAGGTTTCCTCCCACAGTCCAAAGACATGCAGGTTAGGTGGCTTGACAATAGTAAATTGGCTCTAGTGTGTGTTTTTGTGTGTTAGTGTGTTCACTGTCTAATGGACTGGCACTCCATCCAGGGATTGTTGCTGCCATGCACCCGATGCTTGCTGGGATAGGTTCTAGTATTCCTGTGACCCTGCACTGCATATGTGAATTTGGAAGATGGATGGGTGGATAGATGGATCATCTGGCCAGAAAATGGCTAGCTTGGAAAATTTATCATTCACAACCTAGGCTGGAATTAGATAGTCATGCTGTACAAAGTAAATTCAGAAGATAATCAGAAGGAGAGGGCCACTGCTGCTATTATTTACAGGACATGACTAACTTGGAAATTCTAGGAACCATTCTGAACAAAGAGCTGCTTATCTGAGACTGAACATGTACATGTGACCACAGCAATTGAGCATTTTTTTTCTCACAATATTCTCAGCCTGGTTTCACATAGGGAACTGAGCTCTTTCTAGGCTGCTCTAAGTGCAAGGCAGGAGGCATGTTTGGACCACGAAAGTGTGCCAATCCATAGCAGGGCCCAAAATAAATGTGGAACTATATAAAGTAATGCAATCCAAGCATGTTTTATGCCAATTATGAACTGCTTTTCATTCTTCAGTTTCTTCATACTTATTATACAGTAGATGTTTTTTTCAGGTGGTTTAGAAAATCATTCCAAAGACACTGTCTGCTGCTGACTCATTAGCTTATTTTGCTAGGCTGTGATCATTCTGTTCAGGAGTCAGATCATGTCTGCTATTCAGGTTGTGGAGTTCTGCATTGTTTAATTTACATTTAATAGACATGTTTGTATTTTCCTGAGTCACTATAATAAAACATAGAGAAATGCCACAAAGGGTTGGTTGGTGCCACAGGTAACCCTGTTTATTGCAAAGGTTGCATTTGTTGTTTTTTTTCTGGTGGAGATGTTGTCTTTCTTGTTATTAACATGTATGTGTCAGCTTCCTTAGCATGGTCAGTAATGGCAAAGGCTTTCTGTTGGCAGTTGAGTAAGGTGGTTGATGTACCGGAAGAGTTGGACAACAAGGTGTGTTTTACAGTGTGCCAAGGTCTTTTGTCAATGGAAACAAAGAACTGTTAAGCTACTGTGAATTTTTCCTGCTTTTTCCCCCATTTTCCTATTACCTTAGATGTGGGGAGAGACAGAAGATGCTTGTGTGTGTGTTATCTGATGTTCTGAACTGATAGCAGTAGCATGTATTAAGAGTCAGTGGGCTGTTTCCACTAGATATTGTACAAAAAAATCACAAGTGGTCTCCCCTAGACTTTCCCATGTACTCAGATATGGGGATGGATATTTGAAGAGTAAACCACAAGACAATAATTATATTTTTTTATTATGTACATTAGGGCGGCACGGTGGCGCAGTGGGTAGCGCTGCTGCCTCGCAGTTGGGAGATCTGGGGACCTGGGTTCGCTTCCCGGGTCCTCCCTGTGTGGAGTTTGCATGTTCTCCCCGTGTCTGCGTGGGTTTCTCCGGGCGCTCCGGTTTCCTCCCACAGTCCAAAGACATGCAGGTTAGGTGGATTGGCGATTCTAAATTGGCCCTAGTGTGTGCTTGGTGTGTGGGTGTGTTTGTGTGTGTCCTGCGGTGGGTTGGCATCCTGCCCAGGACTGGTTCCTGCCTTGTGCCCTGTGTTGGCTGGAATTGGCTCCAGCAGACCCCCGTGACCCTGTGTTCGGATTCAGCGGATTGGAAAATGGATGGATGGATTATGTACATTAAAGAACCATCAACAACAAATCAAATCAAATTGATAACATACAGAACAATTATTATAAAAGTAAAGTTGAAAAAATGGGACTCTGCAGCTGCATGAAAAAAAAGTACCAGTACCGGTTAATGGAAATAGCTCAAAATAGATAATAATAATTCTAATAATAGAAATCTACATTTTATACCTAATACTTGTATAAAAAAATAACTGAAAGCGTACTCCAGTTATCATGTTTACATACACACACACACACACACACACACACGCACACACACGCACATGCACACACACACAGACATAATTCCAAAAATGGCATTTTTCGATCTAAAATGTCGAGATTCATCAAAATCTCCAAGTCAAATTTTTGGACGATTACAATACTTTCCCTATACTTCATATACGAGAAAATAAAAATGATAAGTAAAAGGCTTTGAAAGTGGTTTAAAAAAGCATAGATTTCTTCAGTGATTTAACTTTATTTTTGAATTCTAGAGCTATTCTCCACCAAGTACTCAATATAATTTCTTATCTAGAAAAACATTGATTTTATAGTATTTGAAATTGTCTTCCTACTGGGTGCTGCAAGCCTGTTTCCAGCTGAAGGGGCTGGACCAATTGGCTCTGCAGTGTTCTAGGTATACCTATATGTGTCTGCACATTTGCAACTTGAACCTTCCAGTTTAGTGATGGGAACTTGATGGTTAAAGCCCCTTATTCTCTATATTAATACAAGAACTGCTTTTTTGCACTTTTGATTCAAGCTTTTCCCAGGTAAGGTTTGCAACCCAAGTCAGGAAAAAGATACAAACACTGCAGTACCATTTGCTTCTTCAAAGGTAAATGCTGTAATCTAATGAAAGAGAAAGCAGATCAGTATCAGAAATGTATTGAGAACAAGGCAATACTCTGATCAGAATGTGGCTAAGCAGCATCTGAATCTTCACCCACCTCTGAGAAGGGCCAAAAAGCCACCAAGGAAACCTTATGCATGATCCTTCCACTATGTGGAAAAGAAGCCAACAACAGTATGATCCTCCTGTTTCAAAGCAGCACAGAGTCGATGTGTAATAAGAATGGGTATTGTCACAGGAGGCTGGGGGACAGACCCAGCCGGGATGCCTGGAAGGACCGGGAGGTGGCTTATACGTCCCCCGGGCCACGAGGGGGCAACCGCCCTGGATGTTGAGGGGACCACGAGAAAGGAGCAAGAAGGCCCAAGCTCATTGAGACCCGTGGCCACCGCCAGGGGGCGCCCTGAGCCTCATGGAGCCCGGGAAACATGCACTTCTGCCACACCTGGGAAGGTGGAGGAAAATCCTTCCAGGGACACCTGGAGTGCTTCCGGATGCAAGGGCAGCACTTCCACCACACCAGGAAGTGCTGCCGGAAGAGTGTCATCAGGCACCTGGAGCACATCTGGGTGGGAATAAAAGGAGCCACCTCCCTACAATCAGGGAGCTAGATTCGGGAGTGGGAGCAGGACGAAGCTCCCATGAAGAGACGAAAGGCGGCCCACGGACAGGGAGAGAAAGGCTCGTATTAGGGGTGTTTGGTGTGGGAGCATTGTGTGCTGTGTTGGACTTATTAGAAATAAACGTGTGCTTTTATAAAGATGTGGTCTCTGTCTGATGGTGCTCAGACCAGTTCTCATAGCGGCATCCCAGATGGGACTCTCCACCAGTTGCAGGGCGGGGACCCCATTAAATAATTTTGTGAGCGGTCTGGCACCTCAGACCACCACACACACGTGCCGCATGGAAGCGGCCCGTACACGCATCGCGGCTGGTCCGCGAAGCACCCAGGGACTGCTGGCGGTTCACTGAAGCGCCATTTTTAACCCGATGGGGGAGAGGAACGTCAGGCGAGGCAGGAGAGCTGCGGACTCCCCAGTGTTTGCTGTTCCCGTGAAGACTGTGGTCGGCACTTCCATGGATGAGGTCGGTAGGACACGAGGAGCTCCAAGAGACGGGATTCAGGAGGTGAGTCCCAGGCCCTATGGCAGTCGGCCCGCGGGGGTTGGTCGTGCCGGGCCCTGTATCTGTGTTGCAGGAAGGGACTGCCTGGATCAGCGTCGCCAGCCGAAATGTGTCGATCCCTACAATGAAGCTGGGGCAGCGACGCTAAAAGAAAGGGAGGATCCACCACATCTTGATAAGCCGCGGCAGAGGTGCTGCCTCGAGTCTCGCCAACCCCTTGGGAGAAGGAGGAAGACGACGGCGGAGAACAGGAAGTCCCTCCCTGTGACAGGCAAGGGATTGGACGGTGTGTGTCGCATTCCCGTCGACGATTGGTCAGAGGCGGGACCGGCAAACGTCCATCCCAAGCCTGGGGAGGACCCGACGGAAGGAGGAAGGAAGCTCCACAGGGCCCAGCTGGCAGGTAGGGCCGATCAAAAGGTAAGTCCTCTGCCGGCTAACGCTCTGTTTGTGCCTGTGGCTCGGCGTAACCCGGAGGTTTCCCTTCAGTTCGCCAAGTCATTTCTACAGGTTATACGCGACCTTCAAGACTGTATAGTTGAGCTGGAGGGGAAGGCAAACGCGCCACGCCAGACACAACAGTGGGCAGAGCGACGCAGTGCTGGAATCTCTGGCTGGGGGATCGTGGCGGCACAGGTCTCACTTAAAAAGAAAAGGAGACACGAGCGAATGCGTCCCGGTATCATGTGGTTCCGGTGACCGAGTAGCTGCATTGGAGGAGACGTGGAGGGCTGATTGCGTGGTAGGGGTGTTGCCAAGACATCAGTCTCACATCGCTCCACAGGGGTGCAGATGGTGAGGGGTCTCTTCCTTTCCCGTAGGGAGACTCAAGCCGTCGGGGCACCCCAGAGGAAAAGGAAAAGCCAGAGGAGTGAAGCCGGCTCTTCCCACAAAGTGAGACGAGTGCAGAGGGAAGCCCCAAAGTCAGCGGGGAAGCCGAGAGTGTGAGCGGTCCCGTTGAACAACCCGAGGAAGGGGGCATGGAGGCCGTGGAGCTGGTGCCGAGATTCTAGTTGCCAGGGTGCTGGCCAAAGGGGGGAGTGTTGGCCCTTGGACTTCGTGGATGATGCCAGGCAGTGGGGTCAGGGTAGAGTCTCTGCCCCTGGCTCTGCTTACTATTTTGCAGGACCGAACCCTGGACGAGCATGTGGCAGACCTGCTTTGTGGGAAATCTGCCCTCGCAGGACGGGCCGCTGTGCCAGACGGGTCGTCGCTGGCGATGGGGCAGTGTCACAGGGACAGACCCAGCAGGGACACCTGTATGTATGAAAATCAGTTTGATGATACCTAGGAAACACTAGACTGCACACTAGTTAGTGCTGCTATTGGACAAGCTTAGGGTCTTAAATTTGAGTCGTGCCATTTGTGTAGTCTCTGTGTTCCGTCCATGTTGTTGTGACTTTTTCTTTTTTATCTCCAAGTCAGTCTATCCTAAACTTAGGGGCTGCTGATTCAATTTAGGTAGTTCACAGGCAATACATTGTCCTGAGCAGAGGGTGGTTTCAAGGCCGTCAGTTTAAATTGATGCTGTTGTTTTTTTATCATAGGATGACAATTTCAGAGGGATATCACAATGACCTGATGCCGATCAAAACAAACCATGCTCATCAAAAGAGGAACAGATACTTTTAGGAAAATTCTGGTATGGCCCTAGCAAAACTTTTATGATAAAAATGTCACGGTATGTGAGAGACCAAAAAAGAAAAATGAAAGGAAAATTAATAATTGAATGAGTTTCATGGAAATGGACTTTCTCATTCCTAACATTGGATGTGGAAATCCATATTACTACAGTAGATAGATAGATAGATAGATAGATAGATAGATAGATAGATAGATAGATAGATAGATAGATAGATAGATAGATAGATAGATAGATAGATAGATAGATAGATAGATAGATACTGTAGATGACCTAGACACAGGTGGACACGTTGTAATCACCCAACACACGTTTATTTACAGAGTCCATTATTTACAGTAGTGCACACTAACCCTAATAGTCCCGAAAGTCCAGGCCCTCAATACAAATGCCATTCCTTCTTCAGGCCGCCTCCTTGCCTCCTCCAAGACCTCTTCCGTCTTCCACCTGACTCAAGCCCCTGAATGGAGAGAGGCGGCCCCTTTTATCCACACCCGGATGTGCTTCAGGTGTCTTCCAATGAGCTTCCGCCAACACTCCCCAGTGTGGTGGAAGTACCAGCTCTGCTGCCGGAAGCACTCCAGGTGTCCCTGGTCCTCTTCCCCCAGCACTTCCAGGTGTGGCGGAAGTGCTGAGGTCCAGGGCTCCCAAGGCATTGGGGTAACCACGGGCCCCTACAGGATTGAGCTTCAAAGCTCCCCCACGTGGTCTAGGGAAGGCGTAAGCCCTCCTCCGGTCCTCCAGGGTGTCCTGGCCGGGTCGCCCCCCCAGCCACCTGCGACACTAGATAGATAGATAGATCAGATGGGAAACCTGTATTATTAACATAATATAATATTCTCAGAACTGCTAAGCCTACTTCCAGGTCCAGGGGCAGCATAGCTTAGACTAGCAGCTTTATGTGGAAGACATTAACGAACTCTGGGTAGTGCACCAGCAAGGCCTTTTTAAAATTACCTGTTAACTTAATTTAACACTCACATCTTTATGATATGGTGAGAAAGAAAATCAGAGTCCACAGAGAAAAAAAAACACCTAGACATGCGGAGAGAGACAGCGATCAGGTGGTGAAGCCCTGAATGTTAGATCTGTAAGGCAGCAGAGCTAATCACTGCACCACCGTACTGCTTTTCTGTATTATTATTTTGTCTAAATATTTAATTAGATGAATGCTTGACCACCTTAATATGTTGATGACTGGTCTAGTAGGTGTAGTTGGTGTATCTATTATTGATTTAAATAAATAAAAGTTCTTACTGGAACCTTCTTGTGGATGGTTGTTTTAGGAACTAAAAATGGTTCCCTTATAGCATCACTTTGAAGAACTGCTTTGGCAACTGTGTTCTCAATAGTGTAATGGGTGCATTTGTGTGGATTCACTATCTCGTTTTTTCTACATGTTAATTTCAGATAATCGAATGTCCTTTGTGGTAATGTGTGACATAGAAAGAAAGAAAGAAAGAAAGAAAGAAAGAAAGAAAGAAAGAAAGAAAGAAAGAAAGAAAGAAAGAAAAATGTATCTTAGGTGTACATGACCCTTTATTGACTTTTAGATTCTACTGATGTTGGATGATGTCTATGATTACATATCTTCATAAAACCCTAATCTGCATTGGAAGGTTTGATTACGTAAAGTCGCTTTTTTTTCTTTTTCAGCTGTTTTGCAGCATTGACATAATTTGAACTGTTTGTACAGAGTGATAAATGTTCATTTCCTGATCTCTAAATCTACTTTTTTTTTTTGCAAATCGTCTGTAGCTTTGTAGGTGATTGTCAGCCTTGCTGTTATGCACACAAAATTACTTGAGTGTTCATCAGTCAGGCATCCGAACGGAGCAAAACCATTGAAAGAAAATCCCACTGAAGTGAATGGATCGCTCACTGAAGGTATTTCTTCACTAGGGCTTGTGTTAATGCACCAGTGGATAAATAAGCCCCTTTCAAGTTGAAGAGCCCAGATTAAAGGTTGTATATTCAGAGTAATCTCTTGTGATGGTTGTGCTGGATCCTGGGTTCAGACTTGGCAAAGGGAAGCTGTAGGATCATTCAGGCTTCTAGTTTTGGAGATGCCTATGCGTCAGACACATAGTCGCCCCTGTAATCTTTCCCCCAGGCTTTCTAAATTTCCTGAAGATTTATAGAATTATAATTAATGGTATCTGAGACATTCCTTGTCTTAACTTGTAAAAGTGAAAGCAATTGTCAGCTTGATTGCAGAATAAAACACCCAATTGCTCTGGTATTTCCATCCCTGATTATTACAAACAGCTTTGATCCTTTATGATCCTGAGGTGTATAGACTGTACCCTCCATGTGCCTGCATGCTTGAGTGACTGAATGGGGCACCGGAATTCAGGATGTCTGTATGAATAGGAGCTTGGCTTTGATTGATGTGACGGTGTATCATTCTGATAAGATTCCTATAAAGGTATGCTTGATTTGACAAACAATAAAAGTTGGCTTAAATTTCTAGCTTGTGGTGTTTTGGAAGGCTTTCCTGAAATGTCTATGACTGTGTGCTGGATTTCTGAATACATTATACACCTGCTGCCAATCTGGCTTTCAGTGTTCTTTAGCAGGCTTTAACTTTGCAAGTTTCAAGAAGCTGGAGAATTAACAAATAAGCAAAGAGCTGGTGTATGAAAACTAGTGTGAACTCTGTATTATAGTTTGGCTTTCACAGGAACCACTATCATAAAGAATTTGATTATGTACAATTTATATACCTTATGTAACAACCCCAGAAAGCAGGCCAGGATCTTCACTTGACACCCCGGAGGAGGTTCACCCAAGGCAGCAAGTCCACAAACTGCAAGCTGCAGACTGTGGCCTAAACTGGCCTAACAGATGAGAGCTTGCTTTTAAAGTAAAAAAAAAATCTAAAGAAAAGTCCCAAACCTTACAAAGATATCTCACAAAGGAGGGAAACCATGAAATTCTGGCTTGTAGAAATAATTCATAACAAAACATAAAATATAACACAAATATTGAAAGGTGAAAAAAGATGCATCTAAAGAGGCAATCAGAGGTAACCAATTCTAATCCACAATCCATCCATTCATCCATCCATCCATCTTCTTAACCCTAACCCACAGGGTCACAAGGGAGGAACCTACCCCAGCAATCATTAGGTTTAAAGAA